>NC_045699.1:54144406-54457038 GCF_009834535.1 Camelus ferus | reverse complement strand
TCTGAGAATCCCATAAAGTGACACCTTTTCATTCATAAGTTTGAAAAAATATGGTGATGGTTAACACTATGGTGAAAAGTTGTTAGAAGAAAAAGCAAAACCATGAGACAGAGAGAAAAGGTTATCAAAAAGTAGCATTTAAAAAATACCCTGGCTTTTACTATGGAAACCAGTATGGAGATTCCTTTAAAAACTAAAAATAGAGTTGCCATGTGATATAGCAATCCCACTCCTGGGCATATACCAGGGAGAAAACTCTAATTCGAAAAGATACATGCACCCCAATGTTCATAGCAGCACTATTTACAATAGCCAAAACGTGGAAACAACCTAAATGTCCATCAACAGATGACTGGATAAATAAGATGTGCTATATTGATATAATGGAATACTACTCAGCCATAAAAAAGAATGAAATAATGCTATTTGCAGTAACATGGATGGACCTAGAGACTATCATACTGAGTGAAGTAAGTCAGACAGAGAAAGACAAATATCATGTGATATCATTTATATGTGGAATCTAAGATGTGACACAAATGAACTTATTTATGAAACAGAAACAGACTCAGACATAGAAAACAAACTTACAGTTACCAAAGGGGAAAGGGAAGGAGGGATAAATTAGGAGTTTGGGATTAGCGGACACAAACTACTATATATAAAATAGGTAAGTAACAAGGTCCTATTATATAGCACAGGGAACTATATTCAATATCTTGTAATAAGCCATAATAGGAAAGAATATGTACGTATATGTAGAATCACTGAATCACTTTGCAGGACACAAGAAAATAAATAACACAACATTGTAAATCAAATATACTTCAATAAAAATAAACAAAAATGCCCTGGCTTTTTTCCCAGCCAGGGGTGCAGGGATGTTTTGGGGCCAGGTCCTCCCCTCTCCGCCATAATTAGAACCTTGAGAAAGGAGGAATTGCCCTCAGGGAGCCTATACTCTTGGGTCTTAATTTAGAAGAAGAACCCAGTAACCAAGATAAAGCCCTATATTCATGGAAAACAGGTTACTCAGGCTTGAGACGAAATTTGGAAGGCAGAGAAAGCCTCTCAGCATCATCTTGTTAGTTTTTTCCCCGAGAGTGAAAATATGACCACAGAATTACATGATTCTGGGCATATGCTGATCTCACAGCAAACAAAGAGGCCAGGTGTTCTGATAAATGTACCAGTTTCTGGCAACGTCATTGACTCCTGATTGCACTCCCACACCCGAAGGACTTGTAGCCTTGCTGATGCCTCTTGGGCTAAAAGGAAGCTGCTTTTGTCCTCATTCGCCAGCTTTCTTTACTTTTGCTTTGATGGTGGTGGGGGTTAACTTTTGGGGCTGTTTTAAAGGCAGCTCTCGCAGCTTGGACTAAGAATTGGAAGAGCTGGTTCTGGACACCACCCGGGGCCCATCTTCAGTCTGGGGTCAGACTGGGGCCACTTACGGAAAGTGCTTTGATGGCACCATAAGGAAATATGTGCATGCGCTGCGCTGGTCCACCGTGCCAACCCACGGAGGGCCAGTCCTCTGCATTTTCACACCAGCTTCCTTCAGCCAAACCATCATGAAACAACCAGTTAAGCAGCGGTGAACATAAGTAGTCTGTTTCTCCCTAAATTCTTTCCACCCTGGTATACGAGGAATTTTGGAAATAACCATATTTTCCCCCTTGGGTGGATGTTCAGAGAAACAGTTATTAACGGAAGTGGCAGTTCAGCGTTTAGATTAGGCTGGGGATCTTTGGAGACAGCTTGAAATATGATCTATGTGCCCACATGGCCAATGGTGAAGGAGGCAGCCACCTCCAGCAGCTTACAACTTAGATGGAACAAGAAAGGATGGACTGAGGTTGGCAATAGGAGAAGCTTGCAGGATTTCTCTGGGTAGATGACCGTACGGCAGTCAAGATTGGGGCAGGACAGAATTCTCTTTTGCCTCGCCCATGTTGTCCCTGATAGGAGTAAGCACCCCTTTAAAGGGTGTATATATAAGACGGTACAACTTGTTATTGGAATAAAGGGAGAATTTGTGAATAGAAAGCCACCTGGCAGTTTGCCAAAAAGGTGTCCTTTTCACTCCAGACTCAGTTTGCCCTTCAGTCCCAAAGTACCTAGAATTCTTTGGCAGTGACTACCTCCCAACACACTTCTTCATCCTGTTTTTTCTATTTTTTTTTTCTGTTTCCAATTTAAAAAAAAATTGAAGTACAGTTGATTTACAATGTTGCGTTAGTTTCTGGTGTACAGCAAAGTGATTCAATTATACACACATATATTCTTTTTCATATTATTCTTCATTATAGGTTATTACAAGATATTGAATGTAGTTTCCTGTGCTACACAGTAGGTCCTTGTTTGTTTATCTATTTTATGTATAGTGGCATGTATCTGCTAATCCCAAACCCCTAATTTATCCCTCCCCATCCTTTCCCCTTTGGTAACCATAAGTTTAGTTTCTATGTCTGTGAGTCTCTTTTTCTTATTTTGAAACTTTAACACCTTATAAGGAAGACTTTAGCAATATACACTTACTTAGATATGGTCTCTGATTCAAAAATTGTGCATAAATAAGGAGTGGTAGCACATGCTCCTGCACAATTACTGTATAAAATTGGTTGGATTGGGGTTTTCCAATTCAACAGACGTGAAACACTAAAGGAAAGGAAAACAGATTTACTCATCCTAAAGAGATGGCAGATACCTTGCTTACCATTAAAGAAATATACATTAAAGCTCTATTATATTGTACCTTTCAGATTTATAATAAGAAGTAAAAGTGATAGAAACTTAGCTTTGTCGGGGAAAAGCACACTTAAACTTTGTGGGCTGCTGGTATTCTAATCCAGACTGCACAGAAGGGGAGGGTAGCAGAAACCATCCTTCCTCTGTAGAATGGAACACATCCGCTCCAGGTGAGCTGCTGTCCTCCACATGGCCCTATGTTTCACTAAATCAGTCCTAGAAATCCTTTATTCCTTGCCAGGGAACCAGCCTGATGTAGGAAAGGCACTTGCCAATAAAACACTGAATGAACAATGAAACAGCAGCCTGATAGGGAACTTTTGGGAAATATTTTCTTGCTCTTTAAAAGAGACACGGATAAAAGAAACTTCCCTCTCTTCCTCCCCTGAACATTCTCAGATATATGAAGGCTGGTGATGTCTAGACTGTGGCAGCCATTTTGTGACCATGAGAACAGCTGGTGGATGACAGAGCTGACATCCTCAGGATGGCAGCACAGAAATATGGAAGTAAGTTGAGCCCTGGAGGGTGTCACTGTGTTGTGAAATTAAACCACTCCAGGTAGGCAGTCCTATCATAGGAGTATTACATGCAGTATATTGGTTCCTTATTATTTAAGGCACCTGAGATAAAATTTTCTGTTACTTGCAGTGAAAGCTATTGGATTATTTGTATTCTTTGACATAATCATTCATTTTAGAGAAGACATGCCAAAGTAATGACCAAAGGATTAGAAATTTTTATCCCATGCTAGAAAATGCAGAGACATGTACATGAAAATCACATTACGGAAAAAAAAAAGCAGAATATAAAAAGATAGGAACACAATCCCAACCACATAAATATGCACGTGGCTTCTAGCAAAGATCAGAAGAAAATCCAACTTCACAGTGATGATCACATCGTTGAATGTTCACGAGAGTCTACGGTTATTCCTCCAATTGAAATCTTTATTTTTGAAGCTTATGAGAAAGGAGACAGCATCAGACCCCAAATCCAAACTTCTGCACAAAATAAATGGTAGAGAGATGTCTATGAAGGGGGAGTGGCATGTGTTTTAGGAAATCCTTCTAGAACAAGTCATTCCATGTAAGCGATTTGGAGCTTTCTCCCTTGATGTAATCACCAATTACCACAACCCAAAGGTATGAAAGATCTTTTCAAAAAATGTCGAAACACACAAACTTCAAAGAAGAGAAAGGGTACGATTGCAAGGTGGCAAGGAAAGAGGACGCAGGAAAAACTGTATAGGAGACGTTCACCATCTCTTACACAATGGATTTCTGAAAATATGTCATAAGCACAACCTAAGGCTTGCTTTAATTGCCACAAACACAAGGGAAATAGAAAATCTAAGTCAGAGAGGCTGTTGCACTGAGAAAGCTGTGTGTGTCTGAACATCAGAGAAAACGTTGAATCGGGAGAAACTGGACATCAAGGAAACCAATCAAGTTCGCACCAGATGGAAAGGCTATAGGAGTATTTTTGTAGTAGGCAGTTATAGATCTTTATTTTTTGGAATTCTTCTTTCAAGAGTCACCACTGAAACAGAGTTCTGTTATTCATAGCATTGGCAGCTAAATTAAGACAGATCAGAAAATCAAGGGCAAGCAAGTTACTGTAACACCGGGGAGTTTGCTATGAACTGCAGCAAAATAATTCAAGAAAACACATTTAATTGCATTTAATCAAATGCACTTTCCCCCTGAGCTTTCACACAGCTTTCTGTCATTCAATTTCTCGAACTTTGACTCAAGGAACACATTATTTCAAGGCGTTATTAAATGTTAGCTTTCTTTTTATTTTGAACTGTAGCTTAAGATGAATTGTGTTCATATCTGGATTCTTGGGGTGGGAATCAAATTTCTTTTGAATTTGAGAAGGTATTAACCTTTGAAGCCAGTTTAAGGAGGTGAAAGAGATGTCAGGTTAACTAAAAGGGGTGCAGTGGAATAAGAAAAAAAAAAAACTCAAGAGAATTTAAAAGATAATTAAGCATATTTCACATGGAGGAAAAAAAGCGTAAACACATTTCACCTCATTATAGAAAGCAAATGTTTAATTCAGGAATAGTCTACAGTTGTGCCCTGCTTTCTAAAAAGTTAATATACCAAATATTCAAAGTTTTAAAGCGTACATTTTTTGTAAATTCTAGAATGAGCCATCTTGTATTGTCTTTAAAAGATCAGTTTTCTATGGAAATAGACTTTCAATCTGCAATAATTACACATATAAAGAGATTTTCAGGAATATATTTATTACTTAAAGATCCGTTTAAGAGACCGATGTACTTCACTCAACTAATTTATTTTAGCCACCCCAAATAGTGTTATTAAAAATATATAGGATTGAGAGGAGGGTATAGCTCTGTGGTAGAGTGTGTGCCTAGCATGCACAAGGTCCTGGGTTCACTCCCCAGTACCTCCATTAAAAATAAATAAATAAGTAAAAACCTAATTATCTCCCCCACCAATTAAAAAAATATATATATATATGATTAAGGATCTCAGAGTGAATGGAGAATTTAGCTCCAAAAAATAGTCACATACACATTAGGTGAATTTTTAGTATCCCATCAGAATTATTTCTACTTAAATGATTCCTCACCTCTTGATATTGGAAAAAAGACATAAATTAGGGTGGTGTATGCAGTAAGTTCATCTCTCAATCCTCGTTTTCTGTATAAAGGTCCTTCTCGATGCCATGAGGCAGACTCACAGGTTTAAACCGAAATACCTTGTGGAGGACCCTCACAACCAGAGGGCCCAGCCTTGGGTCAAACTGTGAGTCTCCTAGTGACAAGGGGTGCTTTCTGGTCTCAGGTCTCTGACTGTCACACCACAGGGTTTTGACTGGTCCCTAAATTCATTGTAGGGCACAGGTGAGCCCCCAAAGATCAGAGCCTACAGCATGCTCTCAGTGAAATGGGCAGAGTCGGAAGTTGGAATAAGGTGCACCCACACAATGGAATGTTATGAAGCTGTGTGCGTGCGTGCGTGCGTGTGTGTGTGCGTGCGTGTGTGTGTGTGCGTGCGTGCATAAGTTCATATGTATTGACATGGACAACTCAACAGAAAAGGTTAAGTGAAAGAAATAAAAGGTGCAAAATACCGTATGTAGTATCAGACTTTTCATGTGAAAAAGGGAGAGGAATGGAAATTATTTTTGAATTTTATTATATTTGCATATAGGAACACATTGATATAAATCTACTGAAAGTGGTTCCCTTTTGGGGGTGACAAAGGAAGGAACAGGGTCATATATTCAAAATACAACATCTCAATAGGTATCTTTTTATAATACTTTGATTTTGAATCATGTGAATACATCACATAGTAAAAAAACCAATGTATTCAATAAGAAACAAACTCAGCAATGCTACTCCCATATTGCAGCCTGTGGTGACACATTGTTAAAATACCCTATGCCTGACTTTCCTAGTCTGTGAGCTATTTTACATGCTGTTTTATACCTGGGTTACTTTGGGGGCCACTGAATTAGGCTGGAAAATGTGTTCTCAGAATCAAAATGAACCTCACATGGGTCAGTATGGCCATCATTAAAAAAATCTACAAATGATAAAAGCTGGAGAGGGTGTGGAGAAAAGGGAACCCTCCTACACTATTGGTGGGAATGTAGTTTGATGCAGTCACTGTGGAAAATAGGATGAAGATTATTTTAAAAAACTAAAAATAGAGTTACCATATGATCCAGCAATCCCACTCTTGGGCATATATCCAAAGAAAGCTCTAATTTGAAAAGATACATGCACTCCAGTGTTCATAGCAGCACTATTTACAATAGCCAAGATATGGAAGCAACTTCAATGTCCTTCGACAGATGACTGGATAAAGGAGCTGTGATATATTTATACAATGGAATACTATTTGGCCATTAAAAGGAACGAAATAACGCCATCTGCAGCAAAATGGGTGGACCTGGAGATCATCATACTGAGTCAAGTAAGTCAGACAAAGACAAATATAATATGATATCACTTATATGTGGAATCTAAAAAAAATGATACAAATTAACTTATTTACAAACCAGAAATAGACTCACAGACATAGAAAACAAACTTATGGTTACCAAAGGGGAAAGGGGTGAAGGGACAAATTAGGAATCTGGGACTAATATATATACACTACTATATATAAAATACACAACATTTTCAATCAACTACACTTCAATTGGAAAAAAAAAAAATCAAAATGGCTGATCCGCACTCACACTGGCCTTGGCACTTAATGGCCACTTGTTCACATTCCTATTTTAAGGCAACTGATCCTTTTTTTTTTTTAAGCTTTTTTTTAAAAACATTTTGATTCTTTTTTTTTTAATGTTTTTATTTTATTTTATTTTTTACGCAGCAGTACTGGGGACGGAATCCAGGACCTCTTGCATGCTAGGCATGCACTCTGCCTCTGATCTATTTCCCTCCCCACAACAATTGACTCTGAGTGGGCAGTCAATAAAGTCAAAAGGACCTCTCCAAAGGACAGCAAACCAGCTGTGACTGTCCGCCACTGAGTGTCAAAGACAAATCCAGGCAGCCCTGGAAGCACATTCTAAGCTGTATGTACATCTTATGGATCTTATGTTTTACTTATATTTTGCGATGTCAGTTTCTATCTCTACAAGTCACTTGAAATCGTTTGGGGGAATACGGCATTAAGACAATAAGGACAGTCAGATGGGGCGAGGAGGAAGGGAAAGGAGGAGGGAGGGAGAAAGAGAAGAGAGAGAAAACACGAAAAGAGGGAACAGTGAGTGAGGGGAGAGACAGCACAGAGAGAGAAGGGACCACAGAAATCCAGAAGGAGCCGGCTTCCCTTGTGTATTCTACACGAACAAGACCCAACTCATTCCCCAGGTCTTCAGAACCATGAACACATTTTGCCAAAGGAACACACCTAGGTTTCCAGGCTCGCCCACAAGAGCCTGTTGGACGTGAACGTGGCTAGCCTGAGAGCAGGGGTTCTCGCAGAAGAGCGCCTGCTCTCCTCACCAGAGGACCCCTTGCTCAGCCGTTCCTGCGGGAGCTCCTGCGGGGAAGCTCTGGCGGTGGACGAGGCCACATCCAGCTCTGGGCCCTTCTTTCACATCTTGCCTCCCTCCCCAGGACTAACCGGGTCTGGTTTTCATGAGGCCTGAAGAACCTCAGGGGACTGACAGCCCACTGGCTCTTCTCTGTTTAAAACCAAACCAAACTGAGCAGATCTCAAAACAGAACGAAACAAAACAAAAATCCCCCTCTCCTCTCACCCTCCTTGTCTGATTTAGATGTTAGAGAGAAGCTGGCTGAGTTGTAGTTATGCGTTAACGACTAGTTAACCTGCTCAGAGGCATTCCTCTGATCAAAACATCTTTTTTTTTTTAATTGAAGTTTAGGTGATTTACATTATTAGTTTCAGGTGTACAGCAAAGTGATTCAGTTATTTTTATATTTTTTGGACTATTTTCTATTATGGGTTATTACAAGACATTGAACATAATTCCCCGTGCTGTATAGTAAGTCTTTGTTGCTTATCTGTTTTATGTATAGTAGTTTGTATCTGTTAATCAATCCCATACTCCTAATTTATCCCTCCTCCCCCACCTCCCTTTGGTAACCATAAATTTGTTTTCTATGTCTGTGAATCGGTTTCTGTTTTACATACAGATTCATTTATATTGTTTTTGAGATTCCACATATAAGTGATATCATTGTATTTAGAACATCTTTATGAAAGCTTTGTGGCCGGTGTGGGTAGCTCAGCCCAGCCTCGGCCAGCTCCCCAGACCAGCTCCTGCCATTCACAGCTGCTTTCTTTCCTCTGCTCTCTCCACCCTTCAAGCTCATCCGAGCAGCTTAGAGGCAGGTTCAGTGGTGGCTAATAACATCTACTTGCATCTGCCGGCAGCATCCTGCACACATCAGTAAACATTCAATAAATACTTGCTGGTTGACTGAGTTCCAGGCACTTTTACTGCTTTACATTCAAAGTGGTTTTGAAAAGTAAGCAAATCTGAAATTGGTTAAAGTCTGGAAGTGAAGCCTGAGTTTGGGTTGTTTTCTGGCCATCGACTGTAAGATCCTTCACAAGTCTTCCCTCAGTTTCCTCATTTGCAAATTAATAGAGATTTACTAAGCACCTACCCCATGCCGGGCACTACTCTACCTACTTTAGGTACATTGAAGTCTTCACTCTTTATAATGATGCTACGGGGTGGGTGGGACACAATGCTTATGCTCCTTCTAGCTCCAGGACTAGGTTCTCAACGACTAGGAGGTTCTGCCTGTCGAGTTAATGAAATAACGCTTGAGAAAGTGCTTTATACATTACAGAAGTGGGTACGGATGCTACAGAAATGGCAGAGCTGAAAATAACGGAGCCGGGAGACAGGAGCAGGTGTGATAAGGACATGAGCCTGTGTGGTGTGGACTTCCCACTCTTACAGGAGCTTCCCAAGGATGCCTGGTTCTAGCCTCCGTCCTTCAGAAACCAGCCTGCCCCCGGGGGAGGCCTTTGGTTGTCCAGACCTGTCCGAGACGGGGTAGGAGAGTTTCCTGCAGGTGAGGGATGGATTCAGCACACAGACCTAAACCACACTTCCTGTGGTTTGCTTTTGGAGTGTCACCACCAAAAAGCTCATTGTGCCTTATTTTTCAATCAATTCTGAATTTAAAGGGGACTTAAGGGGTGTTCTTATCATTCCCCAAATGCAACAATATAACAGGAAGCAGGCAAAATAAATGTTGTTCCTACTCCACCCCTTTCCTTTACGTGAGGAGTTGAGCCGGTTCCCCGTTAGCTCCATTCATGCAGATAGTTCACTGAACACCTGTTGTGTCCAAGCACAGGCTGGGCGTGGAGGAAACACAGATAATAAAGACAGTGACCAAAAGGAAGCTCCTGGAAAGACAGAGACCAGTAATGCCAGTGTGGACAGTACAAAGACAATGTTAGACAACTTGAAACCTGGTTTACTATATTTTTGCAAAAGTTGGTAGGGGTGGCTATTGGCATTCCCACCAGAAGAAGAGAGATGGGTGATGTGTATCCCCAACACTGCCACACAAAGTTCCCGAAGCCATGATGTCCTTTAAATTCTTCCTCTGCCCTTATGACCAGACTCTTAAAATAGGAGACTCAGTTCAGAGAGGCACATGGGGAAGATAGAAAGGGGAACAAGGAGCCTGGTGACACCCGCCTCCTGTCCTCAGTGTCACCACCTGCCAGCTCACCACTCACGCAGAGAAATGGAGTAAGTGTGTTCATGGCGACACAGTCAAAGGGCTTGGGAAGATCTGCAATGATTGTGTTCTTTCTTTAAAAAGCTCTGGAAGCCACAGCTTACTATAGCAAGGAGCCCCAGGGAGAATGCCAAGCAATTCAAAGGAGAAGACACAAAGAGATGGGTAAAGAATCTCCACTCCAGAATCCAGAAGGAGCAAAACAGACGGTCAGGGCGGACGAACAGCTCTCCATGAGTTGCCCCTGCACAGAGGATAGAAGACTTGGACCACAAAAGCCTGAGTTGGTAGAGGGAAAAAAATCCTTACGTGACCTCATAAGGAAGGTGGGGACAGTCACTGGCCAAGATGTAGATGCTCCCTCTCAGGGAGCTCTACAAACAGCTTTGCAAATGACTGGCTGGCTGGGGACAAGCTGGATGCCACCCTAAGGCATTCCTCCAAGTTCATGGAGTTGCAGGCATGTTAACACACGGTGGATGCTCAAAAGTTTGCTGGTGGGTGAAGCAGTGAGCTCAGCCAGAAGAGCCCAGGTTTTCTCAACGCATCTGCGACACCTGCTGTACCTCCTGCTGTGACCCACGGAAATTCCCACCCAGCTTCACCGACATCCGCCACATGTCTTCACCTGCTTTCTAGACTGAGAGCTCCGGGAAGGCTGGGGCTTTCCTTGCTTACCTCTCTCCATCTGCTACAGCTGCCAACCTAGTGCCTGAAACTGAGAAGGCGTGCATCCTTCCAGGCACCCCCCCACTCACCTGTGGGGTTTTCTTTTCCCTCCCAGTATCTCCTCTACTGTTTCCTGGGAAACACGCCTTCACTCATTCCAATGTCATGGTTTGAGGGAGAATCTAAGATCCTCTAAAAACACCTGTCCCACCCCACCCCAGATGGGACACGGGTGAACATCCAAAACGGTCCAGGGATGGACAGCTATCCAAGCTGAGCCACTCAGAGCCCTTCTCAGAATCCAGGAACCATGTCTCTTTGTTCCCATTTTGAGGTGGGACTGAAAACGGAGCTGGAGAGTGGATGGCAGCCACCTCTCTAGCTGTGTGGAGAGCCTGCCTGAAAGGATGCTGCTGACACTCAGAGAGAGGCAGAGGCAGCGGATGAAGAGCAGAGGCCAGTGGCATTTGGAGCCCTGGTTGGGCACACCTGCCATCCAGCTGCAACCCTCGCCTTTCCTGGGACCAGGCTCTATGAGTCCGTAAGTGCCCAGTTTTCCCAGACCGTCACTTCAAGCTGGGTTTTGCCACTTGCCACCCCAAGACTCCTGACTAATACATGGAAGGAGTTACTATTTGGTATAATTAGGCCCCTGTGGGGCCTTGAGAACCACTGGGAAACACGTGATCATCATGCCCCTTCCCCCCGCACGCTGATAGTTGGAATCTGCGTTAATCCAAGAAGCACATCAGGCTTCGAACAGAGACGGCGGCGGGGCTGCGCCTAATTCTGCAGAAGCACCAGCATGTGGGCAGATCATTAAAGTCCACGTGAACCAAAAGTAGTATTAAGAGCCTGGGAAATTAAGAAGCTCAATGTAAGTATCGCAGAAAAGAAAGGCAACTGGAATAAAAAGAAGGGAGGTTGAAAGCTCACCAGTGAGTTGATGTTTACCTACACCAAGAAGGAAGAAACATTTTCTTCTAACCACTGTGTGTGTTTTCCAGTGACACCGAGGAGAGCAGCGTGTCACTGCTGTTGCTACAAGTCAGTGTAGCTCCCTGGTTCTCAGCATCTGGTTCCCGGACTGAAAGCATCAGCATCACAGGGAACTTGTTAGAAATGTAAATTATCCTGCTCCACCCCAGGCCTGGCAAATTAAGACTCTCTGGGGGCGGAGCCCAGCAGTTGGTTTTAACCAGACCGCCAGGTGACTGACGCACCACGAAGTTTGAGGAACACGGGCACAGTGTTTTGGCAAAGTGTGTAGCTCGGGTACCAGTTCTTGGGTTTGGCACCGAGCACAATAAGAACAGTGCCCTGGAACTGTGTGGAGGTGTGGCTCCTGAGTCAGCCACTTACTGTCTGTGGGGCCTCAGACTCAGCTATAAAATAGAAACAATAGTAGTAGCTGCTAAATAGTTGATCTGAAGATTGAATGAGATAATGCTCGTGAAGTGCTTAGTTCAGTACCTGGCACATAGGATGAGCACTGCACAAGTGTCAGTTATTTGTATTATTTTGCTGCTGTTCTGACTGCAGGGCTGGGCCTGGGCCCAGAGAAGCCAGAGAGGATCCCTCCAGAGGGATTTGCTTTTCTAAAACACTCACTACTGCAGCCTGTATTTATTTTTTTCTTCTAGCAAACTTCTGTTTATCCTTCAACACCCTGCTCAAGGTCACCTCCTCTGTGATGGCTTCCCAGAGCTCATACTTCTTCCTCAGGGCGTCCTTCCTCAAAGTCCTCAGAGAGCCTGGAGAGGACCTTGGCTCTGCCCCTTCCTAGTTGTTTGATCTTGGGAAAATTTCTTTTACCTTTTGATGCCTCAGTTTCCTCATCTGGGAAATGGGATGAATAATTGTATTTACCTATAGGACTGCAGGGGCGATTAAATAGGCAATACGTGTAAAGGTACAACAGTAAATGGCATACAGTAAGTGCTCGATAACTGTCAGCTGTGTCTCCTGGCGCAGGATGGACGAGGGAATGCTAAGTGAGTGGGTAAGAGGCAGGGTCAGGTCTAGGGTGAGGTGACGGAGGGCTTGCCTCAGGCATAAAGCTTCAGGAGGCTCCATAAACTCAGTTCCAATAACAGTCGGAATTGTTCCAGTTACAAATAAGGTTTTAACAAAACTTCATTTACAAACACAGGCAGATAGATGGCCCATGGCCAGAGTTTGCTAGTTTGATTTTTTCAAACATTGCACTAAAATATTTGTCTTGAGAACTGAGGCATGAAGCCTGGGACACGAGGGCTTCCTTGGCTCTTTGTCCTCTGCTGGAGAACGGCAACCAGCTGCTGGCACCGTGGAGCTCTCTCTGCGCCCCCTACCCGGGGTGGGGTGCGCTCAGGGCCAGCAAAGAGGCTGGGGGGGGGGGCGCATTCTGCTCCCTGCCCGTGGCCCGGGGCTGAGTCAGTCTGTTCAGAATGGGCTCCTCTCTAAACTCCAAGACAGAGTTTTTATTTTTATTTTTAAACTTTAAAAAGAAAATGATTTATTTTTATGGAGGTACTGGGGGTTGAACCCAGGACCTCGGGCATGTTAAGCATGTGCTCTACCACTGAGCTGTACCTACCCGCCCCCCAACCCCCGCCCCATTCCTGGGCCCAAGACAGAGTTTTTAAAGAGAGTACAAACTCGAAGCACATTGGTGTCCCTCTGCAGTTTTTAAGCCAAATCAAGGGTAAGAGTATTTATACATATTCATATATACACACATACATCCATAGGTATGTACAGGTGTGGCTTTGGTATGTTCTAAAATTTTCAAGGACAGTGTGTGCCCATAACCAAGCTGAAATAGTCACCTCTTTCAAAAACATCAGGGCTCCCGTTTCAGATGCCTTCCTCATCCCGAGAGGGACAGCCCCGGGCTGTGCCAGCTTTTTGCTGGGGTTTTGTCTTATTAAGAAGTGGCCTGTTTCGTGGCACACTTGCCATCTTTGTTGGAGGAGCAAACGATTACCACCTAATGCTTGTGCTGTCAGAGACAGGCCTAATTCTGGGTCCCAGGTTTTCGTAGTACAGAGGCAGCCGTGAGAAGAAAGGGGTTTTTCTTACTGTGATGGTCACTATGCAAACGGCGGCAGGGGATTTCTTTCCTTCTCCTTTTTATTACTGTGCCTTTAAAATGGAAGCCATTTGGGGAAGTGAGAGCGGTGTGCTTTTGTTGCTTTGGCAATGGGAGTGACATGTGTCACTGTGCTGACTCAAAAGCAGACCAAGTCTGGGTTTCCCTTTCTCTCTTGGGCTGACATTGAAGTCTTCAGATCCTTGCTCTTTGCGGCAAGCATGGCTCTGAGTGTGTACCAGGCGGGACAAAGCCCCAGGAGAGGCCGGTAAGGGTTTGGGTCAGACACGGTCGCAGCATCCTGCCAGACAGCCACTGCCTTGGCAACACCCATTAGCGGCACACTGGGCACGTGCCCAACCGCATGGAGCTCCGGGAGTGCCCTTTGCATAGTTCCAAACCAGAAACTGTCCTTGGCACTTCCCAAGGGGGGTTCTTTACAAGAGCCACGTCCCACAGTCCTTCAGCTCTCGGCTTCTGAACTGTCATCAGAGATGTGCCCCCACCACGGGCTCTCCCCTTTGTCGGGGTGTAACACTCAATCACTAGAATAAATTCACGGTGGCATTTTGTAGCATAAAAGGGAAGTCTTTTTTTTTTTTTTTTAGTTTTTCCTTTCTTGTATTTTTTGCTTCAAGTTTTGGTTTCAAAATTCTTTTCCTATACTTGGTAACAGCTGCATAAGATTGTTATTTTATTCATATTTTTAAAAAAAGTTTCCGTTTTTCAGTTTTATTACGTAGAGTTATTACAGTTTGACTGCACATACACATTATATTGCTTGTAAATACATGTATACAGTATACTGCACTTTGTTTTTATTTTTTATATATGTACTAATTATTGTTTCTAAGAACAGATTAGATCTCTAGCTTTTTAAACTTAATAGTTATCAAAGGAATAAAGCCAGCTACAAAATAAGAATCAACAGAATGCGGTAATCCAATCATAAAGGACAGTCAAATGTGCTTTTTTTTTTTAAATAGGATGCAAAGTTGACCCATTCTATGAAGGCACAACATTGCTTGCATTCCAACTAACAGTAGTTCATGTTAAGTGAGTATTTTTGCTTGTGTCTATCAAGCCATTCTTAAGTCCCTTAAACTTATTACCTCCTTTAATCCTCACCCTTGTGCTAGGAGATACGAGGATATAGTAGGGCACATGGTGCCTGGGGTGATGTCTTGTCTGTGAGCCTTCTCCCTCCAGACGCCAGAATTTGCTAGTATTTGCAAAGATAAGCATCTCTGTGGCATTCCCCAAACTGGCAGTGGTCATGTGTCCCCTCTCTGCTACCCCTTCTCTCTGCCCTTAGCCGGGGAGGTACTAACATTACCCATATCATACAGATGAGGAAACCGAGGCTTTGAGAAGTGAAAAACATCAAAGGTCATCCAGCCAAGCAGCCACAGAGCTGGGAAACCAGCCGCACGTTACTTCAGAGCACTCAGCGCTAGGCTGGGCTGTCTCCTCGCTCACCCACAAACCGTGGTCCCTCTTGCCCCCATTTCCAGACTAAGGAACCCTCAACCTAAGCTGGCACAGTCCTTCAGATGGAGGCTCTGTTGCTCCCACACCATTAGGTTGTTCAGAAAATACCCAAGACTAAGAAGGAAAGAGAAACATGATATTGGGACCCAGGGCATGAGGACTGTATTTCCTCTTCTGATCCACACCTACACTTGGCCCAAGGGAGGCCTGCTGACCTTACACTTGCAGGTGAGAACCCACCAGCAACTTCGACCCAGCGCGCGTTCATTTATACGCCTGCATGAAGGACTGATGCTATCAGAGGTGCCCCCGACGTGGCCCCTTGTCCTTAAGGAGTGCCACCTTAGGAAAGGAACAGACGTGGAAGCTATTTGCCAGATCCCAAGGCCTTCTAGAGAGGACGTATAGGGGAGAGGAAGATTAGAGGCAGCGGAGAGAGATGAACTCTGGCTGAGTAACAGGGGCAGCTTCAAGGAGGAGGCACGTGGAAGTCTGGCTAAGTCGAATGAGTGATCTTTCAATAGGCAGAGCTGAGAAGGGCCTCCGGGAGGATGCTCAGGGCGGGGCGGCACAGCCAGGGCAGGACAGCATGGTGGAGGGGGTACCTATGCCTAGAAACACAGGTTGGAACCAGACTTGGGGTCTAAATCCCAGCCTAAGAAGATCTGGTTTTACATTCAATCAAAATTTATCTTGAGTCCAGTCTTAAACACCCTGCCCAGGAAGGGTTCATACCTGAGAGGCAACTCAAGTCTTCCATGAATGTGTGGAGCTTTGGAGACAAAAACCTTGAATGGCCTGAGGCTTGGAAAACATAATATGGGGCCGAATCAGCCCAGAGGACAGGCAGACCTCCCCTTTCTGCAATGAAGAGTTAAGAATGGGATACACCTGGCCGTTGGGAGCTCAGTATGGGTTGGAAGATGGATTCATTCACTAGACAGATACTTACTGAGCACCTCGGATGTGCCGGGCAGGGACCTAGGCATTTAGGAAATGCCAGGGAATAAAAATCCCTGCCCTCCTGAAACTTTCATTTCAAGGGAATTTTTTTCAAAAAAATTTTTGTTGGGGGAAGTAATTAGGTTTATTTTATTTTATTTTATTTTATTTATTTTAATGGAGGTACTGGGGATTGAACCCAGGACCTCATGTATGCTAAGCATGCACTCTACCACTGAGCTATACCCTCCCCGTGAAGGGAATTTCTTAATACAGCAAGCATCACTATTTTCCAGGCATGACTTTATGTGATCACCCATTAATGAACTCACCCAGTCTTTACAACATCCCTATGAGATATACTATTATCTGAATTGCACAAATGAGGCTCAGAGCTGCTGACTCATCCTGGGTCAAGGCAGTCCATGGCAGGGCTGCACACATCGCCTGGAACTGTGCTCCAGAGGCTGGCTCCCGACCCCAACGACGCTGTCTGAGTGCCTGCAGTGTAAGCAGTTGTAAAGGAGGCTGAATTGTAGCTTCTCACTGGTCAATCGCAGTCCCTGCTTCTGGCTGCTACTTTAACCCCTTAAAGGGTCTCCACTTGGCAAAGCTCCACATTTTCAGGGCAGAGGAGACCTGTCCTCTCTCCTGAGCGCTCAAAGGCAACGGTCCTCCAAGTGTGTGGCCCACTTATTTGTGTCTCTTCCCAAGTGGTTCCCTGTCTGCGATGAGGTCAGTCTAGAAATGGAGAGAAAATGTCTAGAAACTGTTCTAGCAATGTGTTGAACCTAATAAGATAAAAAAATCAGTACCTGTACACTTGCTGCCCGTTCCCCTCCCCCCACTTCATTTTTCTCATAAGACTTTACAAAAGTATTGTTCTGGGATGAATTGGAAATTTTAAAAGAAGAAAATAAAATCTGACCCATCACCCCACAGATCTTTAGAGAAGCATTGTTCTTGGGGAGTTCAAGTTCCCAGGGCTGGGTGGATGGCATCTCTGAGAACGGAGAGATCCTGATGGCCAGGTGCAGGAAACATCTGGGCGGGGACTTCCCATGTGTCACCCTAGCTGGTGGGTGGGTCTTTTGCTCTCTTGCTTGGGTGGAGGAGGGATTGTAAGAGAAGATGCTTTTGCTTTTGGTCAGTGGGCCTCCGGTCTTGTGCAAAAGCCGTTGAAATTCGTGAAAGAAATTAAGCTTGGCCTCCCGGGCTGGGGATTGGGGGTGATCGGGGAGCTGGAGCAAGAAAGGTCAGCTCAGCTGCAGCTGAGGAAGGAGGAGAGATGCAGGAGAGGATACTGATGCTATGTGCACGCAGGGGAGCTGGACGCGGAGTCCAAGGGTTCCCAGCCTTTGCCAAGGTTCTTGTCCGCAGGCCCAGCTCAGGAGCCTCGCAGACAAATGAATCAGTGAGGACCGGGGATGGCGGGGCTTCCCCCGAGTGAGCTTGGCATCTTCGCACGAACCTGGGTCCAAGGGACTCCCAAGAATGCCTGGGAACTGAACTGCCTGCCAGGCCAGTGCCGCTCGGGGACTCAGAGTCCTCTGTTATTTGATTTAAAGATAAATGAGTGTTACTGCTTGCAGTGAGTTTGTGGACCAATATTTATACCTGCTACTCTTTGGGAATGAATTTAGGAGCGGCAGTGAACAATAAAACTGCTGGAAGGTTAGGACAGAGGACAGAGGGGAGGGTACGTTAGGTGAGAACAGGCTCACGGTCCCCGACGTAGAAAGTGGAGGGGGTGGAGGAAGCCACAAGCTGTCCCCTTTGGCCCAGCCCACAGCAGTGGCTTAGCAGCTGCTGTCCTGTCTGCCTGGAATACTCCCGACACGGCCCCTCTTCCTGTTTTTCAGGTGTCAGCTAAAGTGTCCTGTCTTCACAGAGCTTTACTGGGAGGTGTGTGTGTGTGGTGTGTATGTGTGTACATGGGTATGCTCATGAATGTGCACATGTGTGTGCTGTGTGCCTGTGTGTATGGTGCGTGTGTGGGGGGGGGTTGCAGGGAAGATGTGTCAGATCACAGGGCCTCGCAGTTTGCAAATCTTCAGTGGCTCTTCTGTCACTCCCTTCTCTTACCCCCTAATTCTACAAGTATCCTTCCAACTGTGTTGAGCTCCAGAGTTTTGTAGCCAGGACAGGAATCGGGTCTGGGGCCACACCCTGAAAATCTGGGGAGCCTGTTCTGTCACTGGAGGAAATCCTGAGATTTTCACATGAAGACAGAAGACCTGCCACGGGCAGCCTCTCCTCTTGGGTATTTGAAAGTGAAACGCAGCTGCCCCGGCAGCCAGGAGAATCACATCTGTGCTCCCCGGGGCCACCCTCCCCAGTGCCTTTGCACCGACTGACTTCACATGAAGTTCCCAGACTTCAGGGGGCTGGGAGGCGGGTAGGAGGGGTAGGTGCTGACAGCCAGACTCAGAATTGGTGGCTCCCCTTTCAGAAACCCGCATCGCCCACCCCAGCTAGGGTCGGCTCACACGTGCCAGGTCTGAAAGGCAAACATCTGTCTTGGCCAAGTCCTGACTGCTTCCTGTTGCTGATAGGGCTAGAAATCCCCAGAGAACATCTTCCCCTCCAAGGTTTGGTCACTTTGGCTCTATTGAGGTGATAAACAGGAAGTGGAGAGAGCTGCTTACAAATGAGATAGCACGAGACTCAAAACAGCCACAGTCAAGCTTCATTTTCTCCTGAAATTCCAGTTTCAGTTTCCATTTAGCGGGAGCCAAGAGTGAGTTTTCCCAGTAAACCCAGGCGTCCCACAGCCCCCTGGCCCCACGGGCACCCAAAGCTGCAGCCCAGCCCACACCCCAGGGCCACGGCGGCCTCTGAGCAGACACAGGAGTCCTTCCCTCCTTGGAAGCAGCGCCCAAAAGGCTAATCCTGGGGCAGGAGGGTGGGGGGATTCCAGAATTCCAGACCCCAGAGCCTCGCTCCCAACCCCCTTCCCATTCATCCATTCATTCATTCGCTTGTTCATCCAATAAATATCTATTGGGTCCTTTCTGGGTGCCAAGCGCTGTGCTGGACCATCGCACAGGGACTACTGCAGAGAAAAGGGCCAAGTCCCTGCTTTCAGGAAGCTCACAGTCTAGTGGTGGGGACAGACACCCACAGATCCACACGCCTCCCACCCGCTAGAAAAAGAGCCCTGTGTGGCCCACATAATGCCTCAGATCCATAGATTTAAACACAGCCATGTCAGCTTCCCCTGAGACGCTCATTCTCAGCTTTCTGTTCCTGCCAGAACTTCTTTGAGCAAGTTCCTGTGATGGTCTTAAGACACGTCAGCAAATCCTTTGATATCTCTCCTTGGAGACACAGAGCCTAATATCTCTCCCTTGTATCTGGGCTGGCTTTAGCGACTTGCTTTTTTCCCCTTGTATGTATCATTTTCTAATGTTTAGACATACAGTCATACAGACATACAGACACGGAGTCATACAGACATACAGACACAGAGTCATACAGACATACAGACATACAGTGGCCTAATCCTCTCACAGTGGTCGCTGGTCGGCTGCCTTACGTTATGCGTCACTGATGACTACGTGCTCCTTTATCTGACGTGAAATGTACCCGCATCTCCTGTGCAACAACCAACAATCACTGAGTCGCCAGCACTTTGCTGGGCTCATCCACGTAAGAGAGCTCACTTAACTTTCAGGTCTCCAAAGAAGAAAAACCTTTACGAGATGTGGAAATGGAGGCTCAAAGTGAAATGATAAGGCGTAGGAGTTCCCCGGCCAGTACATGGCAGAGTTGGGATTGCAATCCCGGTGTTTTAAATCAAAGACCAGTGCAGCCCTCAGTGACACAGCTTCTTTTTTGTGCAAAAGTACATATTGGGCCAGTTTTTCTTTCACTTCTTTTTTTTTGTAGCAAGAACATTCAAGATCTAGTCTCTTAGCAACTTTCAGGTATATAACCAGGCTTGTACTGTGTACTCTGTACATGTAGAATTTAAGTATTGCTAACTCTGATCACCGGGCTGTGCATTAGATTCTGACTCACTTCAAACAAACAGAAAGTGGCAGAAGGCACGCTGGGTGGCTTTGGAGGCTCGGCTAGAAAAGGTGACATAGCTTCTGCCTGTCTCTCTCTCTCTCTCTCTGGGGACACTTGTTTTTGGAAGCCAGCTGCTGGGCCCTGAAGACCCCCTTGCCACCTGGAGGGGCCACGGGGAGATGTCCTGGCTGACAGCCCCAGCGGAGGTCCCGGGGACAGCAGCACCAACCATCAGACACGAGAGTGAGGGAGCTTGCGGATGACTCCAGCCCCAGCTACCGTCTGACAACCACTGCATGAGAGATTCTGAGCAAGAACTGCACAGCTGAACTTCGAGAGGTAATAGTAACAACATCAACAACAACAATAATAACAAATACTTGGTTTTCTTTTAAGCTACTGGGTCTGGGTGATTTGCCACGCAGCAATGGATAACCAGAACAGTACCCCGTCCTGGAAACACTGGTGGATCTCGATTTTTCTACAGTCTTGCAACTCACAGCTTGGCCAGCGGGCCAGTGACATCGGGCCACCTGGGAGCTTGTTAGAAATGCAGAACCTCGGGATCCACCCCAGACCCACTGAACCGGAACCTGCATTTGAACAAGACTGCCAAATGTTTCATGTGCCTCTGGAAATTTAAGACACATGGCTCTGCAATACCTTTTTTGAAAATACATTATTTTAAAGCAATGCTTAAAAAAATTCAAATACAAAAAAATAACATAACCACCCCAACAGACCTATCACCCAGATTTAACTGATCATAATAGTGAGCAAATATTCTGTACTGAACACTATTTTAATTACTTGACAAATATTAACTCATTTATAACTTTCATGACAGCCTTTGAGAGAGATGCTATTGCTGTAGATGAGGAAACCGAGGACAGAAAGATTAGGTGATGTACTCAAGGCCACACAGCTCCTAAGTGACAGAGCTGGTGCCTGAATGCAAGGGGTATGATTTCAGAGCTAAGCTTTCTTTTTTCCCTAGACATTTAACACTGCCACCTCTTCCCTTTCCCCCCATATCTTAAATCTATCAAGTCTCCCTTGGAATGAGTCTCTAGTTCATCCCTTCCTTTTTCGCATGGCCACCATCCTAGTTGGACTAGGACTCCTGAGACAGCACCCAGCTGGCTTCTACCTCTCCTGTCCCACCGTGACTCGATCCATTGTCTCCTCGGCCCCAGATTCATCTTTCTGCAAACACTGCTCCTGCCACTCTCCCTGCCCAAACATCTTCAGTGCCTTGGTTCTGCCTGGCATCTAACCAGGCCGACGTGGACTCCAAGGCCCTGGAAACCTGGTCCTACCTCTAGTCTCCAACAGGAAACAGCACATAACGGCATCACTGGGCCTCCATCACAACACACTGAGCTTCCAGGTTTGCTTACACACCTACACCTGCCAGGGTTTGCCTCTGCCTCCTTCCTCGCCTGGTCACCTTGTCCTATAAACCCCATTTCAAATCCCCACTCCTTGGCAAATTCTTCTTTAACTGCTTTTAAAGTATAAGCTCCCAGCCCTGAACTCAATCAACTCTAAGTAGCATTCCAATATTTCTTTTTAAGTCTCTCTCTCACTATCTTTTTTTTCAGTATCTTCAATGGCCAGGGACTGCAATGTTGGGCTACAATGTATGTAAGATAAAATTTATTATTTTAGCCATTTAAGTACACAGTTCAGCGGCATTAAGTACATTCACAGTGGGGAGCAACCATCCTCACAGTCCATCTTCATGAAACAGTAACTCCCTATTCCTGCCTTCCCCACAGCCCCGGTAACCTCTACTCTACCTTCTGTCTCTATGAATTTGACCGATCTAGGTACCTCGTATAAGTGGATTCACAGAGTATTTGTCCTTCTCTGTCTGGTTTATTTAACTTAGCATAATGTTTTCAAGGTCCATCCCTGTTGTAGCATATATCAGAATTTCATTTTCTATGATTGAATAATATTCCATTGAATGGATATGTCACACTTTGTTTATCCATTCATCTGTTGATGGACACTTGGGTTGTTTCCACCCTTGTCTAGGGATGACTAATGGGAATAATGCTGCTATGTACATCTGTGTACAAATATATGTTCAAGTCCCTGTTTTCAATTTTTTTGTGCATGAAGCATTTAGTTTCGTTCTCAAAACAAATCTATGGTAGGGACTGTTTGTCTGCTTCATAGGAGAAGAAAATGAGGGTTCAGAGAAGTTGTCACTTGTTGAAAGCCGCATGCCTGGGGCTCAAATATGGTTTCCCCGAAGATTCTGATTTCACTAACACTTTTCCTAGAGTAGACAAGGATCTAACTTAGTAAGGATCCCACAAGTCAAGGTTCTCTGTGTGATCTCTGTTAATGCTGGCGGTAGTGACAATGGCCAGAAACAGGTAGAGAAATGATGTCCTGTGTCCAGCAAAGGCGGGCTGGTAGACAGCTTCTTCTCCAATGTGAATCTGAACCCCAAGCCTCTTGATGAGTTAATTAGTTCCTAAACACGCCTTGCCTTGAAGAACTAAGTCTGTAGCATCTCTTTGGCCTGAGAGTCAATTGCCCTAGTCAGGGGGAGTTTTCGGTTTAGGGTGAAGGAATGGAGACAGCCGGACCCTTTGCTTCTGGAACAAAGTGGTGCTCAGGTCCACTGCCCCTGGATCTGAGCCAGCTCAGGTGGAGTAAGACCTCAGTGTGATGCGGGCAGATGTTTAGGTGGTAGAAAGGGGGACCACCCTTCCTAGTGTGACCAGGAATGCGGAGTTTCCTGCGATGGGAGGTTTCAGAACCGAAACCAAGAAAGTCCCAGGCAACCCAGGATCAGTTGGCCACCCTAACCTAAAGATCACAGTGGGAAAAAGAAATTATTCTTGTATCTGTCTCTTCCTTTCTTGCTTCCATTGGTTTAGACCTAAATCTCCTCACTGGACCCTCATCCTAGAAGTAGCCCTGCCTCCCAACCCCACAACTGGCCTTCCTGCCTCCTCCTCTGTCCACAGGTGTCCATTTGGCAAACTGTGGCTCTGATCCAAATTCTTCAACTTTTTCCTCTATGAATTGTCTGGAGCAAAGGCCACAGGCTCCCGTGCCTATAAAGACCAGATGAGAGACACAGCCGTAGTGTAAGACATTAGGACCTGGCAGGGACAGGAGGCAGGCTCACCCAAGACATTCGTGAGCCTTGGAGCAAGTAGACAAATGGAGGCCCACCTACAATATGTTTCCATATTTAAAAGTTGAAAATCAAATTCAAAATTATTTTTTAAAAAAACTACATTCTCTCTCCATAAATTGGCCAAAACACTTTGTACTGACTCCAGAGGCCAAGTTCAAATTGTGTTCTTGGAGTCCTAGGAGTCCCAGGCTGAGACATGGTGGTGTTGAGCAAGGTCCTCTGGCCTGGTACCCATGGCCCTTCTCTTCTTACTGCCACCTCTGTCCTGCGCCTCCAAGGGCCTTGCAGCCCACAGCGGTTACCCTAGCCTGAACTTCAAAGCTCTGTCTGCACACACTGTACCCCCAGCGCAATCTGCTTCCCCTTGGTACACTCCTCAGATGTAGGGAAGAGACCCATGTAAGTCCTGGAAGTGAGCTTGGCCCACTGGGGCAGAGAATTCTGAGCGAGTCCTGGCATCTGAAGCACAGCCTGGAGCAGGGGAGGGATACAGGCAAGGCCCCTTTGCCCACAGATGCCTCACGCCACGGAAAAGGGGGTGATCAGAGCAAGACCGGATTAAAGCCCAGGGCCCAGGACAGGGGGTCCCCTTGCTTGGGGCTAAGGTGGTACTGCTCAGGCCCAGAGGAAAGCAGAGGCCTTATCTCACGGAGGAAGCTGATCTCAAGTCCAGCTGATTCCTGCCTCCTAGGAATGTCCAGTGTGGCTAGATCCTCCGCTTTTTTAAGAGAAGATAAAATTGTGGAACTTGTTAGTTGTAAATTCAAATGAAAACCAAACCAAACCAAACATCCTGGCAAGAGTCAATACAATCGAGGCCAAACACAATACAGCCGCAGGCCTGCCCTTGAACTCTCAGTTCGCACTTCTTCCCTGAGGAACACCCTGTCCCTCCACACCCTGGCCCCCAGCCACTTCTTCCATTGCGTGTCCTCTATTCCTTGGGTTCCTGTGTTCCACCAATCAGAGGAGCAGACAGCTCAAGCTTCTGCCGGCCCTTTGATCAACCAGTTCCTTCTGCTCGGAATCCCCTCCCCGGGGTCTCATCCTTGCCTACTGACAACCACACTCATTCTTCAAGGGGAAGTGCAAACCCCACTCCTTCCAGACGCCTGTCCTGATGACTCCTGAAATTCTGGACCAGGACACCAGAGGATGAATCCTGTCCCTGCAATTTTATTCAAGTCACAAGTGCTCTGGATCTCATATGTAAAATGGGGTGACATGTCTATTGACCTTGAAGAGCTACTTCTTGTGAAACTTAAATAAGATAACATATGTTAAAACATTTAGCAGCATTAGGAGCATGTCAGTATTTTAGGCTTTTTGGGCCACAGGGCTTCCTTCCCTAGACAACATGTAACCACATGTAAACACATGGGCATAGCTGTGTTCCAATAAAACTTTATTTACAGAAACAAGCAGAGGGCTAGATTTGCCCCAAGGGTCATAGTTCCTGACCTCTGCTTCATACCATTGTTAGGGCTTGCTCTCTGCCTCTCAAAGCTGTGGTTACTACTCCTTCAAATAGCTAATATTTTCATTCTGCCTGGATTTACAGGACAGTGTCCAAAACACTTTACGAGAGATTTAATCCTCATCATCACTTACTGTGATGATGGAACTGAGGCACAGAGACTGGGGTGGACTGGAGAATCAGGGTCCAGGCAGCACCCGCCGGGTCTTGCATGTGTTTCTCGGTCATTGTCAGGTGGACATGCACTTGGAAAGGACTTTTTGCCACCCTCCTCCCCTCGTGCGTTGTCGGCGCTAATGATAACCACTGAACATACCCAAGGCTGAATCTCCACCTGTGACCATTGTGGGCAGCAGGCAGATGGTCCAACGTCCTCTGTGGAGTCTCTGATAAGCACTGAGTCTGAGAGTGTTCTGCTTTCTTTTTAACTCTCCCTCTTCACTGAGTGCCCACAGGAGTATGAAACTGATCATCAATGGCAAAGAAAAAAGAAAATGATTTGATGTGTTGGCTGACTGTCCCACGATGCTCTGAATGATCCTTTATAACCGTCTGTCTGGGAAAAGGGCTCTTGCTGTGCCCTGAGCACTGGGTCTACATCGCGGGGAACTGCCTTAGGATCAATAAAAGGAAAGGCCGGCCTCAGGTGTGAGGATGGCTGACAAGGCAAAGATGCTCATCTATAAGCTGGAGGGAACGCTACTGAGAATTAGGCTGGGAAAGCACGTGCCAACTGGGACATAGGGTCACCCTGGTCAGAGAAACCTCTCTAAATGGCCACTGGTGAATGTTTCATGTCTGGGCAGCGCTAGAAAGAAGAGCGACTGGCCCTCCTTTCTCATTCTGGTCCGTGACCTCAGCTACCACATCATGAAATATTCATCCATGCTGTGCATTCAGGACCACGCTATACTCAACTGGAGAAAATCAAGGAAGAACAGACCTGGTTCCTGGGAGCATGCCTTGGTTACTGGTTCTAAAGAGTCGAAGTCTATAGTCCTTCGAGTTAAAATTGGCTCTTGCAACTTGACATACTACAGCACGTTTGCTATGGGTTTAACACTTTGTTTGTAATGGAAGTTTTTGGTTGACTTTCACCAATGTGCTCCAAATCACTCACATACTACGTAAGTATGTGAACTCTCTGGGTACCAGTCACACCATACTCTATGTGAATGGAGCCTTCTAGGATTGTGCAGTGAGCAACCTGAACAACCATACACAGCAGCCCTGCTAGGAAACTCTAGTCCCATTTCCCACAAGCCAGAGCTGGCGTACTTCAGCAACCTAATTCTTACACAGCTATTCACCTCGGGGTGATTGGCTGTCTGCTATCCGCCTGCCTGGTCACTTCCCAAAAGTAGTAAACACCCCCTCCACCCCTCTCCACACACACCTACTTACCCTTGTCCTGGGAGGCACAGGAAAACTATTTTGCCTAAGCTCTGCTGTTAAACTTGCCTGGAACGAGTAGCTGGAAGTTCAGGCTCTTGTCTTGCCCAACAAGAGAAGACCCATGGCTGTCAGAACAATACCAATCCTCTTTTTTTCTGACAAGGGAGAAACAAAAACAATTCCCTTTTTTGGCAAAGACTCCTGTCCTATCCTGCCCACTGAGCCTCGGGAGCCCAGAGTGGGCATTAAATCTTGACTGTGTTTTTAACCTACAGTAAACCTGTGCCTCAGGGTGAAATCAACAAATTGAGAGAGGAAAGATGCTGATTCTGATCCATCTCTGGAATTGGGAAATGGGTCTTGCATTATATGAATAGTGAAGGCTCAAGTCAAGGCTTAGACACATAGAGGGCCAGCGGGAGTTCAGAGGACAGAGGAGGGCTGGTAACAAGGGATGTGGGGCAGGTGCAGGGGACGGAATGAGGTGAAAGCAGTGAGCTGGGCTGAGGCGGATGACTAAGACTTTACAGATGTAGGGAGGAAAGGGACTATTCTAGGAATGTCGCAAACAGTGTGAGTAAAGCTGGGTGAATGTGGCCAGTGAAGCGGGGTAGGGGGGAGGGTGGGGAGTCCTTAATTAAAGATGCTCATTTTTGTTAGGAAACAGTGGGAACTGAAGTTTGGCGGAGAAGGGAGATGGAGGGAAAGATGTCGTATTTTAGCCAATTTTGAATTCCAGAGAGGAGAGTTTGATCTTGATTCTGGAAGGAAAGGATAAAGCAGTAATTCTCTGTTCTAATTAAGATGGGGAGTGCCTTGAAATGATGCAGTGGAAGATTTCATCACCCAGCCGTGGCTTCAGGAAATAATCCAATTCCCACTTCCCCTTCCAACATTCCAAAAGGGGAATTTTCTCTTGGGAGGTGAGAAGACCTGAAACCAAACTGTCCTCAGTCAAACTTCAGTCAACTAACCCCGTCCAACTGGAACTTCCATGATAAGCTTTTTATCTACTGCTTCAAAAGCTCTTTGCGTCAATACAAATACACGTGTGCTTAGTTAACTGTCCAAGGCATCCTGCAGAGCACAAAGGCTGTGCCCAGCCCAAAGACCCAGAGCTGTGAAGGAGCAGAGTTGGTTTATTGACTTCAAATCCCGCTGCTTTGGACACTCAGCTACGGGGCACAAGAGAAGAAGCTTGTATTTTACCCAGAGCATCCACTGTCTCGGGAAGAGAAGCACTGTCATTCTGTTGCTCAAATACTCCAGGTTACTTTGGAGACACGATCTAACATAGCTGAGCACTAGTGCCTTTCTGCGGCACTGAACTCCCAGGAGACCCTAGGTGCGCATTTACCAACCTCCCAGGACTCTCAGAGTCAAGAGAGAATGGGCATGCAGATGTCAGGACTAGCCCCTAATAAAGCCAATCTTTATATATTTTTAAAAAGGAATCCAAATTCTTATTTTCAACTCTGGTGAACCGTAAGTTTTGGTGAGTCGGGTATTCACCCACTGAATTTCATGCACAGGAAAATGGCCCCTGGTTTTCCACTGGGCTTGGAAAGACCCTGGAGCAAGGCAGTGATGGGGGATTTGCCCAGGGATTCCTCAGGGCCAGGCCAGGGCTACAGCAGATTGCTTATGTGTTAACTTTTAAAGGCCAGGGATTTCAGGATCTTTAAGGGAAAACACTCCTCAGCTTCAGGTATTTCTTTTCTTTTTCTTTTTTTTTAACGATAGAGAAATAGCTGTGATGTTGACATCCATCTAGAATGTCACTCAGAATCGTTTTCATGGTCATCTGATAAAACCACTCATTTCATTGATGAGAAAGTTGGGGCCAAGAGAGGACAAGGGATCCTAAGTTGCACAGTGAACGACATGCCTGGGACAGAGCCCAGGCCTGGGTCCCCTCACACTCCAAGTATTATTTCTATAATCTCATGGTTTTTGTTGTTTTCAAAACAGATCTGAGAACTTAGAATTCAGTGGTTTGGTTGATAATGTAGTATTATGTCGTACATTTTACAAGCTGAATTGTGCAAACAAATGGGAGAGAGAGAAATAAACATTCTGAAATCTAGGCTAGATTGAGTCCTCTAGTTTCATCTCATTTTTTGACTTGATTTATCTATTTTCTTGGGGAGGGGCTGGGTTTTTTTCCTACAAACTTCCTCAATACTTTCCTTTTGATGGGAAAAAAAGGAGAAAGGAAAAGCAGAAAGAAAAGACTTTAAAACATTCCAAATAGAAGCCCTACAAGGTAGGTATAATTCTCATTTTACAGAATAGGAAACTGGGGCTTGGTGAATTGAAATCAATTGCCAAAGATTACTTAGCTGACCAATGACAGACTTGGGACTTGACTTTGATTCAGTCTCCAGAGCCTACGTTTTTTTCTTGGTTTGCAGAAATGAAACAAGGATTCCAGCCTGGCCCACTCCTGCCTGCTCTGGACTTTTCTGTGCTCTGGTTTCCAACCCTAACTGCCCACTGGAATCACTTGGAGCCATTTAATAAATGTCCCAGGCCCCACCCACACCAACTGGATCAGGATCTCTGGGGTGCGGCCCTAGTACAATTATATTTTTAAGAAAATGTTCCAGATGCTAATGTGCAGGAAGCAAGAAATGACAACCAGAGAGCACGGTGCTTCCAGGGAGAATTAAGGACCTTTTTGAGAAGTTCAACGCATCCTACAGGTGGGAGTGCACCTCATGTCAAACCCAGGCTCATTCACTGAAATAATGCCATTGACAGCAACCTGGATGGATCCAGAGATTATCATACTAAGTGAAGTAAGTCGGACAGAGGAAAACAAATATTGCATAATATCACTTGTATGTGGAATCTAAAAAAAAGAAAAAGATACAAATGAACTTATTTACAAACCAGAAACTGACTCACAGACTTAGAAAACAAACTTAGGGTTACCAATGGGGAAAGTGAGGGAGGAGGGATAAACTGGGAGATTAACGGATACACACTAGAAAACAGATAAACAACAAAGACCTACTCTATAGCACAGGCAACTATAGCCGATATCTTGTCATGACCTATAATGAAAAAGAATCTGGAGAAAAAAAATATATATATATGTATTCTGAATCTCGTATTTCAGAATCACTTTGCTGTACACCTGAAACGTTGTCAATCTACTGTACTTCAATCTAACAACAACAACAAAAACAGGCTCATTCAACAGAGAAGAGAATAAAAAGGGGAAGAGGGAAGAGAAGAGAAGGGATGGGAAAGGAAAAGAAAAGGAAAGCTGAGATGACCCGGGGTGGTTCTTTTTCCAGGAAGCTCTGCTCACTCTCTAGTGCTGGGCCATTTTCACAGCCTGCACTGACGAAATCCCTGACTCTACAGGAGTTAACCAAGAGGTCTGCTGAGCAGGGAACAGCTTACTAGAGCTCAGAAGAGGTACGGAAGCTGAGGGCTGGGGCGCCTTACAGCGGAGGCAGCTCTCGGGCCTGTGTGCTTGTCGATTGCATCACTTCCCCGCGCTATCTGGAAACTCACATCTGACTGTGGAACTTTGCTCAAGGAAGGCAGATGGAGCCCAGTTAGATCTGGTCTCCATCCATGGAAAACTGCTGATGCCAGAGACAGCTCTAGCTGGAACAGATGTTACTTTTGTTTGTCCAAATGATGGAGAGCTTTACGGGAGAATTTTGAGTTCGCTGCTGATGTATTCAATTCTTTCCTTATAAAAGGAACAGCATGATGGGCACCTGGCATAAAAGAAAGACTCTGAAGCCACCCCGGCCTGGGTTTGAATCCTAGCTCTGCTCTTACTTCCTGTTGCTTTGAGCAAGTCATTTGGTATTTCTCATCCTAATCTTCAAAATGAGGAACTGGGATTTTTAAGGGAATGCAATGAAGTAAGGCAGTGTTTCCAAAATTTTAGAGCTAGATGAGTATGGCATTAAATAACACTGAACCACACAGGGAGAAATGATTACTGTTTTGATTTTCTTTTCTGCCATCTGATTACATTAAGGGGATGGAGGTATATTTTTGATACCTCTCCAACCTGGCCCTTCCTTCCTTTAACAGTTGGTCTCAGGCAGCTGTACATATTATTAGGCAACTGTATGCAGCTGAAAATTAATAATGCTGATTTACATTTATTTCAATAGTTACTTTTATGGCATGTGCTACCTACTTAAGGTAAGGCTGTAAGTTACCTTCGAAGTCAAAGAAATGGTTAAAATAGCACATGATGGTCCACCGGGGGTCTACACACAGGAAAAAAATAAATAAGGTGAGACCAAAAGTCTAAGTTTAGGAAAAACTGAGTTAAAGTATGAGACAGAATCCCACATCAAGTCCCTGAGTGAGAACGTAGTCGGTCTTTCAGAAAAAGAAGGAATAGTTGAATTAATCCTTGCACTTGGTTTGAAATAGGCTCTGTAAGAGACGCGATTTGAGTCTGCATGTTTTGATGGTGTGGACGAGTCATACTGACAAATCACATTAAATTTGATTAGCCTTTAGTTAAAATTAAAAAAAAAAAAAAAAAGAAAATGCTAGATCCCATTGGTTTAAGATGACAAGTCACCGGAGGAAAGATGCCTATTTCATCAGTTCTTTGAAATGTCAAACTTCTTGCTGATTGTTATTCTTAGTACGATAAGGAAGTGAACATTACAGAATATTACTATTCTGGGGTCGCGTGACCTCAGGAGCCCGATAAGAGATGAAGGATAAGGAGGGGAGAGAACACATTTAAATTCAAATACATATGGCCTCTGCCTCTCGTTATTTTCCTTAAGGAATAGGAAGCCCCAGAAGTAGTCAACAGTTGATGAGAAAGTTTTTGTTTATTTTTGTAGGAATGCAACTTTCAACCATGAAACATGACGCCACAAAGTTCTTAAAACATGGCACTGTTCATTTAACCTAGATAATATAGAGTGGAATAATCTATCTTCTAAGTTGTTGTAGGAAATGAATTTTTTTCTCTTGAGTTGGAAATGAGCTCACCAGCCTTGGGATAATCTATCATTATAAAGTTACGTGGGTTCTTCTGTTCAAAAGCACAAGCATCAAATTCTGCTACTGGCTTTCTGCTTCTGAGGTGTTAAAAAATTTTAAACGCTTCCTTTGGATTCAAATCCCAACAAAGCCTTATTCTTCCAAAGGAGGTCATGAGATTTCATCTCTGATTCGGCTCTGCCATTATCCTACTGTGGGTAAGTCTCATCTTGGACCCAGCCATAAAATGAGTGAATTATAGTAGAATTAGGGGTAACACACTCAAATGCCAACAGGTGCCAGGCAGATAATACAAACAAAGGAAGCCAACCAGGAGTAAGATAAAAGGAAGTGGTGGTGGTGACGGTGTGTAAGAGTATGACTCCTCCAAAGGGGGTGGCCACCATCAGGTGCAGGCACTTGTCAGACAGGAAAACAGGCCCATTGTTGACAGAGCCTCTGAAATGTCAAGAGATGCTGGAAATATATCTTTTAAATGATATTTCTCTCAATTTATTATTATTGGCAGTGAATTAAAAATGATTTTAAAACATGATTCAGGCCAAACTAACATAACCTTAGGCCAGATTCAGCCTGTGATAACCATTGTGTGACTTCTACGTGAGCTGGTCTCTTTGAGATCTTATAGCCTTAACTTCTAAATAGCAAATCTTGGCTTTTGTATGACGCCAGTAAAGTGGAGGATCTGACGCCGTTTGAGAAAAGCAGGAGAGGAACTGGTTGTTGGGGAGACAGTGTGGTCTGTTGTGGCTGCAGGGGGCGATACAGCCTAGATCAAGAGGCACTTGCACAATGCCATCAGGCACTGCTCCTCTTAGCTGTTATGACAGGGGCAAAATAACAATAATGACACTACCACCACCAACAACAAAACTGCCTTTGCTTAGTCCGAGATGGACATGTCACTCCTAGATTTTAAATTTTGTTAATCCCTTTTATAAAGGGGGAAGGAAAAACTGTCAAGAAGAACAACAGGACTCCTAATGAACAGATAAGAGAACAGATAAGCGTAATTGGCCCTCTGCTTCTCCTTTGGGAAGGAAGTGCTGCAGAAACACCTCCCATCCTCCAGAGGGCAGTGTTATTACTTTTGCTTGAGTAGATAAAGGTACAAAATAAGAACGAATTCTTTTTTGTCTTTTTTTTTTTTTTTTTTTTTGGCATAGATGTCTCTGTTATCCAAATCTTTCTGTATCCAGTCTCAGCTGCATCCCCACACCACTTTCATAACAAGAGCCTTCTGTGTGGAAGTAGAGAGCTGAGCTTCAAGCTTGTTCTCCAACCACACCTCTATTTTTAGCTCTGCTATATGGGGCAAGGTTCCCACTGTCTCCTTAACTCAGTTTCCTCCCGTATGAAGGAGAATAGCAGCAATGTCTACCTCAGGGTTGATACAAGATTAAAGGAAATCCTCCCCATTCCAGGGGAAATGCCTAGTTTTAAGTTGGCGGTACTGAACCATGTTCCCTTCCAAAGTTCTTAGTTTTTCATCTAAATTCCTCCTGCTATTATTGGAGTTTATCTGCTAATCTTTTGCCCTCCATGATGGAAAATGATGCCTGGAAGAGAATGATTAGACTGAACCATATGGAACTGTCAATATTCAACAGTACTGATTTATTGAATGGTGATTTCATGCGGTTCAGTATAACACAAAAGTAGTCACAAACTCGACGGAGGAAAAAGCAGCTTCCCTTTTGTACTGGTCCTGAAACACATCTGAACAACCCATAATCTTTACATTTGGGAAAGGCAAGACCTTTGGTAGAGAAACAGACACTTTCTCACCACAAGTGAACTATCATTTGCTATCCACTTCCAGCCTACAGAGAGCTTGGCTGGTGTAAACAGAGCTTCCCTTAACTCTACTGCAACACTGGGGATGGATGTCAGCACAGCTTTTCACATGCTCCTAGACGTGTCGCCCTTGGTACACCCTAGGATAGTGGGATGTATAATGCTCTACCATACTTCCAGCCTGCACATCCACACACTAAAGAGTATTTCAAATAACAAAAAGAATAATGTCAAGAAGGCCCTGCCGCTCACTGTATAGGATGGATCGGCTAAGACATAGCTCTTCAAACACGAGGATCAGATGCTTAGGGACCACCCAGGGCTAGGATGCCCAGAACTTTTGACAAGGACAAGAGGTCCTTGCACTTCCTCAACTTTCTATTGGTTTGAAACTCTCATCATTTTCAGCTTGGCAGTCTGAGCAGTCCACACAGGCACCATTCACGTTTCAATTTCAAAGTTACCCTCCATACATAAAGACATTTTAAAAAAAAATCTACTACGAACCCAAACAGAGAGAATTCCCCAACTAATTTCACTGATTTCATTTCTTGGAAGAAAACAACCGTGACGATTCTGCAGGTGGTGTCACATCTGCCCTTTGCTCACTCTTTCGTGCAGTAACTTTTTAGTTTCATTGAGTACCTACTACATGCCAGGCCCTGTTTGAGGCTAGCAGTCTGCAAACTATAAGCCCAAGGGCCAAATCTGGCCCACAACCTGTTTCAGTAAATAAAGTTAATGAAGCATAACTACACTCATTCAATTGTGTGTCATATATGGCTCCTTTCTGGCAGAGCTGAGTAGCTGTGACAGAAATCATGTGACCCCCCCAAAGCCAAAAATATTTACTATCCGGCCATTTACAGGAAGAGTTTGCTGATTCTATCCTAGAGAAAGAGGACACAGCCTTAAAGAAGAGAGACAAAGTCCCCATATATCTTCAGAGGCTCCTGTTCAGAAGATCCCACTGGATGAACTTTTCATATTTAAATGAAGGGACAGACCGAATCTGACCCACAGGCTCACAGTCAGTGATCTGATTTATGATCATATAAACCCCACTACCGGGCGCTTATAAGGAACAAGAAACGGGATGACAGGTGTGGAGACAGATGTGCAGGAGGGAGTTAGAGAGAAGATTAGTTAGTGTGGAAACCAGCTGGAACAGGCAGGCCACAAGGAGTCCCACCGAGGGGCACCCAAACCCACGGATGGGTCAGGTACCACCTGTATCAGAATCACCTGGTGACATCATTAAACACGCAGGCTACTGGGTCCCGCCCAGGAATCTGAATCTGAGTTCCAGAGGTGTGGCTGAGCATCCACACTCTTAGCAGGTGCCACTAGGTGATTCTGAAGCACCCCTGAGTTTGAAAAGCGCTGGATTAGTGTCTAGCTTTAGTGAGCGGTCGAAGGTGCTCCCCACGAGGTCTGGCCTGAAGTCCGCTCGTGGCAGGTGAGAAGGGGAAAGAATGGGGCACAGACACAAAGAGGTAGATGCAGTGAAAAGGCAGTTTATTGTCTATTAATACTGTACAGAGGAACAGAGAGAAGCTACAAGTACAGCATTGGCTGTCGCTGGCAGTGTGATTTCTGAAGTCGGTTTTTGTTTTGTTTTTTTCATCTGGAGACAGAACAGTCAAAGTACACTTCAGGTTACAAAGTACAGCAGCTAGCCCAGCAAGTCTAATTCAGAGTAAGCACGACAGGCTCCCACCCTCCCCACCCCCAACCCCCAACCAACCACAAAATGGTATATTTACAGAGACGTCGCTCACCCCGAGTGAGCTGCTAAAGCTGAACATTCCATCAACCACCTACATTCACTGAAAAGCTGCATCAGACACAACATTGTCTCGAACCCCTGTATGATTTTGACACTCTTACTTAAGTCAGGAGCTGGAGCAGAGGAAAGAACATTCCAGAATCCCACAAAGGACAGAACTCTTTCCACTTGCCAGGATGGGCTATTACAGAATTGGAGCTGGAGCTGCACATAGCACAGTTCAGATCAGGGTATTGCCCGGTGGCCTCTTGGTACTTGAGAAAGACTTTTCGTTGCAAAACCAAGGGGCTGGACATCTCCCCGCCCACCTTATCTCGAAGCTGAGAGGTTCCCATGGTAACAAGAGGCTAGGCTAACTTGGCTCCCCCATCCCACCCTCAGGCCACCGAGCAGATCTTTCATCTCCGGAGCGGTCGCCAGGACACTAATGTTCACAGCTGGGCTTGAGTTGGGTCTGCTGGAGGGATTCTGATGATGAAGAAATTAAAACGATTTGCATGGGAACCAGAGGGGTTATTTTTCTTGAAATGGAGAGAGTACTTATGACCTTGCGTTGTTGGAAGAAGGAGCTTGGTCTTTTAGGGTAGTAGAAGCAGACCCGTCCTAGGAAAGCCAGGGAGAAGAATCAGGAGTAGGGAGCAGATGCCGAGGCCTGACCCACTCTGTCGGCCAGAGGAACAGGTGTGGGTGAAGATCTTCACGAAACTGAGGGCGATTGTGATGGGAGCTCAAGAATTTGGCAGAAAATTGAGAAAAAAAAAAAATCCAAGAACTCTAAAAATTCAGTATCTCCTTTATGGATGGATAAGGATAATCCTTTCCAGTTTCTACTTAACTCTGAAAATACAGGAGGCAGCTTCATTGATATTCACAGGGCCAGTAACATCTGATAACTTTTATATTGTTGGTTTATACATGTATGCATATTGTGTGTGTGTGTGTGTGTGTGTGTGTGTGTGTGTGTGTATTATGTAGGTGACCAGATGCTTCTGACTCACCATTTCACACATATGACTTAAATGCACCATAGTGTGTGGTCCCTGAACCTCAAATGTAGCAATTACTCCTTAACTATGTGAAAGCATTGGACTTTGATGATTGCTGGGCTTGGCTTTCATTTAAAACAGCTATCTCCTCCCAAAAGATCATTATGTATTATTCATGCTGTGGCCCAGAAAGCTATCAAGCCATATAACAAACAGGTTATCTAATGACAGATATAGAAAGCTTGATCTTACAACCTAGGTCTGCTGGGAAATGCTGGATTTCATGCAGTGGTGGTGCAGGAGCAGGCCACAGGACCTTGGTTCATGCCCCCAAGGTGTGGGCTAGTGCTACAGAACTCATCAGAAAGTTACCTTCATGGAATGGAGAAATAATTCAGTCAATCAAGGGTGTTTTCAAACTCAAGCTCCATAAGTCATATAGATTTTCATTATAAAAATATTTTTCCTTTAAAAAATACATAAATGTAAAATATTCCATGTTGACAGCCACTCCTTACTCCGTTCCGTATCACTCCAGTCGTCTCAGACTAGAATAAACGGGAACACACCTCGGTTCAAGCTCAATCACACCATCGGAGTCCATCCCTCTCGCTTTTTGCAAGCTATGCCAATTGTGCTTAAAAGTAGGCTCCCAGGCCCACGTAGAGGATCCACAAGTTCACCTCCCTCAGGGTAGGAAGGACTGTAGGAGGTCACACACACACAGTCTGTCCCAGGAATGTCAAAGTGGCATAGTGCAGGCTCAGAGCAGGAACACTGGAAATGCCCAAGCTATGCCTACTTTATGCCCCCTGGGCCAGACCTGCAAGGCTCTGCCTCAAGCTCCTGTGATGAAATTCACAGCTCTGAAGAGGGCTGGGTAGGGGTGGGGAAGAGAATGTTGTGTTCACACAGCTTTGGGATACAACCTGCGTTTTTTGGAAGGACAGAAAAGAAGAACACAAACAGCAATGCTAAGGCAAACTTTCCAATGGCACAGCAGAACTCTTTTTGTTCATCACTCATTTTGTTCACATCACAAGGCAGATACATTCTGTAAACATATATACCATACAGTACATTAACCATAGGAAAAAAAAGAAAAAGCCACCCTGTTATTCTTATCTTTCTGTATTTCTGTTCTTTCACTCCAGAAGGACTGCCTGAAGTCTGAGGGGGAATTTTATGGTTCATGAGATCTACTTTTTTTTTTTTGATAAAAATGCAATGACTTGCAAAAAACAGCCCCAGGTGACTAGTAAGAGGCCATAGGGGGAGAAGATGAACCTGTAGAAACTTAGAAAACAGTCACAAAATATAAAAAAGTCACTAATTTCAGGAAACATTTTGTTTCCCTGCTGAGTAAAAGAGAGCATCGAAAAATTGTTACAAAAGTTAAGGCTGTCCAGATCTTTGATGCAGAAAGTCTGTGGTCCCCAGGATTACATGTTATATGTTCACACTGAAAGTAAGTAAGTTTTTTTGTTTGCTTTTTTTTTTTTTTTGGTGCTGTAGTTCTGACCTTTTGATGTTAGGCTGGAGTGCAGAGGGAAGCAGAGGCCTATATAAGTCATATAAAAATTAAGGGGGTGGGGGCTGAGGCTGGTCTAAGGACCCCCAGGGAAATTGCCCTTTGAAACTTTCAGGATGTCATCTTTAGCCTTTTCTACATTCAAATAATAAGTATTTTGGTTTTTGTTAACATGGGAATTTTTTTTATGGAGTCTGCTGAAGCTCTGAAAATACAGACACATTACAGCATTGCACCACTCATAAAAGACTGACTTTTCCTTTTTCCCTAGAAAATGCAGGGAAGCTTCCTGACAAGACCAGAAGAGGTTTACATAATGCAGGTGAACCAGTGCAGGAGTCCAAGATGGCATCCTGCTCATTACGCGGAGCTGTTTTGTGATATACACCATCGCTCTGTGTGCCTGCTGGGTTGTACTAGCCAGTGAGACAAAAGATGCTTTCTGGTTCTGTCCTTATTGGTGGAGTGCTAGATATCTCGATTAATAAATTGAGGAGCTTTGAAAAGATTGCATATTTACAAAGTTTCTGAAACTTCTGTTTTAACTCTGCAGAGAATTCATGGTTTCAATAATGAATGTGCCTGTTGCAAAAAGACAACAGAAAACTCTGGCATTGGAATGGTTTTTGTTGTAAACAAAGTAACAGTGCAGGAGGTGAGAATACTCCCATGAGGAATGGGCCCTTTGGTGGATTAAACTCCCTCCCAGTGGGTCCAGAGACAAACAGCCAGCTGAGCTTCTAGGTTTTAAGTAAAAACAAAAGAAAGTCTTCCGTGCCTGTTTTGTCTATGTTCATCTGTGTTTTCACATCGACAGGGTTCATTTTTAAAAACGAGGAACTGAGTTAGTGGTTCCATTTTTGCCTCTGTCACCATATTCCCTCCCTCCTCTTTGGCTACTCATTGGTTCGTTGACGTTAAACAAATGGTCACTGTCAAGGGTGTTCTGTGGTCCCTTGAAATGAAATTCTGCAGGAAGTGAAAAGAAATAAGCTGTTTTCAGACTTGGCCTTAACACTGTGCTCTAGAGATGGATAGTGAATCTCTAGGAAATTATATAGAGATGTTCCCTCCCTTTTATGAAAACTTGACCCTAACCAAAATAAAAGTCTCCTTGCGTGTAGGAAAAACACATTTATCACCAGAAAGTAAATTGAAAAGGCAAGAATTTGCAGAAGCTCCATGTCAGAAAGGAGTTGAATCAAAGGAAACATAGAATTTGAGTTTCCTGAAAGCCTTTGAATCATTTGAGGAAACCACATTTGGGGTTTGGCCAGAAAGGAATTCCCCAGCTCCTCGTCTTCTCTACTCCCAATATTAAGTGACGTCACTGGACATTGTCAAATCCCTTTTAAAGGTGACAGATTTTTCTTATGTAAAGGAAAATAATGTCATGATGGGTAAAAGAAGTACAAAGTAAAAAAAGAAAACCCCCTTAGTTTTGTCCTCTTGCACATTAAAGGGAAAAAGAAAGTCAAGGGTATACAAGTCATTGAGATTTTTCAGGCTATGGAAGGTTTAAGCTTATCATTGTAACTATAAAGGATCTCTACTTCAATGTCATTGAAAATCTATTTATAAACAAACAAAATATCATTCCTTTCCTTCTTTCTCTTATTTCTATTTAAAAGGGTTCTGATTATATGATTTTAAAAGAAAGTCCAACCAACCATGCACTCCAAAATGACCATGGTTTTGCAGCTTTATGACTGGCTCTCTAATTAGTCTGGTAATGTAAGTCAATACTTCGAAGTTTTGAAGGGCGCCATACCATATATAATAAAGTGTTTACAGAGACAGTGCCAGTAACAGCAGGGAAGGCAGTACGTTCACAATTGCAACTCTGTTTATATTTTCGTTATAAAGGGTAGGGTAGTTCCTTGTTGCTGTAGATGGGATTATAGGTCTCATCCCATAAAAGTATTGGCTGAGCCTGAATCCCCCAGTTACTAAAGGAAAACGATGCAAGCTATGCAAGTTTATATGCCATATTCAAACACATCTTCATTTACTGTGGCCACGCATCATTTTAATAAAGGTAACACATCTTACTTGAAAAACCACTTAAATGATAAGCTTTAATAGTAAAGTATAGAGAGAACTCTAATTCATATAATTTGCTAACTTTTATACTAATTATTGATACATGAGAATGCAATTATCCCTGGTCTTTTAGCGCTCATGTGCAGTGTTGTGAGAGGTGTGGACCATTTCCTTCCGGAGAAATTAATTCACTGATGGAAGGGAGGTCATTGCAGGGAATTATCTGTCCTGGAAGATTCTGGTTCTCTTTATCAAAATGCATGCCCAAGGCTAACTTCTATCCTTCTACTCACTAACTGTGCTTTTAAAAGTCATCTTGAATAGTTTTAATCCCCAAGTGAATGAAAAAAAAAAAAAAAGATAAGCTATGGTAAACTTTCGGATTGCTTCTTTCTAAATAAATTATCAAAATCATAGATTGTCTAAAACACGGAAGCTGTTCTCTTTTTCTATGTAAATAGGTTTATCTGGCATGTCATTATTTAAAAACATTTAAATGATGCCTAAATGACCATTTACTGAGCAGCACGAAGCTGAAAGTAGTGAGGTTTATAGGTGGCAAAACCAGATACTATTTCTAGATAGCAGAGTAGTTTTATTCAAAAACAGCTGCTTTGGTGAACCTGAGATTCAGAAATAATTTCCCTCAGCTCTTCAAAGCCAAGCCATGGGTGGAATCATCTTATAAAGTAGAATTTAGCTCATTATGTTTCCCTTAAAAAAATTTTTTTTTGTTTACACATTAATGGTAAGGTGACATACTTTGTGCTCATTAAAAATCTAATTAAGTTGGGAAAAATTAACTTTGAAAATTAAAAAAATACTGTTTTTCCCCTAACTGGAATAATTTCAAGCGAAGGAATTAAAAATAATAATCATTAGGTTTAGCACTAAGAAAGCTATTTAGGGCAAATTTAGTTGGTTCTGTAATCAAATTCTCTCAAGACCACCATATTTTTCCCTCATCTATTTTCCACAGAAATTAAACAATATAGTATATCTTATCGTATGTTTTTAAACTATGTTCTATGGAACATGGATAATTTTGTGAATTATTTGCAACAATGCTATGAGCATCTGGGCAAAAACCTTAAAGTTAAGATATCTCTGTTTTAAAATAAATTAAATGTTACAGCTTTATCTCATTACTATATTATTGTTTTACTAAATTCCTTCCCTTTGGCTTTATCACACCTGTGGCTGTTTGCTTTTGGGAGAATGCTAAGAATTTAAAGAACTGTTCATTGTGTTCTAGATAAAAACTATTCCTTCGATGGTCTGGAATCTCCAGAAGCCTAAGAAACAATGCTTAAAGAAGCTCAGCTATGTGCCACTCGGTCAGCATTTGTTGGATGCTTCAGAGCAGTTAAAGTTGAGAAGACAGGTCTTTCTTAATCTTTTAAACCTTTTTTACATTTTAAAGTTCATTTTGTGGGGTCAGATCAACCTATAGGGTGACAGTGCGGGAAATATTCTCTTTTCCAGGGGAACAGAGAGAAAAGAGTCCAGTTCTAAGGCTGTGTAATCAACGGGGCAGGTGAGATGAAGAGTTAATTCAGGTACAGCACCGTCTACAAGGAAGCGGAAACATCACAGCAACCACTGCAGGTCAGAAGGACTGTTTTAGAAATATGGTCACTGCAGAGATACTCCCCCAAATGACCCCTTCATTGAAAATAGATCATGATCAGAAAAGATCCGTGAAAAAGAAAACAATATAAAAATTTACACTTTTTTTTTTTTTTGAGAGACTAGAAGCAAGGCTCACGGGTTCGCCTAAGTTAGGAGCTCACTACTGATGCTCAAAACAATGCTTTTTTCACATCCTTCGGAAGTTAAAAATGGTGCTTCTTATAGAAAGGGTCCAGCAGTGAAGTCACAGAAAGAGAGACAGCTGCTGATGGGCAGGTTACGGAATCATCCCTACAATTCAGCTGTGACAAGCACTGGGTTTTCTTTTTACATCCACTTCATTTCAGTTTTAACAGAAGGAAAGCCATCGATGCACAATACTGTGACCTGGAAGCTTATGTAAGGCAGTAAAAAGCATCCCCCTAGACTGGACAGACTAAGTAAGGTCCACTTTTGGCTACACTAGCAACCGGCTAGAGCCCAGAGCATTTTGCCACCTACGATATAAAAGCAAAGATCCACAGCAAGGGAGGCAAGTGAGAAATCAGCGACGTGGCGATGTGTGACTACATTACAGCGACACACGACAAAAATGAACCCCCCGGTGCCCACGGGTTCAATTCCAGGCAAGTGAATTAAGGCTACTAGATCACTGGCTGATACGAGGTCCATTCCAATCGCGCAGTAAGGAACCGATTCCCTCTTGAAGACACAAGGAAAGGTTGAGAGGAAAAGCAAGTTCTTGGAAAGAATGAAGCACACACATGCATGTTGTCTCTGAGCTGAGGAAACTGGAGAAAAACGAAAGGGGGGAAAAATAAGAGGGATCAAAGCAATCCAACTGCAAGGCAAGGCAGGTGTTTGCTTCCAGTTCACAGTATCGCCCGCAGTTAGTGGTACAGTGAGGTCTACGGAAGTGGTGGAGAGCACAGAGGCTGCCCGGAAGAAAGGGGAAGAAAGAAGTGGTCACATGACAACACAGCATTGACAGCGCTTTTTCTTTTGGGTACCTGGGGCTGGCTCCGTGGCCAGGCTCTCTTCTTTCCCTTCTGGGGATGAGGGCTCTGTGGTGTCTGAGACGGGCCGCCCGGACACCAGCTCGGCTGCGTTCCCATCAATGGTGGACACGTCTGTCACGGTCTTCTCCCTCAACGACTTCTCATCGTCTTCGTCAATGAGGACCAACTCAGCCTTGATGGTTTCATCACAGCCTAGCACCTTTTTAGTCTCCTCTTCATCCTCGATATTCTGGTAGCCCATGAAAATCATGGTGACTGGCTGATCCAAGTTTGCCTCCGGCCCTTCAGTGCTGGGGGCTGGAGCCCGCTGCCCGGGATTCCCGGAAGAGTGATCCTTCCTAGACTTATGGACCATTTCTAATTTGGCTTCTTTGCAGAGCATGTGTTCCTTAGGATGGCTGAGGCTCCCATCTGCAATCCCAGTCCTTTCTGACACGTGCCCTCCTCTTAAGCTTGATTGTCCAGCCTTCTGAATAAGCTCTTCTACATCCTTTGAGCTTAATTTGTGCACTCCGTTTTCTACTATGGTGCCTCCTGAGTGCACCTCATACACTACTTTGGTACCATCATCAAAGACTTTGACTCCTCTCTGATGGACCCCCTCTGGGCCAATGGTGGATGTAGAGAGAATCTTGGTCTCTCCTGTTTGTTTGTCTTTCTCCACATTAATTTCCATGGCGTACACAGCTTGAACGAAAACAAGAGAAAGGAAGTGCATGTTACAACAAAAAAAGCCAGTGAATGGTTAATTGCCAAACAGACCGAAAAAAAGAAAAAAAAAAAAGGTGTTGGGCCCTTTCTAGCCTAACTGCAAAGCATCTTGAGTGTTAGAGTGAGTGCACTGTGGACAGAGGTGGTTACATATGTATTTTAACACAGCAGCTAAATGCACTGGGAAGACGGATGAACAGAGTTACCATATCTCCATGGCACTCACACTCCTAAGGAAGATGAGCTAAAATAAGGCCACAAGCAACTGTTGAAATCCAGTGTAACAATTACAGGGAAGCTGGCGACATGCAAGTTTACCTGGATGGAGAGATTACCCTACGCTTATAGACAATTTTAAAGCCCTTGGTTAAGAAGTGATCTAGTTCCAAACTCCTTTTTTTTTTTAAGCTCTTTTACCAAGTGTTCTACTATTCTTTGACATTTTCCTTTCCTATTAATGGAGATTATGCAAAGGGTTTTGCAGATGGCACGTGGTTATCTTTCACTGTACTTTATATAAAAGAGGATATTTGCAAAAATGGAAAAGCTATGAAAGTAGTCAGATGATATGCTCGGTAAGCGTCAGTCATTCAGCTCGGTTTCCACACCAAGAACTAGAAGAGCAGAACAGAGGTAGTGTCATCCCACTGACCCTGGAATCAGAGGCCAGTGCTCACAGAAGGCCCCTTCCTTCCTCCGTGCACACAGTGCCAAGCCCTCGTGATTGTGCCCCAGACTGTCAGTCCCATCTGCCACCTTCCTCCTGTTCCACGGCCACTACTCAATCTGAGACACTCCTTCCTAGATTATCGCGAGAGCTTTCTACCCGGTCTTCCCGCTCCAGTCTCGGCCTCTCTGACTCACGCACCTCCTGCTGCCATTCTGAGCCTCCCGAGGACCAGCTCGTTCCTGTCCTATAGGCTCATGTGACTCACCATACTTTCAAATCTGGTACCTCTGAGGCACACGTTCTAGATGGAAAGAAACTGGGCCTCAGACCCACGGAGCCAACTGTCCCAGGGCACCCTTTGCCTGAATGACCCACAGATGCATCAGCCTCTGCAGCTTCAAAACTGAACCCATCTCCTCTCAAAACTCCCCACCAGGCCCTGGTGTGAAGTAACACCTGGACCACAGCGCAGCCTCTCGAGCGAGACACCGGAGAATCATCCCTGATTTGGCCTCGTCTTCCTAATAACCCATCATCAAACAGTTGCTGAGACTGATTCTACTTCAGCTTCATTCCCTCGCCACTCCATCCTCACCACTGCCTTGGAGCAGGCCCTCTTCTGCTCTCTGCACAATAGCCCACGTCCGATTTCATCTGCCACTGCTGTCTTTTCATCACCAGGCAGCTGAGGTTTGCTTTTGCATGGCCAGAGGAGCAAAGAATGATTTTTACGTTAAAAAAAAAATTGTTAAAAAAAAGAAGGAAGGAAGGAAAGAAAGGACTTAAGAAAGAGGAAACGAAAGAAAGAATTTAAGAAGAAGGAAAGGGGTGGGGGGAAGAATATGCAACAGAGACCATATGTGGTCCACAAAGTCTAAAATATTTATGATCTGGCCATTAATAGAAAAAGTCAGCCGACTCCTGCTGGCCCAGGCTCTGTCCTGCCCGGAGAGTTACCGAACTCACAAACTCCCTCCCCTGGTTCCTGCATCCGCATAGAGTAAACACCAAACCGCCATCTCTTGGCATCTGTCCGCAACCTTCCTTTCTTGTCTTGCCTTGCAACCTCTCTCACTCCACATACACTCAGGCCACAACAAAGGACACTCAACATCCTTCCGGTGCCTGCTGTCCCTCTGCCTAGACAGCCTTTTGTCCCTTCTCCACTGGCCGACCCCCCGAGTCCTGTGTCACATCTGTGCTCATCATCGCCATTGAGTCCCTACCTCTTTCTAAGCAACTACAAGTTCCCCAACTGTGTCAAGAAGATCCAAACTATCTTTTCAATCACACGTTCCACTGCTCCCTCTCCCTCCAGCACAGCCAAAGAACACCCCCCTACATCTAAACATTTCCTGCTTTTGCTAAGATTTCCATCTCCTGAAATGTCCTTCCTTCGCGTTTCTATCCATCCACGCAGGACTCCTCATCAGCGCCCCGGTCAACTGCCCCCTCTTCCACGATTCCTTTGCTCTTCCATCTCTAAGTCATCCCTCTCTTCTCAAGACTCTCTCTGAACGCTTCTTCTAAACCTCTCTGAAGGCACTTAACACTTTCCATTCAGTAATAAAATTACACGTGGGAATGTTTTATTAGCTCCATAAATTTTGAACACTAGTTTTTTGCCTGGCATCTTTTTATGACTCCCCCTCCCCACCAGCACCTACCTGAGAGCCTTTTGTACAGAAAGTATTTGATACACATACCTGTGAAACAAATGCTACTAACTGAAAAGTCTAATTTGTTGTTTTAATCTAGTCACAAATACTTTATATAATATGACACCAATGAAAAGGTACACACGGTGATTAATGCTTGAACTGGTTTGAAAAAATAGCAATGGTATTATTCTGTCTTCTTGCATAAAAAGATACAAGTTGACCACGGTTATATTTAACTAAAAAGATTTTGAAGCAAAATTCAATGCTTTATTTTCATCGTGTCCATTTTGAAAGTTTCACTTGTTTAGCACAAAGACCTTGAGTTTCCTTAAGTGACACAAAGGAAGGCCAAACCATCTCTGTCACAGAGGTACCTGGGCTCACACAGTGACGGTGATATCAAAAGAAATACCGGTCTCAATTATTTCCTGATTTTCCACAAACTGTGTCATCAAAGAAATAGAACAAACATTTAAAATTTTGCATGGGCTCCAAAAAGCCTGTTCTTTAAATATTACATTTCTATTAAAAAGCATAGCTTTGGGTTAAAATACTATGTTCTATCACTATTAACACACTTATGGGACCTATTTATAAATAAGGAAGGTAACAATGATTGTCAGTTGTAGGTACAATACCCCAAACATCCAGTAATATGCAAACCAAATGATGCATTGACCTGCAATCAGTACACAGTATGGAATAAAATATTTCTATTTTTATACCCATATGTGATAGGATATAGATTATGAACATGGGGATCTTTAGAGCTGTCCCTTTCTCTCTGACCCACCAATGAGAATGCTGTCATCGCTGGTCCAATTTTCCTTTCTCCACCATATTAATCCCCAACCTCATCTGGTCTTTACCTGTCCCTAGAATCAGAGACTGGACCAAAAGGAGGGACAGTAAGGAGAAGTTCTTTGCTAGAACGGTTAAGTAGATTCATACAATAAAGAACTGAGAAAGGAGGGTTTTAGTGGAAGAGATGGTCAAAGTTGGGTGGGAGGTGGACAGGGAGGGGGCATTCTGTGGTGGTGGGTGATGCTTTGGGGAGTTACATGTAGAGGAAAGAAGACAGAATGTGAGACGTGGTGGTGACAGGAATTGGATCCCTTTTAATATTCTTCAGGAAAAATGGGTAAAGAATAGAGTTTCTTTTTAGTGGGTTTTCTTTTTTGTGTTTCTGTGATTTTAAGCTGTGTTCTGTTAAATGTGACATGGCTCTGGGACTGGACCACAAGTGACATGGATTCTTTAGGGTTACAGATTCATATTTATATTTACACTATTTATTTATGCACTGTTCTTTCAATATTTCTAGAATATGACAGCAGATTTATAATAAAATAAATCTGGATATGTTATGTCATAAAATACAACTTTCATATGTTTTTTCCCCAGATAAGACATAGGGCTTCAAAGGAACCACACGGTCTTAGTAGGTTTCTTCAGGTTTGGTCTCACACCCCTTGTCTGCCTTCGCTCTCTTCACTAGTAAGGGGTACTTAGGCAAACACTGTGAGCAGCTCTGGCTTAACAGAAACGCAGTATTGAGACTTCAAGGATACACATATGAGAATGTTATTAGACATTCAGAAAAACACAGGAAGCGTGAAAGTGTATCTTACATGCGTTGTCTACAAATAAGCATTTATATTTTGTTCCAGTTCTCAGCCAATAATATTTCAAATGTGAACTAGGGTGGCTATGAGCCAGTAGGAAAATAAGACTTCCATCGGAAATTCAGCATTTCATTTTTGATGCACACACACAATTTTAAAAGCTCTCCTGCTCTTTACTGCTGCCAAGTAGTGTACCAGACCCCTTACTTACATCATGTCCTCATGTTTAACCACGAAGAACACTCTCCAATCTGCCCTTTTCTCCCCTCAAGCTTCCCCACACCACAGGAGCACTATGATGAGGGTTGTAAGGGCTTGATGCTTGTGCTCATCTTCTTGAAAAAAAAAATGAGGAGGGGGTACCACTCAGGGGAGGAAGCTTTCTGGGAAGAGACTCTGAAAGACACCCATGGACATAAAGAAAAGGACTTAAACAAAATCTTTCTAATATTGCCTGGAGGAAAGACCTGGAGACAGAGGGAAACAAACAAACCAGTCCAATGGACGTTCCAATGATGGGATGACTGAAGTCTGGACATACGTTTTTATAAAATGATCCATTTAATTATTGATTTCCAAACATTATACACTGGTGACAATGAGACTGGAGTGTACAAAAGTGTGTTTGCTGGTCCTTCCAATAATCCAGTGAGAGAGCAGAATAATATCTCTGTTTTGTTACTGAAGAATAAGAACCAAAATGGCTTGCTTTCTGCAAAGGGATACAAATGGATGATGGCACTGGTGCTTTGACTCTGGGCTCTGTGTTTGGTTTTCTTGGTACTTCTCCCCCACGTCTCTCTCATCAATAGAAGAGCCACCTTCAGGAAGCCAAGACACACTCACAGGGGTCAATAATCCCAGTTTCTAGGTCCTGAAAAGACCCAGGTGTGGGCTGGAGCTGGAGGCCCCCAGGGAAGGTACCTGTGCACCACAGGGCGCAGAGAGGTGGGTCTGAGGAGCAGAGAATGCTCATTCTTCGTCAGACCCATCGCTCTGGCTCTTTGTGCTCCCTTGTCCCCTGTCACCTTCACATTTGGCAAAGAGAGAGCAGCTGTAAGGAGCCTAGGGAAGGGGGAACCAGAGCACCTGGCACCAGTAAGGGGAGGGGGCACCAGCTGGCACAATTCCATTTCACAATCAAGCCAAGAGCACACAAGACAGGACTTTGTGCTCTGTGAGGACGGAACATTCCATCACTGCTAAATTCCCTGATCCACTCTTCACCCAGCTCCGTTTCTTTGACTCACTGTGATCAGAGGGCGGAGGAACCAGGCTAGGGGTCCACATGTAAAGTACAAAAAGACGCATCCCACTGTCATCTCATCAGTCAGTAAGACGGGAGATGCCCACAGGAGGGAGAAATACACTGATTCTGAATTCTTATCCGGGTCACATCCTAATTTGGGGCCTCATTTTCCCATTTGTACAATGAAGGGTATCCAGCTTTTTTTTGTTGTTAATTGAAGTACAGTTGATTTACAACATTCGGTTAGTTTCAGGTATACAGCAATTCAGTTATACCCATACATAGAGGGTATCGAGCTTTGATATTTCACGGTTCGTAAGTCAGGGGTGTGTCAAGAACAATAAGAGGGCAGCAGACAGCCAGACCAGGACCACCACCCAGCCGTGAGATCATCCCAGTCTTAATGAGCATCAGGTAGCTGCTGCTGCCCCTGGAACATGGATGAGAAGCAACACATATGCTTGGCTTATGGAATGAACAGACGTACGTGCAGTCCGATCCCTTTGAGCCCATGATGGTAGATATACAGGTATGTTCACACCTTCGCTTGAGGTTGGAAATACACCATTGGCATTGTGATGCAAATAACAATGAAAATGAGGACATTCATTCAGTGTGGAGCCACCCCTCTCATCCCGGAGGGCAATCTCTAACTTCAGAACCCAGTAATCAAACATTTCTTTGAATCAACTGTTTTCACCTTGATATTAACACAAATGGGTCAGCGAGGGCGTGATGTTGATGGACAACACAGGCCAGAGCCAGTTTCTCACGTCAATTTTACTTCAATCCTTTTGGTCAGGAAGAACAGTTTTCAGCCTGAAAAGTGCCAGAAAGAATATTGCTAAGTGGTAACTGAAACTGCAATGATGAGAGAAGATTGGGACATAATAAGGCACCCAGGGATACAAAAGCTCTCAGTGCTCTGGCACCTGGGCCCCAGTTCCCACTTGGACGAATTTGTCTCAAGGATGTGATATACCAGGAAAGGTGCTAGAGACAGAGATTCAAATTCTGCTTTTCAAAAACGAGAAGGAAGGAATTCTGTAAACCACACAGAAGTAGCTTGACATTGTGGCGGGCTAACTTCTAGAGTTAATTTTCAAAGAGTCGAGACTGCCCAGAGCCAGCATGGGTTCATCAGACAGAGGCTGGGCCCACTGAGCTCATTCCCCTTTGTCCTTCAGACCTCTAGACAGATGAGGCCAAGGCCAGAGAGATACAGTATATCTGGATCACTGCACAGTCCCTTGTGTCCTGTGGACACGGCAGAAACCTGTGCCTTGGGGGTTAGGACAACTGGCAGAGCTTGTCACTGGTTGAATGGCCACGCCCCCAGGGGCTGAATTAGGACTCCCAAGGGCCAGGAGATTCCCTGATGGTGAGCTGTCGGCCCCTGACTCTGGTTCCAACTGTGCCACGTTTTTATCAGTGAAATGATGACAAGTAATGCAGGTTGGCTTTTTAGATCTGAGATGACACTAAATGGAGAGGAAAAATGAGGGTTCATGGTGCTACAGTCAAGAGCTGTAAAAATACTCACAACAGAGAAGAGAGTTTTCTCCTTTCCAAACTTTAAACCCTTTATTTAAATGAAATCAGATGCAGAAGTACAATATGGAAACACCAGTGCTGCAGAGTTGCCAAGCCTGAAACAGCAGAGAACACTCGGGCCCGTGACTACCGAGTCCCCTGCCCTCATTCCCCTCCCCACCTCCTGGAGGCTCCTCAGTGACCTCGGGGGACCCCACCATTCACGAGGGTTGATTTTTTTTTTTGCACTTTTTTGTGGGGGGAGGGGAGGACGTAATTAGGTTTGTTTGCTTTGTTATTTCTTAATGGAGGTGCTGGGGATGGAACCCAGGACCTTGTGCATGCTAAGCACGTGCTCTACCACTGAGCTATACCTTCCCCCTGGTACTATCTTACAAGAAGAAATTTAACAGTCATATTGAGTCTACAAAGGGCAGACACGTGCACAGCTCATCCTTATTTGCGCCTCTCGAGATTAAGAAATGAAGGATGCTGGAGGTTCTTCTGCGTGTGAGCAGGCGAAGTGGTGTGTGCACAGTTGTGGGGAACAGACTCCCTTGCTGCCCCTGAAATGATTCTGGAGCAGTGACTCCACTGGATAATGGAAAAGAGGCTGAGCAGTGGCACAGGTCACAGACCTCTGAGGCTGTACCTTAGAGGCTGAAGCTGAGAAGCCGTGATGGCAGGGAAGTTAGTCACAGGGTCCGTGGCACCAAGCTCTGCCTTGGGAGGCGGGGTGATGGGCTCAGCCCAGGGCGCACTGGGGGCCTCGGAGCCTTGCACTTCAGGAAGATGCAAGACAAAGGGGGGAGGGTTCAGACGGGAGGGACAGTCATGGCACCATCCACACAACCCCATCATCTGACGACCAGCTGAAGAGATGGGGGCGGTGAGCCTCATGGGGACAGAAGGGGAGGAGCCAGGAAAGACAGCATGTGATAGTCAATTTCAAATACTTGAAGGGGCTCCAGTGGGCAGGATAAGGACCCGTGGGTGGAAGACGAAGGCAGCAGACAAATGGTAGCTCCATCGGAGGGAGAACTTCGCAGCCATCAGAAGCTATTACAGACAGAATGAGCCACCTGGAGGGAGACTGGGCTTCAGCCTCAGAGGGGTGTGACTGTGGTTTGAGCACCTATTTTCAGGGCTCCTATCTCCCAGCTTCCATGTTTGAAAAAGGGACTCAGAGAGATGCCTCCTGATTCTGAAGAGCAATGATTCTAAATCAATTCGCATTTCTACCGAGTCCAAAACCTCTCAAACTCCAGACAAGAGCATCTGTTGTCATCCTAAGTGATAACAAGTGACATTTATTACAGTGGCCCTAAGGTTGTGCCAATTTCCAAAAGGATGTGCATAAAGTGTGATAGATTATACAGTAGAAGAGAGAATTCTGGGGGTGCTATCCGGGCTCTGTGTAGTCACTATGACAGCCATAACTGATCATGCATCTGGATGCTCTATTTCCAAAACAGCCTGGACGGAGCAGCTACCCACATCAAATGCAGTTCCTTCTATGACTTTGTTTCTGTGTGTTTCCACAGTAGAAACATTTATGCAAGTGAGTTCTTAACTAATGAACAAAGTACACGTAAAGTTATTTTTTAGAGGATCTGGATCACATAATACTTTTTAAAAAATGCATCTGCTATTTGGATCACTGTGTTTTCACAGGACCTTCGAACATGAAGGATGCAGGGTCGGGAGAGTATGTATATTCCTACAGGCACAGCACTGCGCTCCTAGTAACATATCACTCTTGAACTTTACATTCCTTGACTACCAGTACTGCTCAAATCCTATTTATATCTCTTAAACATCTGTCCCCACACACCAGCCCTACCCTCTCCAGGCCAGTCCATTAGCTGGGTGGTGCATCATGTCTTGTGAGGAGCAGAAACAAGGAGAGGGGCTGGAGAACTGTTTACCCCACAGTTCCTGGGAACTCCCAACACTCTCCGAGCAAGCAGGAAGCTGTGTGACTTTTGAATGGCCATGATCCTGAGTAGATCTCAGAAGTGCACCTTGGAGCATTTAAAAGAGTCCGCAGCATAAGTCACTCCCAGTGGTGCGTCTGTAGCACGACTGTAGGCTGCCAAGTTCTGGTTTATCCACCCTTTAACTATCCAGGGATGCGTGTACCCGGCCCGGGTTTGATCAGACACAATGTACAGCCCCATCCAACTCGAGAATCCTGAGATTCTGTCTATAAAAGTAATACACGGAGATGTTTCCAGAGACACCCAGTAGATACTTCAGTTTCACCACTGCACATGACAATTACATCAATCATTCCGTGCCCTTTTCTCTTCCTTTTACATTAAAATAAGGAGGGATTATTTGCTTCATAAAATATTCAGATCGGCCTACTTTATGTCGGCCAGACTCCCTCTGGCTTAACCGTGGTTTGTGTTTTGTCTTACAAAAGGTATCACTGTGTGACTTGTTTTAAACATAAATTTACCTAGATGATGTAATGCATAATCTGAGGTTCATTCATCTGAATTCATTCGATTTCCCCTACATTGTCACTAACTGCACAACCTTGAGTTCATGTTTCCATTTAGCCCCTGCCCTCGGTGCATTTCTCTGCAGAGCAGAAAGGCCAGGACAGAGACAGACTGTTCACGTCTGCCCGGTTCTGATTTCGGAGGCACGTTCACGCTGAACAGAGCAAAGCGTAGCTCTCCATACGCTTTACGCTCATAAATAGATTATTTTCCAACATCCACAATTGTGAGAAACATATGTTCTTTAAATTGCTGCTTTCATTTCCCCAAGATATCACAGCAGCTAAGAAATAACTCCAGAAATGGGAAGACTGGGGAATGTATATGTTCGTAATATACAGACAGCTTGACTCCCAGAGGATTCCAGGTAACACACTCATACGCTTTGAAAATACTTTCCACCCAGCTTCCCATCATAGCCCATTTGATCTTGTACGATTCCAGCATAGAAAATAAAACTCCCTGGAGGCAGGGTACAGACTAACCTTCAGATTCAGGACAGAGAGAAAGACCACAAACATGAGAGACAGATTCCTCTGAAGTTGGAGGGAAAACGCTCCATGACATTCTCAACACTCCCTCCCATTCGGTCCTTGGTGACCCATCAGGGCTCAGCGCCTGCCCCGCGTGGCCACTGCAAAATTCTGTCTGAACCTGCGCTGAGGGCAGGGTGCCCCTGTGTAAGGATATCTGGGCATCCCTCGTTAATAAAGCTCAGAGAAATGCAAGCCCCAGTGCTCAGTCCTGACATCAAAACCAGTAGTTCCCCAGGACTTACCAGCAGCTCGGCTGGTCCCGTCCTGCCCAGGTGATGGTTCTGCCGTTCGTGAAGAGAGGATTGGCAGGTCGGGGAGCTGGGAGGAAATGTAATTTACTGCATCTGGTAGCAGAGAACAGGGAATACAATTAGGCACAGTGTCGGGAGGCCCAGTGGGTTCACTGCCGAGACAGCAGCTTGTCTGCCCTACATAATGGACCACAGAGGCGGCCACTGCACGAGAGGATCAGGGCAAACAAAGACAAGCGTTTGCCCAGCGACTGATATTCAGTAGAGTAGCTGAGGTAGGAGGGATCCTGGCCAGAGAGCTCAAGCCCCAGGACAGCTCTATGCATTAAAAGACTCATCAGAAAGCTCTAGACTCGAAGAGTACAATGCGTTGGGGGAGGGGGGGATGGATGAGTGAGAGCCATTATCAACTTGGTGCGACTGACCACATACGGGACCTCAAACTGGAAATGTGTCTTAAACAGAGCTGGAAAATTGTTCGGGGCTCTTTCCTTGAACTGGAAACAGATTCATTTTTTTTTTAATGTAACTGATTCATTCAGAAGACTAATTTTATACGCATTAAAAAAAAAAAAAGATTCCAGAACTTATTCCATCATTTCAGGACTTTGGGCTAGAAAACCCTGAGATTCCAAATAACAACACCCAGCTGAACCCACTATAAGCTCACCTGCAGGAAACGTCACTACACGAAAGAGGGAGGCCAGCTCTGCTTGGGAAAATACCTTGGAAGCCCACTTACGGAGGTGGGACCCTAGAGGGTGAGGACGTTAGAGGGCATGCTGAAGTGTCAGTGGACAGGAGGAAACCACTGGGGTGAAACAAGAAGAATCTGTGTGCCCTCCAGAGAGAAGTGAGAAACTGAAGGAACGTTCTAGAAATCTGGGCTGTAGGTGACATGATTCCTTCCCCGTGTCACGATCACATTCCAGAATCCTGGAATGTCAATCACTCATCAATGATCACCTCTAACTGCTTACCGCATGTTTCCACTGAATATCCCCCAGTCGCCTAACTCAACACATCCAAAATGGAACTCTCACTTCGCTCCTCCTGCTGCTTCTCCGAATCTCAGCTCACTGGCACCATGACCCACTCAGGATCCTGGGCAGTGCCCTTAACTGCCCCTCCTGGTGTCCGGTCAGTCCTCAGCCTCCACCTCCCTTCACCCATCTGTCCCGCCCTCTGTATCCCCACTGCTACTGCCTTAGTTCTAGCAGGTTTCTTGTTCTTTTTCTTTTTAAATTTCATGCTGGAGAGGACCACAGACAGACACTAGATTCGGATTAGGATTAGCTCAGTTCTACAGCGACTAGACCATTGCTGACTCGTGTGTGTGTCTGAACAATCCAGCAAGTACTGATATTGGACTGTGACGTTCTTAGGGCAAAGAACACACCCTGTGGGAGACGATGGAGTGGAATTTCTCTAAGAGAATGGATTGGTCTATATCAACTCTCTGGGGAGATGGAACAGAAGTCAGGAGGAGGCAGGCAGGCCCTGGTTGGAGTGAGGCCCGGGTTACTGTCTCTCCCTTGGGGCCTCGTGTGTACTAGAACTTGGGCCCTGGGTCAGGCAGACATGGCTGAAGGCCCTCCACTGCCAGGAAGCCGGGCCTCTGAGATGATGGTGGGCTGGGAAATGGCCAGGAAGAAGCCTGTAGGGACCCTCTGAAGATGGGCTTGGATTTGAGCCAGGGCCTCTGAGTGTGGTCACGTGTCCATGTTTGCCCATCACTCTCCACGTTGAGCTACGCTGATGAGTCCTGAAGTTAAGTGGCCGACTCTACTCTCACTGTGGGGAGATGTGGGAAGGGTCTGGGCCCTCAACCAGCACAGGCAGGACCAGAGGAGCAAAAGCGGTGGGTAAGCAGGTAATGATGGGGTAGCAGGTAGGGACAGATTCCTAACAGTGCCCATGGGAAGGCGGGAGCGGCGATATGGGACTAGCGAGACAGTTTAGGGAATAAGAGATGACCAGGGCAGGTGTGCAGAACTTCTGAGTCTCCCTGAGGATTTCCAGAACTCTGCGGAATGGCAGTCGTGGTAAATCTGACTTTCTGACCTCAAATGAGATGGACGCCCAAGCCATTAAGACTAGGTAGGACTTTGTGGCCTGGTCACATGTGTCCAGTACATTCTATGCTACATAAAGAATTTCTAGGGCGTATCTGCAGACTGAAAGTTTAAGCCGCTAGAAACAAAAGCCACTTGCAGGCAGGGAGTTCTGCATCCGAAAGAGCATGTGACTCCTAGAGCTTACATCTCAGCCTCCCCCAGGAGGCAGCTCCCTGCCAGATGTCAGTGGTGATGGAGCACCTTTGCCCAGTGTTCACTGGGCACAGGCTTGAGGACGACAGCAATTAGGGGGTGAGGGCTCCGTGACTTCTGCTAAGGGATAAGGGGATGGTGAGGACTGGGGCATGAGGAAGAGGCCAGGGCACCCCTCAGTGCATCATTAAGTAGTAAACCCAAGGTTATACAGCCAGGAGGGGTCCGACAGACCAACACAAAAGGAATAAGAAACAGGGCCTCCAAAGCTCCCATGGGGAGAATTTCTTCATGTGGCCTCAGTCCGTAAACCGGCCTCTTCCTGCCAAAGTCAGGGTGTCTATCTCTTTCTCCCCACCGTCAGGGAAGGCAGCAAACAGTCGTTTACAGAGCAGAAATGCAAGGTGAGTGTTTCTCATTAGTTCTGGCACCGCTACACACATCTTTACTGTAGGAGGAAGATAAACTGCCAAAGCTAGAGAAACAAAATTGACGCAGACTCTCCTGAAATCGTGACTGCTGGGCAACTGAAGACACACGGAGATGTCCCAACAATTGTATGGAGGTTTTGATGTGGGGAAGGTTCCAGGCCACCCCAGACGTGGATGGGATGGAAACCTAAGACTGCCAGTCTTAAACACCAAGGACTGAGATGGGCCCAGGATAGAGATTTTCAGTTCTGGCCAAGAGTTTCACACCAGCTCCGCGGTGAGTCAAGAAGAGAGGTAGCACTAGGTAGGTGCGACAGGAAATTCACAGTTACACAAAACACTGCGCCTTTTCAGGGCAGTAAAAACAACCCACTCGACTGATGCCGACTCCACCACAGAGAGAGTGTGTATATGGGGCAGGGAGGCAGTGAAGGGCAGGGTCAGAATGCATGTGGCTAAGAAATTCAACTCAGGTCTGGAACATGTTGCTCTTGCTTTTGCCAAGCCTACCCTATAATCGAAAACCACCGGTGACCCAGCAGTACAGGACCTTTTTTCCTCTGATAAGCACAGGGTACCTGAAGTGGGGTCACCACACGTGCACACACTAGCAGCCCATTCCTTGGCAACTCGTTAAAGTGGGGATGCTTTTACTGATGATCTGCAGTGTTTTGTACAGTTATATTATTTCAGTTGGACCTGGATTCTGTAATCATCATGGCTCAGAAGTTGGGTATTGTTCCTAAGGCAGTATGATTCTGTAAGAGTTTTTGTGTTAGTTCTTAGTAACAACAACTGATTGATTCTAAGAGGGTCTTGGCGACTTTAAAATCAAAGAAGGAGAAAATAATCAGACACACCGAAGTCCCTGAACTGGATGTGCTTCATGAGGAGTTTTTAACTCTCAGGCCACAGGGTGACCTAAACACTGACCACATTCTTGGAAGGACGTCCTTTCCATGCTGCCACCCCCAACACCCCCAAACAGGCAAGGCCACCTCCCTGGGTCCATGCTCCACCCGCAAAGCATAGGACAAGTGTCCTAATTTGGCTACACCCAGAAAAGGTTCTAGGACTGTTGAAAGTCCTCCTGGAACCCCTGCTGGCTCAACCCTGACTTGGTTCTGAGCATATGTGCTGGGAGCATGAGTTTAACATCTTCCCAAAGATCACCCAGGGAGCCAAAATCCAGATCCCCTGTCTGGGGGGGGTGGGAACCCAAACAAACTACAGTTTTATTCATTTGTTTGTTTGTTTCTTACTTTTGTTGTTTGCTGAAGTTAGAATTATCCTCAGTGCAAGGATCTTTGCTAATCCAGAAAAATCCATTATCCATCTTTGCATTTTAAAAACTTTAACCATGTATTTCCAAAAGACACTGATGCCAGTGCTTACTCTGGCTCCTGACTATCTTCCTCGCTTAGAGGTTGACTTTATAAGAAGCAGGTGAACAGATGTACCGGATCCTTCCCACAGGTCTAGCTGAGGGCCGGAGGGAAAGTGGGATGGAGAGGTTTTCATGAGTTTGTAGCTAAAGCTAGAAGAGCAGGGTGAAGGATGAGAAGCCCAGAATCCCTGGTTTATCCCACGGCCCCAGCCAAGGAGAGTGAAGGGCAGGGGCAAGGAAGGGAAGGGGGAGTGGGAGGAAGGCCCCCTCCTGCCAGGAAGGAGTCAGGAAGCTGGTGCCCTGCTCCCACCCTCGGTGTGCTCCCGGCCTACCTTCCCCCACAGGGACGGAAATTCAGCCCTGCCCTGTTTCCCTAGAAGGCTGGAGAAACTGCAGTTTTCTGACTCAAAGGAAAACCAGAGGCCTTAGGAAGGTTTCCTCAACACCAGATGAGGGGCTGCTGATGTGTCTTGTGACCGGGAGACCTAACCACCAGTACACCTGTCGGGGCCCCGGTCCTGATGTTGGGCACTCTTGGCGGAGGACATTTCAAGAAAGGTCCAAGCAGTGAACCTTGGGGACCAAATGGGAAGGAGAAGAGCCAGGCTTGGTGTGAAAGACTAGAAGCAGTGAGCCAAGAAACCATGGTTGAAGGGGACAGGCAGAGGAGACTGGGGGCGTGGACTTCCTCGGTGCCTGCAAACAGCACTCTCTGATGCCCGTACACACACATCACGTCTCCTGGTGACCCTATGTGTGTGAAACCCACTATGCTGCCAGATGAAAACCTTCAGGTACAGACGGGGAGAGAGCACATACACTTACCTCCATCCGTACTGGACAAGCTCTGTGGAAACAAAAGCAGGGTAGACCGTTACTACACACGTGGGGAGAGGACCCCTCACTCATTTAACCTGCCTTTCTACCCCAGAACTTGACTGTGCTGGGCAAACCCAATGCTCTGTTTCCTTCTGGGAAACTTGCTTGCGATCCTGAAATTTAGGGGTAAGGATTACCCTCCCCACCCTATGTTGAATTTCTCCCAGTGGAGATTTATTTCAGTTATCCAGCAAATATCCTTGGTTGTGTTGGAGAAGAGCTGTCAGAAAATCCCATTATAAAAGGAATATGTTTAGACTGTTTTCCCTCTACCGCTGCTGGGCACCTGAGGAAACGGGAGTTATAAAATGGAGGGAGGGTCCTGAGCTACTCAGGGCCTGCTGGGTTCTCTCTTTGCTGCACAGCACCATCTGTTTTCATATACAGACATGCCTCACTTTATTGTGCTTTATTGCATTTTTAACAGACTGAAGGTTTCTGACAACCCTGAGTCAGGCAGGTCTGTTAGCACCATTGTTCCAACAGCATTATTTTAAAATGAAGGTGCGTACATGGTTTTTGTTAAGACACAATGCAATTGCACACGGAACAGACTACAGTATAGTGTAAACGTAACTTTTATATCCACCGGGAAACCAAAAAATTGGTGTGGCTAGCTTTATTGTGGAATTTGCTTAATTGTCGGTGGTCTGGAACTGAACCCGCAGTATCTCCGGGGTCAGCCTGTACAGTAAATTTTCACATATTGACATTTTGTTTTTGGAATGCATGTCCATTTGGTACGATTCTGTCTCTGGCCTTTTTATAAAGGAAAGACTCAAAGCCAGAGGGAGCCTGTTCAATCTGCTTCGTAAGAACTGGTTCTGGAAATCTGGAGTCTAACGGGAGATGACTTTTCAGGCATCAGACAGAGAAAGGGTTTGGATAGCAGGGAGATGGGGTTAATTTCATGACTCTTCTCCGGGCTTCCGGGCAGGCCAGGGGGTCCCACACCTGAAGACGGGCCACTCTGAGCTTCAGAGATGACACTAGTCCTCATCCATCTGCCCTTCGTTTCAGAACGCGTGGCTCAGACTTGTTATCCACACCGACTACTGCTAGTGCTTACTTCCCCGTGGATATAATTTAGAGAAATCATACTGGTTTTCTTCACCTTTTGAAAGTCCTTGAAGGATTTCTCTGTCTCCTTCAGTTTCTCTAGGATGATTTGCTCCTTGGCAGATATCTGGGACTCTTCACTTTCTAGTGCTTGTATTTCCTGCTCCAGCCTGGAAGACATACAAACAGAGGACAGGTTACTTTGTTGTCCTGCCATCTCTGGGCCAGAGAGCAGCTCCTTCCTGCTGGGCGACTTCCTGGCGGTCTCTGTTTCACATTACGCTGTGGTATCCCGCCACGGTTTTATTTTACAGAGCATCCTGTGTTTTCAGCTTTGCTGACACTGGTCAAAGGAAAACAACCCAGAGGTGATGCCACGAGTTCATTGCCACCACTTTGCAATATTCTTTGGTCCCTCCCCTTCAGTTCTCCTCAGGTGCACATTCTTGACTTGGAGGTAGAGATTTTCACACAGCATAGGACTTAATACCCTTGGGAGCCTGCTGTCACCTTCCTCAGTGGCCCGACCTCTATGGCCAAGAAGAGAGGAGATGGAAGGGACTGATATGACTGCCCCCATGTGCCTGGAACTTCTCTCAGTTTTCACAACCATCCCTACGTATTTTCCAAAAAGGAAATTTCAAGCACAGCCAGGAGACCCTGGGACTATTTCAGAACAGCCGCTACAGTGATGATTTGGTGGAAGTCTGGTGGCTATACCCGTTCAGTGAAAGGATAGTAATAACTACTTAGCTTTTAAAATCTGTGTCAAGAACTGAGCTAAGAATTCCCACATGGATTATTGTATTTAACCTTCCCAGGGACCTACGAGTCTATGACCCTGTGAGTAGGGAATCCTCATTTTACAGATGAGATCATTAAGGCTTGGCCAGGTTAAGGAACTAGTTTACCACTGCAGAGCCTTGAAGCGAGGATTCAAGGCAGGAAGTGTAATTCTAGACCCTGCTCCTAACCACTGTGCTAAACTCTTGCCAAGTGGGCTCTACGGGACTTCACTGCCTTGTTACACGCTGCGCGTGCTGGCGTACTAGGGTGGTGCTGTAACGCAGCGATGCCTTTGGGGGTCTGCAGGGATGGGTGTTCCCCTGCCTACAGGACTCCAGGCTATTATGCCTCCAAACCATTTGGTCTGAATGTGTTCTTCCACCCTTCCTGAGCATCAGAAAAATGACCTCTGGATGGATGAGACTTTGCAGTGATTACTCTGGGTTATGAAGACAGACTCTGCGTATAACCGCACCCTCTGCAAATGAACTCAGCTTCAGGCGTACTCATCATCTCACTGACAGTAAAAGTGGACGTCCTTACAATGACTAAGATGGCCCGACAGTATCTAACCCCAAGTCCCTATGCAGCCTCCACTCTTGCCAATGGGCCCGCTTCACTTTGCTGTAGTCAAACAGAGCTACTCCTTGGCTGCCCTTCTGTGCCCAACAATTTTCCCTCCTCCAAGAAACCCATCTCCAAACTCTAACCATTCTTGAAGTCTTAGCTCAGATACCACCCACCCCATGAGGCTTTCATAGATTCACCACCAAGAGATAATGAAGCCAGTGGTCTTTTCAAGTCTCAAGTCCACTATATGTTAGAGCGATGGTTCCCAACCTAGGTGCTTTTGTCTCCCAGGGGATATTTCGTGATGTCTGGAGATGCTGTGGTTGTCCATTACTAAGGATAGCGGGGTTGGTGCTACCGGCATCTCATGGGTAACAGTCAGGGATGCTGATAAACATTCTACAAAGCACAGGACAGCCCCCCACAACACAGAATGATGTGGCTCCCAAACCCAACGGTGCTCAGGTTTAATAACTCTCAACCCTCTGTTGGAGTACGCATAAATTACTAATTTCCCCTACTCAAGTATAAATTCATGAAGGGGAGGGCACAAACGCTCAATACAAGCAGGTTGAATGAATGAAGAAAGCTGAACCAAGTTGCAAAAAGGCATAGCTCAGCCCAGCTGAGCTCTTCAGGATTTCTGAACCCGGGAGAATTCTTTGGCAAGCTCTGACCTGAGAGGCTGTGTGTGGGCTGGGATGCGAGGAGAATCTAGAGGAGAGGGCTGAGCAACACCCATGTGTAAGCAACGAGATAGGAAGCTCCTTGGCTGTTCCAAAGGTTGAGCAAATCTGTTACACACATCTGTGTAAGTTATTTTGGGAGCAATCAAGGAAAGGGATGTGAGCATGGAATAGGGACAACTCAAATGACCCATAAATGGAACTAATTCAGTGGGTAGGGTGGCTCCAGGTGAGAGGTCTCCTGGAGAGACCGGATGACAGTACTGGCCGGGTGAGTTCTGAGCAGATTTCATTTGAATCTCAAAAAACCAAGGACCTCAGCTGATATTTAGGATGTGGGTAGATTCTATTATTCTCAAACATATTCCCTTCCTTCCCCCTTCACTTTTGTGGGAAGGCAAACACGTTACATCCGTGACCCACTGATGTTGGTCTTGGGCACACGACTGGCTTTGGCCTTGTGGTGGGTGGGACGTACTTCCCGGCCCCTTGACTTAGGGTGCAGCCATGTGACCTGCCTGAGCCAATGTGACGTTAGCAGACGTGCCACGAGCAGAGGCTTGGAATGTGTTTGCCCAGTTGGGCTCATCCTCTTGCGCCCCTGCCAACACCAAGAGAAGAGCTTCTCTGGGCAGCGGCTGTCCCTTCAGCCTGTGCCCTGGAAGGAACACAGTGGGGAGTAGACAGGAGCCCAACCCCGAGTCGGAAGCCATGCCCAGTCAGACCAGCACCTTAAATTAGAGCCACTCGGCTGAGCCCAGCCGAGATCAGCCAACACTCAGCCTACTCCTCACAGAAGTGTGAGCGAGAACAAGTGATTTTTGTGTTAAACCAGAGTTTGAGAGTAGTTTGTCCTAGAGCACTATTGTGGCCATCGCTAACTAGAGAGATCTATATTATATACGTGAGTATTACATGTATTATATTCTAGTGATATACAATAATATATATATTACATCTATATAAATATATGTATAGATGTATGTTATGTATATATCCCAATAACACCTGAAGCTAAAAGATTAGAAAGACTGTGAACTACCCTCTCTCTGTTTCCCCGAATCCTCAGAGAAGTCTGGGATGGATACAGGTACCCCTTCATGAGGTTTAAGATCAAGAAAACAGGAAAATATGAGCGGTAGTTGTCTCTGGGGTAATGGGACACTGGGGAATTTTAATTTTCTTCTTTATAGTTTTCAGTATTTTCCCAATTAAAAAAATTTGCATTCCTGATCTAACCAGAATAAAAACAATACCGTCCACCTAGTGTTGAGGCCTCCTTTCACAGGCCGTGGCACCAGAAAGGAGCCCAGGGGCTCAGCTTCTCCTGCGTCGAGGGAGGGATTAAGTGGGTGAACGTCAATGTCACTTTACATTCAATTCAACCAACATTTATGGAGCTTGTTTGCCTGCACTCAGAGCCTGGTGCTACAGGAGATTCTGGAATAAAACTGGGTTAAAAAATAGCTGACTTAAAAAAAAATAAGGTGGACTCTAAATAACTCACTTCTCCCGGGGAAGCAGCCCCAAGTGGTTAAGAATTCTCTGTGACCTGATGCCCACTTGCTGGCCCAAATGTCTTCACTGAGGGCCCCAGGGTCCTATGGGTTTCAGGGCTCTTGGCTATTATAGCTCAAGTGCTAAAGATCTGGGTCATGATACTGCGTAACTGAGAAGGAACGGAGAGAGAGAAAGGGAAAAAACAAAGCAACAAAACTAGACTTTCGTGATAACAACAACAGAGTTTCATCCAGAAGGACTGAACGTGGGAAACTGAGTTTATGTAAGTCAGATCTAAGTAGCAAATTTCTCTACAATGGCGCATGTAGGTAGTGGATGGCCCAGGCCACCAGCTCTCCACAGAAAACCCGAGTCCCAGGGCTGAGGGGCTTCCCAAGAAATAGAGTGTCATGGGGTTAATAACAGTCATCCCAGCCAGACTAGAAATGCCAATGTTTTGCAGTTTCATGACCTGAAATCTAATGCAGTCTTTCTTGGAGGAGCCAAGGAGATATTGCCAAGCTAAAAATAAAGAACAGGCAGGAAGTGTAATTTACACTCAAGGTTAACCGAGGCTCTTCAGGCTGAGACAGGTGTGCATAACAGCCTCCGACCAGCGTGCTCAGTTTCTTCTGAGCAAGGAGCAGACTGTAATGGACAGTAAGGAAAGGTGACACACGGCAGCTGAGCAGGTTCAATTTACTGGAGATGAGGTTGCGATCCTGGCCAAATGGTCTTATAAAATCTACCTAACCCCAATAGACCTCAGTCACGGGAAAATACAAAGGACCTATGACACTATGAAGTGCATCGATCATTCTTGTATTTCGAAATCCATTTGTACATCCATCCGTCCAACTTAATGCAAGCACACCTTTTCTCTCTCAGGCACTGCTATGAGCATCAGGAACAGAGAGCTAAGTCGGCTCCTGGTCGGGCAATGGGAACAGCCAAGTAAACACAAAAATTACAATATGACCCAAAAGGGGCTGGAGAAAAGCATGACACGTTGGAGACATGTCAGTGCCACCAGGGAACGTGGTGGGACTTCAAGTTGCCTGCCCAGCGTCTCTTCTCCCCTTCTGCGCTAACAGAATCCTTATTTTGTTGGAGATCCATGGCAATGTGCCCAGCTGAAAATTTACACATCCCTGCTTCCTTTGTGTAAAAAGGTGGCCACAGTACAGTTCTGGCCAATGAGATGTATGGAAAAACTGTTGGGTGGGACTTCTGGGAAAGCTCCTTAAAAGGAAGAGAAGGGTTGACCTCAGTGGCACGTGCCCCTTCTTCCTGCCTGGTACAGGGACCTGGTGCAAGAGATGTATTCGCTTCTAACCGCTGCTGTGACAATGACCACAAATTCAGGGGCTTTCAACAATATAAACTCGTTTATATTACATGTCTATAGTCAGAAGTCCGACACAGGTCATCAGGCTACAATCAAGGTGACAGAGTTGTGTTCCCTTCTGGAGACTTTAGGGGAGAATCACTTCCTTGCTTTCTCCAGCTTCCAGAGGCCACCCACCCTCATGACCCCCTCCTCCATTGAAAAAGTCAGCAATGCTGCATCTCCCTCTGACTCTTTTTCTTCTGCTCCCTCCTCCACCTTTTAGGGATCCTTATGATTAGATTGGGTCAAACCAGATAATCCAGGGTAATCGCCCTACTTTAAAATCAGGTATTTGGAGACCCTAGTTCCATTGGTAACTTTGATTCTCCTTTGCCATGTAACCTAATACACTCACAGGTTCTGGGAATTAGGATGTAGGGGTCCTCACTCTGCCTACAGTAAGGGATTTGATGCTATCGGCAGAATCGTCACCTTGGGTCTGCAGGGGCAAGAGTCTGCTGAGGATGGCTGAGGGTAAAGAAAGAGAGAAATGGCCCAGGTTTAGACAGCATCATGGTATGGCTATGCCAGCTCTGGACAGTTTGCTCTGGATTTCTTGTGAGTTTAAGCCACTGTTGTGATCACAGCTGAATGCAATTTTCAAGCGCTTCCTACGTGCTAAGCATGATTTTAAATGTTTTACATGCATTACGATACTTAATCTTCCCAATATCCTGTGAAGAAGGAATTCTTCCACTCCCACTACATAGGAACTGAGATTCACAAAACCTACTGCCTTGTCCAGGGTCACATAACGCAGGGCCAGGATTTGGACCCTGGTTCTCAAGAACCAGTACTAGAGAACCCACACTCTTTGCCACTACTTTCTACTACCTCCCTAGGAACACTTTCTCCTTTTCCCTCATTTCCTTCAGAATGCACACTGCAACACAACGTATTTTTCATGCTCACAGAATCACAGAAGGTCAAGCTGAAGTGGAAGCCATTTCATCTAATTGATTTTCAGAAACACGAAGCCCCTGAACTGGACTCCACCCAGCAGTTATCTTACTTCTGCTTGAAATCCTCTGCACACGGGGAACTCATCACCTCCCAAGGCAGCCCCTCCCTCTTTGAACAGTGCTGACCATCAGAACGCCAGCTCCCAGATTTAGGCAAAGTTCATTTGCCCACAGCTCTCACTCATGGTCTGAATTCCAGCCCGTGGAAGTGCAGAGGTCAAGTGTAGCAAACACCGTGACTCACAGGGGCTCCACTTGGGAAACGGGAGGACCCAGGGCAAATGGGACTGACTACTCAGTGGGGAGCCCAGGGGATGTGCACTGGGGCCCAGAAGTGGGGTGGTGGGTGGTGGGGAGGGCAGAAGGGGAAAGGGTGGAGTGACCAAGGACGAACAGGGACTTTTGGGCTTCCTCATGGAGCCAACTCAGCACCAACTAAAAGCGGAGGCAAGAGGAGCAGTAAAGAAACGTTCACAGAATCCTGGGGACCTGAAGGATATTTCTGAAGGAGTTCTGAGCAAGACCAGCCTATTCCTGACAATGGCCCCTTTACAACTTTCCTCACTACCGAGGGACATGGGCCCAGGTCACACCCAGAAACCGGGAACAGGCCAACCACTGCCGCTCAATCGACGTGCCTTAGCGTCTCAGGAACTTCTCCCAGAAGGAAAAGGAGATGCTGACAGACTGGCCAGAGGCACTGAACTCGGACCTGCTCTTGTCCCTAGAAGTGCAATTTCATAGCTCAGCAGTCAAGGGCAGTGCCCGTCTGACCAACCCACAAGCAAGAACCTCAGGGAGGACGTTTGCTTCTCAGAGGAGACGAAAGCTGCCCGCCCGCCTCTTCATGTGTCCAGCACCAGGCAGAATGTAGAAAGAAGGTGCTGCTCACTGTTCACCGATCCCCATCCTCCTCTTCCTTCATAGCAACGTAACCCCTCCTGTTAAGCAGGGTACTGGGCATACAGACCAATGTCCATGGTCCTCAGCATCTTTTGTAGCCACGTGGAGTATATTCTGTCCAAACGGATGTAAGTCAAAGTGTTGTAGGGGAGCTTCTAGAATCTTCTTTAGCCCTTCCTTCATCCTGCTGCCTAAAATGCACAGGTGTGTAGGTGAAGCTCTGACGGCCCCCTTAGACTGAGGACAAAGATGGGACAAGCAGAAGCTGGAGGAAGGCTGGGTCCCTGAGGACTTCACAGCACACAGCCACCAGACAGCTCTTGACTGCCTACCTGTGGATTTTTCCTGGAGGAGGAAACAAACGTTTCGTTTAAGCCACGGTTACTGTGGGTCTCCGTTACTTGCATCCACATTTAATCTGAAGTAATGCAAGACATTTACTGCCTACTGTTGAATTTTGAAGTATGCTGAGGCTGTGGGGCATAGCTAATCACAGCCTACAACCTCATTAACTCAGCGGCAAAAGAAGAAGAAAAAAAAGTGATTACAAGGTTTGCAATTCACTCCTGCTAATCAACCTTTATAAAGTAAGGCTCAGCTGGACCCGCTTCAGCCCACCCCAGCCCAAATCCCTGCCCTCTCCAAAGTCTCAGCAGGGAAGGTCCTACCCTTGCACAATAGTAATCATCCACGCCTTAGCATCTCTGGTGTGTTGGGACAGCAATGTTTCTGTCAGTCTGATGCTCACAGCTTTGCCTGCCGAATCACATCAGGAAAAGTGAAGACTGGGCTGTCCTTACACTTTGAAGGCCCTCCCAGCCTTGCAAGGCAGTTAGCTAGTCTCCCTTGCACAGAAGACTTAATGACTCAGAGCTCACCCGTGACGCTGGAGTTCTGGTTACAGGGTGGGAGCAGAAGACACGTTATCTGTGGTCCAGAAGTGAGTGTGGTGACAGACACTAAGGCGGTGAGCATGATTAATTTTGCCTGCCCAGGATCCAAGTCCCTTTCCTTTGGGAAGCAACATCCAGCTTTTCCACTGCAGATCTTCCACAGTCTCTCTGGGGCTCCTTGTTGGATTTGGTGAAAGTATTGATTGGAGGGCCCCACGTTCCTGGCCAAGGAGCAAAAATATAACGAACCTAGGTCCACTGGACCCTTGGCCAGCCATCTGCATCTTGAAAGGAATGGCCCAAGGACGGAGAATCATTGGGCATGAAACATTCTGACTGCAGGATTCTGAAGACTGCCCCATCCATCAGTTCGTGCTGCCTGGACCTCAGTTCTGCCTGAGATCTGATTATCTAACCCCTCCCTCCATTCTAAGAATATTTAGCTCTCTCTCACTCTCTCTCACTCACTCTCTCTTTCTCTCTACTTTCCTCCCTCCCTCCCTCTCTTTCTCCTTCTCTATCTTAATAGCTCTCTGTTTCTATATTCTAGGTAGGGTACTGAGGAGAATACTGTTTGCTTTCGCACAAATAAATGCTACAAAACTCATTTCCTATACTTCAGGAAAACAGTGCATTTGTTTCTATGGCACTTCCCAAATATTTTTCACTTGTGACTCAATTTGCAAGGAAGCAGTTTCCTTTTATTTAGATGAGTATATCTGGAATCACTGCAGATCATTTATCATTTAACTGTGAAAAAGGTTAACGGCCCTTAAGTAAACAGAGGACTTCCAGTTCTCCTTGTGAAAGAACAGAACCTTCCTTGACTGCAAGGTGTCAGTGGAAACTCAGGCCCATTTCATTTTTTTCCCCCCACGTCATTACTGAGACAGAAATATGGCCGAGAGGAGAACGGTCCCTTTCAGAATTCCTAAAGGATAGCTCACATCCTTTCCCTTGTTGAAAAGCTGATGGTTCTCCACCACCTCCTTCCCGAGTCTGATTGAACTTCTTAGGCTGGAAGTTCACACCCTCCACACTCTGCTCTAACCCCTTCCCCTGTGTTCTAGCCAGAACGGACGGCATGCTGCTCTGTGAAGGAGCCTGGAATGACTCCCCACTCTCAACTCCATCTTCTGAAAACACACTTAACAATCAAAGCCCAAACCACACTCTATTTCCTTAGTAATGTTTTCTTTAAATCCCTTCCGCCTACTACCCCAGCCCTCTTAGGTACTTGGTATACTCCACCTGGTAATAGGGTACCACCCCTCTCCTGAGAATATTTTATCACTGTACTGCATATCTTTCCCTGTACATAAAGATGCTCAGCAAATATTTGTTGAGTGAATGAAAAGCCAGGCAAAGCAGGAACATACTTTTAAAGGATTCTATAGTGAGACCAACTCGGAGATTGTGCTATTCAATGTACTTCTAAAACTCTTGACTTGGTTTTGCTACTCCCTCCACCCTCTACCAACTATGCTACAATTTGTGTATTCATTGGAAAAAAAATCAATATTGGATTGACTTCTATTTTTATCTAAGTATCCAGCTGAGACATACTAGCACTCTTCATTACTGATGTTGGTCAGTCAAATCTAATCCCAGGTAAACATGAATGAAACTCCTCTCCATCGGTTTTCCTTAGCCCATGGAAACCAGCCTACTCGTGCGTATTTATTCCATCTGGAATCACATGGCTCAGACTGGCAGAATCTGTGCAAGTTGATTTCTGCTACAGAAAATCATTTCCAAGCCTGCGCTGAGCACTGATTTCTTGGGTGTGATTCTTGCCTGGGTCTGTTTTCATCAGAAATAGAGTTTTGATTACATGAAAGTGAGATGATCTCCTTTCAAAGCAACATACATCTCAGTAGCTCACACCCTTTCTGCCCAAGAAATCTCTCTTGCTGTAGGAAGAGCCTTTACCCTCCTGCCTCTGACTCAGAGACTCTCCTGTTGAAGGCCAGTGCCTCCACCTATGTACCTGACCTTGTGCAGATTCCTCTGGGATGGCCCTTTATCAATGATCCCCTGTCCCCTGAAGCTTCAACCTCCCTCCAAGATGCCTCCTCCCCTTTAGTCCCTTTAGAATACATTCTCTCATACTAAAAATGGGTCAGCTTCTCTTGATCCTGCCTCCTGTTCGAGTCACTGCTGAATCTCATCCAGTTTCCCCAAGAGCACTTGCCTCTTGCTGCCTCCACTTCCTCACATTCCAATCCCCTCCCTCCCTGACTTACTCCACTCCACCTGGGCACCCGCCCCGCTGTTGTACCTGGTCTTATTAAAGTCCATGACATCCTAACTGCCACGCCTAATGGATGCTCTTCAGTGTGAATCCATTGACTTCTTCCTTTTATAAAACGCTGTGGACCATTCCTCCTCCCCTCCAGGTGCCACGACGCTATATTCTCAGTATCACTCCTCTCCCACGCCTTCACTAAACGTTCACATGACTCACTGTTCTTGCTCGACATATTTTACCCCTGGCTAATCACGTCCACCTCATGCTTTAATTCCCACCCATATGCTGACATCTGCCCAACGTGTACCTTCAGCCTCTCTCCTGAACTCCGGCCCCTATATACAGTTGCATTTTCAATGTCTCCACCTGGACGCTCCACGAGTACCTCAAACCCAACATATGCACCACCAAGCTCATCTTCTCCATAAAGCGGTTCCTCCCTCTGGCATTCTTTCGTTCAGCTGCTGGTACCACCACCAATCCATTCTACTCAAGATGGAAGCCTGGATGTTATCTTGACCTCTGACTCACCCCTGTCTGGTAAACACCACACATCTACATTAGCCACTAAGTTCTGTCAGTTTGATCCCTGGAGAATTACTACTTATTAAGAATCTGCTCAGGAATCCTCTCTTTCAGAAATCTTCCCTGATACCTTTCCCGTGCTCTCTTGAGGCCATATCTTATAGACACATTTCTATCGCTAATTTTATGCCATTGTATTTTCATCACTTTTTATGGATTTGGGGTCCCTAACTTCTATTTGCAAACCTCATGAGGATAATAATCATCTCTCTTTTTTTTAATTGAAGTGCAGTCAGTTTACAATGATGGGTCAATTTCTGGTGCACAGCATAATGTTTCATTCATACATGTACATACATATATTCATTTTCATATCCTTTTTCATTACAGATTACTAAAGATATTGAATACAGTTCCTGTGCTCTACAGTATAAACTTGCTGTTTATCCTATTTTATACCATCTTTTCCTCAGCTTCCTTTGAATATGGCTTCTAGCATCTAGTTAGCTTGTGTCCACAGAGGAACCTGGCTCAGTGAAAATTCTCAAGAATTGCTGGTTGAGTAAATGAATGCACAAATTTTTTCTTAATGGGAAGTAGACTCAAGACAGAGCCTGTGGTTCCATTCCTTCAGTCAAAAATGATTCTTTAAAAAAAATTTAAAATAACGGCAACTCTGGACTTGGGAAAAAGAACTCATTAAAAAGAAACTTGTCTTATTTGCTGTCTCTGAGATAACACAGAAGGTAGCTGCTGTATTTTCCTGTACTTTTCACTCTTCCCCAAATATCTCAAATAAATAATTTCACCCGATTCCATGTGTGTGTAATGTACTATTCTTATTTACTCTGGGGTTCACCTAAATAAAACCACAGGCAGAGGACACATAGATGTCCAGAAATTGGTCCAGAATGACGGACAGTCTTCCCGTTTACTTCATTTCCCCCTGTGATTCTCTTTGAGTTCACACCTTCATGCCAGCAGCATATGGGTCTTCATATTTGACTGTGAAAATTGTTTATGTGGTGCATTCCTCTCTTTCAAATCCCTGTTTATTCTCTGTTTATGCCTAAATCCAGCACTCTGTGATTGCTTTCCTGCTGAGTTAGAGTTTCCCGTCAGCCTCTGTATCTGCGCCCATCCACACAGCTTCAGACACAGCTTTTATAAATGCCCACACTGTGGATAATCAACACATTTTTGCCAGTGGTCCCATACTGGAGGTGACTCTGGGGAGACTGGTAGTGCTTTCAAGATACTTGAGTTGATCCAGTAATGAGTACATTGAAAAAAATGATTTACCGTCTAACAGGAGTGGTGGCAGAAAGAGCTAACATTTATTAAGCATTTACCACGGGCCAGACAATGTGCTACATGGTTTGTAAGCATTATTTAATTCTCTGCGATCTGCATAGTAACTACTACTATAATTGCACTTGACAGATGACGGACCGGAGGGTGAGTGAGGTTCAGTTACTTGTGACCTTCCACCAGGAAATGGTAGCTCTGGGACCCAAATTCAGGTCTGCCTGCTGCTGGAGCCCAGGATATTAACTGCTGCCCTGTGCTGCTTCCTTCCAAGAGTAAATGAAAAACGTCCAAAGGTTTTTGGGATTGCCTCTTTTTGGTATAGAATTGTTTTTTCCAATCTCTTGATCAGGGAACGCTGCTCTGGCAGAAGCTTGAGCTGACTGGGAGCACCCCACCCCCACCCCGACCCTCCTCCCACGGCATCCTTGCCTCGGGTCAGCCCTTCCCCAGAACAGAACGTGGTTTGGAAATCAACGCGCTGTCAGAGTGGAAACAGCATCTGGTATATCGCTCCGTCCCCCGCAGTGCCTACAACGCTTTGTACACAGCCAGTGCTCAATCAGCATCTCCTGCAGGAGTGTGGTTCTGAAAGGGGGCATTCCAGCTTGTGGCCACTGACAGCCTGGGCTTCCATGAGCTGCCCGACAGGGCACCCAAGGACAAACAGAGCCTCCGGCCTCTGAGCCCTGGAGGGGAGAACGGTCTCCATCTGTAAGGCTCAGTGGTGCCTGAATGGGAGATTCCAAAGGAGGCTCGCCTGGGACGCTGCGCTAAATCCAAATGCATCTTCCCAAAGGGATCTTTCTCTTCGGTTTTGTTTTTCTTCTAATCGTGTTTCCCAGGCTTGACATGACCAGGTGACGGCTCCTCCTCAGTGGAGAAATTTGTCATCCCACTGGGATAATTCCAAAGTTATTCTAAGAGTTCCTGCTCAGAACAAATCAAGCCAATCAGGAAGCTCCTCCACATGGGCTGTGCCTGGCTGATTGTTCCCCGCTTGGACATTTCCTGCCATTGTTCCACGCCTGTTCTCAGAGGCACAGCTACGGAGCTCTGCCCCTTCCTCTCCCTGGAGCCGAGGGCTGCCCTGGGGCTGGGGGTCGAGGTACATAGGAGGCTCAGAGATCAGGCACCCGGCTGGGAGGAAAGTGCCTAAAAAGAACACCGGGTCAGTTCCTGGCCCAGGTGATGAAAGCAGACACCGCAATGTTTGGGTCTCTCTGGTCTACTGAGAGAATTGAATACACTGGGTCATTCCCTAATTGCTTATCAAGTATGGGTTGAGTTAGTACAGAGAGGGTTACCCAGTCACTACTTTTGAGAAGATCATCATCCGATGATGAGGAAGGCAGGTGTATAAACAATTACAGAACAGCACTCAGCAGGGCTCTCACTGGATGTCCCCGGTGCTGGGAAAATGCAAAGCAGACAGCCTGACTAACTCTGCTTAGGGAGCAGGCAGGGCGGGACCTCAGGAGCTTGGGGATCTTTCAGTAGGATCTTGACGGATGAGAAAAAAAATTATCAGGGCAGAGAGGCTTCTAGGAGGCCCAAGTGACAGCGTGGACAAAGGGGCTCAGAGGCAGAAATGTACGAGGAGGTTCAAGTGCATGAGTGAGGACCTCTGTTGGATGTGACTCTTCTGAGTGCTCTTGGTGGGAAGAGAGTGACGGGGAGGGAATGGTCCAGGATGCAATGGCTCTTGACTGCCACCCTGAGGAGTTTAGATTCGATCCTGAAGGCAACAGGAAACCATTTCAGTTTCTTGTCTGTTTTAGGGAGCGATGTGGTCAGCCACATTCGAGAAAGACCACGCTGGCCACTGTGTGGAGGATGGATATGTGGGAGAGGATCAGGATGAAAGCATAAAGATCAATTAGGATTTATTCAGGCAAGAGACAAGGTTGTGCTTGGCATGAGCTATTGCAGGAAGCAAAAAAGGGTTCCACTGATTGATGGGGATGCTATGATGACATGGAGTACGTCCTAAGTTAACCTTTTTGAGTGTGGCCCCACAGGCTGGGCTGGAGAAAAAAATGGGTAACATTCAGTTGTGACACTATGAGCAAGAGTAGCTGAGGGACCCCAGGGACTGGAGTCTGTGTGGGGTTAGCAAGGCCCTCGGCGTTCCCTTCTGGCCCACCTCTCCTGGCCACTTCCCTGCCACTGTCCAACTGACAGAGGTACCGGCGGGAGGCTCCTCTCAGGCAAGGGAGGCAATACAGCTGTACCACCTGCGTCCTCTCTGATGGTCTGTGGTAAAGTGTTGCCTGAGACATGAGTTTGAACCTCGAGGCCCTCATTAAAAATGTTCCAAGGACCGAAATTGTCTCAAATCTGCAAGTTCCACCAGGAGAACCAGCCCTGCCCCTGATGAGCCTCATCACTGCCCCCACGTGGCCGCAGCAGGAAACGGCTTGGAGTAACACTGCTGGGGTCTAGGCAAACGCGGAGGCTTCCCCTCTTCCCACGGCAGAGAAGCTGAGGCCACACCCAACACAGACCCTGGAGCATCTCGCGTGGGCTGCAGGCACTGCCGGCCCTGCACTGCTGGTTTCCCCTTGGTACATTCACAGAGCCTTCGGACATCCCCCGGTTATTTTCCCATCTTACAGATACAACAGAGACACTTAGTCTTTGAAATGCCAGCGAGAAGGCCCTGTGGGGCTCTTTTCCAGTGGCGCATGCGGTTTTGAGAAGCAGAGATAGCCTCCTGGCCCTGGCTCAAGTGTGCCCCCTGGTGGCGTGGAGGCCGGGCAGGGAGAGAGAGAACAGCCTTGGATGAGCCCACATGGCCTGAGCTCTGGGAAGCCAGGCTTAAGGGAACAGTGGGGACCAAAGCCCCAAAAAGGCCCTGCAGAAGGTAAAGAAAGTCAGACACACCCCATCTATTATGGGGTTCTGAGACAAAAACTTTTGGAACTAAAATAAATGTATAAATATTTTTTTCTGATGACACACTTTATCCCGATAGACTTATCAGCCCTGAGTCAGTTTTACAACAGCCAGTGTCTTGAGGAGTCGGCTAAGAATGCTGTCTATTTCTGGGTTTTCAAATCCAAGAGGAAAACAGAATTTTCCTTATACAAAGAGCCTGCCAGCAAGAACCTTCAGAGATGAAATGATTCCCATGTTGGGATCAAAGCCTGGGTCACAAAGCATTACAGAAGCCAAAACTGAGACGTAAGACCTGTATCAGGTCCAAAGAAGAAGAATGCCCTTTAAAACGGATCCAGAGACTTGTACTTGAAGTCTTCTGTCAAAGGGATGGTCTGATGTGCCACTGGAAATGGAAACCCTTGGACACAGAAATAGTACTTTGAGTTCCAAAATAATAATTTCTTTCTTTCTTATTTTTTTTCTTTAAACTGATCTGCCTTTTTTTTTTTTTTTTTTTTTTTTTTTTTTTTTTTTTTTTGGTGGTGGTTTGGCTTGTACAGAACTGGCACTGGCCATCTCTCTGTTCAGCTGCAGTCTCAGCCCTGCAATTGCCCTACCATTGTCTATGATTTCTGGATCCTGAGGCTAAGGGAGAATTACCTGCTGAAAGCACAGAAAATCTCACTGCAACACTCAGCTGTAAAAGAGAGCCCAGGGCAGACCAGATTTGGTACTGAAATGGTGCAGGTGTTTCGGTATGGGAGATCTCACACAGAGGCAGGCAATGTTTTTTTGTGTACATGAGTAAAAGGTCACAAGCTTCTTAGGCAAATATGGGAGTTTTCATAGCCCCACAACACCCAAATTATCCCGCAAATAATAACAGCAGACATCCATGTGATGCTTTCCAGCTTACAAAGTCCTTTCTCAGCAATTAGGGATTGTTTTGTTCCCATGGTATAGATAAGAAAATTGAGACGAAGGAAAAAAGAGAAAATCAGCATCTAGATACCTTTCATGCCACATCTGATTTCTGCTCAGCCTCTCCTGCTTGTTTGGACCAGTGGGAGGCAGGAGGGTGTGCAAAAGAGCCGGGATCAGGAGGTCGATTAGTCTGCCATTTACTGGTGGAAACAATGGGGAAACGCCTTATTTTTCTTTGTCTTCACTTCCTCATCTATCAGATGATTGTAATGATGTATATGGAAGAGCTATTTATAAGCGATGAAAATTAAATGGATTAATACTTAAAATATCTCAGGGGTGGAGGGTAGAGCCCAGTGGTAGAGTATGTGCTTGGTGTGGATGAGGTCGTGGGTTCAATCCCCAGTGCCTCCGTTAAGAGGAAAAAAAATCTCAGAACACTTCCTGCCATTGAGGAAGCATTATTTGTTTTTCTCTTCTGGTGCTTTATAAAAAAATTGAATTTAAAGACTATGCTGTTAAACACTGCATGCACTACTTAATGAGACAAACCAAAACCTACTATTTAATGGAATAAATTCAAATTCAACCTCTTAGTTGTAAGGTTTGTGGTCCATAAGATTGGGAAGAACGCCCATAGAGCCTTATGTTAAACAGGTTTTCTAGAGAATGTGAGTAAGTCCATCATTTAAATGCTAAAAGGGAAAATTAAAGAATTGATTATTGGCTTTAAGGTTGGAAATCAGGATTTGTGTGTGTGAGAATCTAATCCAAGGTCTCAATGTGGGAGAGGCTTATGTGCACGTGGGGGGCCATCTAGTGGCAGGTAAAGTCATCTCCACCCACTGAGGTAGTATGGTTGGGAATTTACCTATAGTGTCTGGAAGGAAACTGCTGCGTGTGGATTTGGTATCGTGTGGTTACTTGGGAAGAGAAAGCTCAACATATCAACATGAAAACGTCTATAACCCTCGATGCTTTGTTCTCATTCTCAAAGGAACAGTGCACTTGCCCCGAGTGATGTGGGCAGAAATCTCCAGCCAAAGCATGTACCCTGTCAATCTAACCTGTTACATGCTCTGTAACAGGGAGAGAAACTGGCTGAGAAGATCCAGAGGTTCGGGCCTTCAGGAAGCAGTGGCTGGGAGCATTTGAATCACCTTCATTTTTATAGGAGCCACGGGAGAGAAGTCACCATCAATGAGCTACAGTAGGTGTCCCCAAATGCTAGTAAGGAACAACCCTGTAGTCCAGTATGGCCAACCCTTCCCAACACACTTGTCCTCCCTACCACTGAAGGCCAGTCGCTGTGTCGACACGGATCCCAAGGCCCGTGGCTCTTCCCGCTTCTGCAAAGCAGTACCAAAACCCTGTAGGGTGTGCTCCTGCCAAGCCTCCTCCCTCCCTGAGGCTGGCTTGGCAGGTTCTCCAGCACATTAGTGTCCCTGGCCCTTCACTCAAGGAGCAGCTTTTTCAGCCATACATCTGGTAACCCAGCGCCCAAGGCCAGGAGTGACGTCAGGCTCATGAGGTCAAGCACAAGAAGATGCTCAAGATGTCTGTGAGGTTCCAAGTGCAGAGGCCAGGTCACTGTCATCTTAGAAACCCCAGCGCCCATCCCAGGGGCTTGCATGAAGGGGATCCTGGGTCCCTGTGGAACCCATGTTCACTTGCTCCCCCATGTTCTCATCTGGGCCAGGGTAAGTGTTCAGCTGTGTTCCCTTCTGGGCTGGGAGTTCCTTCCAGAGCGAATCAGTCTCATGCATCCTTGGATTTCCAAGTCCAGCCAGGACCACTGGCACAGTACACGTCAGGGGACAGACAGGCAGGCTCTGCAACGAGGCTGTGGGCCCTTCTATTCCAAGTGCTAGTTGAGGTATGACTGAGCAGCTAAGTAACTTCAGAGATGCACTCCACCTTTGAAGGAATTTAACTTGACAGAATCAGCGCGGGTTAAAGAATGCAATGATGACACATCTCACTTGACAAAGGACTCCAAACAGGGCTTCCTGGGGTATCTAGCTACCGTACTGCATTAAAATGATGGTTTCCTGTACTGTGCAAAGTAAAACGGGGGGATGGCTGAAATGACTTCATAATGAAAGACGGGGCTACTGCTCTGATCACATCGCACCCATCCAGGTTCTGCCGCTGGCTGGAGAGAAACTAGATGCACAGAGGACAAACCCTGTGCTGGAAGGAGAGAAAGACAAACAGGAGCTGGGGACCCGTTATGTGCTCAGCACTGATTAGACACTTTACATCTATTAACTCAGTTAAGCCTCACAAGAGCCACATGAAAAACCCGTTATCGATTCTCGCTTTACAGGTAGGTTAAGTAGCTTACTGCAAGTCCCGTGCAACTAATGAGGTGCAGAGCCTGAGGTTCAGACCAAAGTCAGTCAATGCCAAAGAGGAGACTCTTCATGGTATCTTGTAATAAGTCCCTGCTCAGCCTTTCAGAACCACAGGGGAAGAGGAATCCCTGAATCATGGTAGAATGCTATCCAGGCCCAGGATATTGCTGAGAATAATAATAATAATAATAATAATAATAATAATAATAATAATAATAATAATAATAATAATAATAATAATAATAATAATAATGAGGAGCAGGTCTAGAACTGGTTCCCAGGTTGGAAGTCTGTCTTTACGATGTACCAATGCCTCTCCCTGAGAACTCTCCAGAGCCCTGGGCCACCCCTGCCCAGTGCTTTCTCTGGCTCAGGTATGAGGATTTGGGGATGACTGAGTGACCTGTTTTACACGTCCCGGTCCATCCTCTGCTGGTAGATTATCTTCCTCGATCGTGCCCAATTCAATCTAAACTAGTCACCTGTCCAGCTGGTACCCAGTCTACCCTTGACTTCTCTGCCTCCTTCTTTCTCTAACTGTAGCACTGAACAAGCCTCCTGGGTTTATTACAACTCCCCTGCTCTGAAACTGTTAATCACACTCCACGGCCTAGAGGATAAATTCTGAGTCCCTCAGCTCAGCACTCAAAGCCCTCTAGGATCTGACTCCAACCTGTTACGCTAGTCTTTTCTCCAGAGTTGCTTCCATAGTTAGGTCTGTGATTCCCTTGTCTTCAAAGAGATGGCAGGTCCTGTGCAGAAGGGACACCTCGTGCCTCGCCGCGCCTGGACCAAAGCTCCTGATGAAGAGAGTGACTCTGTGACATGGCAATCGACTGCTTCCTGTCCTTGCTGTCACCACGCTCCCCTCCCTTTCCAGGGAGAGACAACGTGCCAGAGACAGTAACAGCCTCAAATGGAGCCAGGCCCCCTCCAGCTGTTTACAACAGGTGGCTGGGCTGTGACAAGCCAAATGAGCTTGGTCAGTGCGGAGCATCCATGACAACCAGCTGATGTGGCCAGTTAAGCTCCATTCCAACCCACATGTGGCCGGCGGCCTCATGACTGCATCATCCAGTAAATCAAGTCCAGCCCTAGAGACCTGGGGCTAAAAGGGGCCTAGGCCTCACTGAGGTCAAGGAAGGGCCGCTATCTTCCTGCCTGGTTATATCTAGTGATACACATGTGTACCTGCTCCATCTCAGTGACAGCCATGCAGTTCACATCCCAACATGGGATTCATTCCCCATGAATCTGGAATTTCTTTCCAATTAACTGAGGCCTATTAAACTTGACTTAGCATCTTTTCTTTTTTTTTTTTTTTACTGCTTTAAAAGATTCAGGTATTTAAAGTTCCAGGCTGAGACTATAATGTGCTGTCTGAGGTCAAAGTTAACTCTCTTTCTCTTCTTGGAAGGGGATCTTTTGACATCAAATGATGGGAATCATAAGCAATATGAAACATAGGTCCAGAAGGTTCAGGAGATCTCTGAATACCCAAGTTAAGGGGCTTTGCAGAGTGGTCGTCCATTACAATTGAGTGGATTTCAGATCTCTTGAGGGTAGCAATGGTACCATTTTTATATCTATCTCTAACCTAGCTTGGCCTCTATCATAAGCATTGTGATAAATGTTTATTGGATGAATGAATAACACCTAGAAATATTCTTAGCCAAATCCCATCAGGGTAAAAGCCCAAATCCTAAGGTCCTCAATGATCATTCCTTTCTCCAAACATCTGCTACCTTAAGAACACGTTTGACATCTCCCCACAAGTGTCGTATGTAGATTCCATCCATCGGGCACCTAGACTGTTAGATCCTAAGAGCAGGGGAGAAGACTTTGACCTCTTTTGTATAATTCCAACATCCTGCCCACCGCTATGTACAACACTCAATGAATACCTATTTAATAACCTTGTTCCAAGTGAATACCATATCAACCACTTCAGAGTTGTGAGCACGGACATTTGCTCATGGCAGTACTTGTCCGTACTTCTAGATAAATGAAAGCCGTGCCAAGAAAACAATCTGCTCCCTTTGGTTCATGTCATGATGAAGTGTCAATCAAAGCAACAGAGAAAGGCCCAACATTCAGTGGAAATACCTATGCAGAGAGAAGTCTTGCAAGCATCCATACTTGGAGCAACTGTGAGTGTGTCACCCTTTTCTTCCTCCTCCCAATAAATACATATGAAAGCTCTTTGTGCCTGGCAGTGTGCTAGGATTTGGGAATACAAAAGTGAACACTAGACTCTTAGCCTGCAGGAAGCTGAGGCTGGAGGAAGAGAAAGAGAGAGAGAGAGAGAGAGAAAAAAAAACCCCACAGCTTCATATGTGTTATAATACAGCAAGTTCTAGGCTAAAAATGCTCATGGTGAACATGAAACCAGTGCTCAGGGCTCAGGGCTCGTGATATCTTAACTGACGCCTGAAGGACCAGTAGGACGCAGTCAAGTGAAGAGAAGCTGAAACGAGTTCCTGGCAGAAGGAATGGCAGGTACAAGGAAGCTGACACAGAGAGAGCTTGGGCTCTGCAGGGAACTGCAGAGAGCGACTGGTGTGGCCAGAGATTAGAGGAGGCGATGATGGGAGATGAGGCTGGAGAAGTGAGCAGAGATCGTATCATAAATATGGAGGAGTTTGGACTTTATCTTGCAGTCCAAGGGGAATAGGGGAAGGATTTTAAGCTGGAGAGTGATACCATCAGATATACATTTTGAAGGATAGTTCTGATGGATGCTTGGGTTAGAAAGATACAGTACTAGAGGAAGGGAGACCAGGTAAGAGGTCGCTGAAGCAACCCCCATGAAAGGTAAGGATGACCTGGACTGTCATGGCAGTGGGGATGGAAAAGAGTGGGAGGATTCTAGAAATAACTTACGATATAAAATTAATGAACAGATATGGAGTTGAGAGGGAGAGAGGGATCAAGGATGATCCCCTGGTTTCAGACTTGGGCAACTGGGTGCTTTTCAATGAAATTAAGACCCAAAGAGAGGGAACAAATTAGAGAAGGTGAGGAATTCAATTTCTGACATGTTGAGGTTGAGGTGTTTGGGCAGAAGCCAAATGGACATGTCCAGGAGAAGGTTGGCTGAATGGGTATCTCTCGAGGAAAAAAATGAGGAAAAAAGAATGTTTGTATTTCAGAAGCCATGGGAAGAGGTGAAACCACTCAGAGAGAATGTGAGAAGTGGAGCACCAAGATAAGAACCACGAAGAACCAACATCTCAAGGATGGACAGAGGAAGAGGAGATAGAAAATCAAGGGTACTATCATGTCAAGTAAACCAAGGAGGAAGGATGGTTCAAGAAATAGGAGTCTCACCTGACGCTGATCAGTCAACTAAGGTGAGGATGGAAAAGCCTCCATTGCACTGAGCCCCTGTGACTTGGCAAGTGAAGGGTCAGGGGACACTCAGGAGAATGAATGGGAGGTGAGGAGGTAGAGATGCTGAGCATGGTCGATTGTTGCAAGAAGTGTGGGGCTGAAGGGGAGGAGAGAGAAGACAGTGAGCGAAGGCAGGGTATGGAGTCAGCGGACTTTGTCTGAGGATGGGGAGCATGTCTGACCACAGATGGCTGTTCCAAAGTCAGCTATGCATTCCTGGTACCTTCACAAGGATTACCTTGTTTTTATCAAGATTCCTAAGTTTTACTTTCAAGACTGACTTTTAAAAGGTGCAATCACTCAGCAAGCAATGTTAAATATGTCCGAATAAAGGAAACACCTGTCAGCTCTTATGAACGTGAACATAAACCAGTCCAGGCAAGAGACATTTCTAACATATATAAAAGCAGAACCATGAATTCAGCACTCTGCCAAATGTCTTCAAATAGCGGAGGAAGAGGACCCTTGAGATCTGTTTCCTCCTCTGTAAAATGGTATGGAGAGGAAACTTTGGAGAGTGGGAGCGTGTGTGCACAGGTACGTGCAAAGTGAAGCACACTTGCACTTCAAGTATTGGGAGCTTGACTTCGATGTTGCTGTGACCTGGGGCAGGTGTGACGGGTATAGTTGTTGCGAAGGAAGTAGGGTACCACAGTTCACGTGCCCTTTGTGTTCAAATTCTTTTTTTTAAGGTACATCCAGTATTAATTCTCCTTAGAGCACAGAGACAACCACAAACAGATTTCAGTAAATTATTTTTTTGCCCTATTAAATCATAACTCTTTCTGGTTTGTTAATGTAACTATAATTAGTTTTAATGAAAAATTCCCATACTCCAGTGATTAAAGAACATTTACTCTAAACAGTAAGGGGGCCCCTCCACACCCCCTGTCTCACTAAAAGATCTGGTAGCAAACACAGTGGAACTTCGGGGAGAGGAGGTGAGCGGCCCAGGGCACGGGTGGGCACTTCTGAAACAGTGATGTGGAATCATCCCCAGTCCTCCTCCCAAAGGAAAAAACAAGTATATATCCATATTCACTTATACTGAACAAAGTGAATATGATTTGGAGCATAATTCCAAATTAACTTAAACTCCCTTGTCATAAATGGATAGTGAAAGAAGTTAGTCTGCGAATCATTCCATTCGCTTGAGGCAAACATAGGCTTTGGGTCATGGTAGATAAACAGCAGCCATCATCTTTGTCGAACACTATTTTGAGCACTTTCCATACGTTAACTCATTTCACCCTTTCAGCAATCCCCAAAGTATATACTCTAAGTATTTCCATTTTACAGATGAGGAAACTGAGGCACCACATATGAAGTATCTAGTCCAAGGCCACGAGAAGTGGTGAAGATTTGCGTTGAGTGAGAATGCTTGCTCTGGACCTTGCACCACTCTGCCTCCCACGGAGGATGGCGGGTTGGCCTCAGGAATTTCTGCTAAAAGGTAGAGTGGTAAATATTGAAACCCTGTGGAAAATCCACATTGCCTGTTATTAGAATTCTGGACGTAGCCTGGGATTCACTCAGAAGTGGCCAAAAAGAACTTGGGCTTAATAACTAAGCGATGGCTTGGGATGGCTGGAGAAAATTCCAGGTAGGACACCTGAAAGTCAGTGAGACTATGTCATCTCAAGAGGAGCCCAAGGAGCATCTTAATAATGTTCTTTATCAGGGCTGCATCCAACTCCACTAGACAAAGGACACACTTGGAACCTAAGTGCCACCGCCCTTGAGATATGAAGGTATCCCTTCTGACTCTCCCCCTGGAGGACTCTGCCCTGAGGAAGCCATACTTCCTCCCCACCTGGCTCCACTAATATGGTCAAGGCCATGACAGCACTGGCCAAAGGAATAGCCACTCAATTGTAGGATCTCCCTTCCCTTCTTTAAAAATAGAAGAACGTGCATCCTCTGAAAGCAGTCTGAATGTAGTCTTACAGAATGAAGAACTGAGTGTTACTCTCCTTCCCCAGAACAAATAATCTCTCTGGGCCTCCTCCTGCAACCTGACAAAAATTTTTAGGATGCTCCTAGGGAGAGCAAACCTTCTTCTTCTTCCTATTTACAAATTCAGCTGGGACATTAACTGATTTTTCTCAAGCTCACATGCTAAGATATCTGTGTGGCTAACATTAAAACATCAGTATCTTAGCATCCTGTCCTTACTTCACAGAGCAGACCCCAGGACCAGCACATTACCCTGCATGGAAGGCCTGAGATGCCCCCAGGTCCTGTTTATAGAACAGTTGCTCCCAAGAAAACCACATCATTCGGGGGCAATAATTTGGAATCTGTGATTCCTCGTCAGGGGCTGAGATTTTCTTTTGCACGAACTATGGGAAAAGACTGGCAGCTCTGATGAGCACTCGGGCCCTGGGTTTAGTTCCAGGAAGATCACTAGCTGGCTGTGTCATTCTGAGAGTCCTCGGGTCTATCCTGGCCTCAGATCGGGGGAGGGGCTCAGCCTAAAGACTGCAAGTTTTTTTTCACTAGATCTAAAGATAAATTGGTAAAAAGACATGGCAATAAGAATATTTAAACGTTTAGGCAAAAACTGTGATCTTGAGGGACATATTTATCTCTCTGGCATTTGCTCTGCAGCAGTGCTTCTTAAATTCTCTGTGGTCAAGGACTAGGGTTTAATCCCAACCCATCATGACCAATACAACAGTAGGTCAGGACACTGCAGCTCACCAAGGAACGCGACGACCCCCAAGCTGGTCTATTCAGTGAGATGGATCCACTGAGCATCTGCTTGGTTGTCATGACAACGTCAAATTGCCACTGAAGTTTCCAAACACCTTTCTGGCAATTTCTGTCCTCATCCGTCATAGACTGATAATGACTGGTCATAAACAGTTGGTAATGAACTGGTAATAAACAGTTGCCTGACGGGAAGTGGTCCATGGACCATACTTTAAATAGCACTGGGTTTAGCCATTTTTCTCTAACAAAGCAGATCTCCTAAGGACCTGAGCAGGGCATCACTCCAACAACCTAGATGATTTTTTTTTAAAATAAGTAACTGGAAAGTACAATGTTACTTCTTTTTTTAAATAACCTGCTGAGATAGCTCCAGCCTCTCACACTATTCAACCAAGTCTGTCCCACAATTGGTCGGAATTCTTCTCAAATCCATCTATCATATTGTCCTACTTCTTCTGACCTTGGAGTTGTTCTTTTTCATCCTCCACTTTAGCTGATAGGTCCTGGGAAGCCCTGGAATTCCTGCTGAGGGTCTCAGGGTAATAGACAGGAATCGATCACAGAGCAAGAGGGAACCAGGAGGGAACCCTGAGCACAGAAGCTGCTTCTCGTCCCTGCAAGGTAGCAGCTTTCAGCGCTGGGCTCCCTGCCTCCTTCCCTCCTCTTCCCTGGACCTCCCGGGGGTGAGGGTTGGTGCTTCCAAGTCACCACCAGACTGATATGTCCAGCTGGGGCGGACTTCCATACAGCAGGCTACGCTTAGGGCAGTGGCGTCCCCCTCAGCTGTTTCTGAGAGTAAGGAGGGAGTCTAATAAAATAGATAATTGGGGGTTATTTATATATTGTACAATGTCACTTCACTCTTTTATTTTCATAATAAAAACTAAAACCCATTGGGCACCAAGTCCCAGGCTAAGTACTTTCTAAAGCATTTCACATACATTAATTTAATCGTCATCACTACCCAATAAATTTTGTCTTATTATCATTACCTTTTCTTTTTCTTTCTTTCTTTTTTTTTTTTTAAGTAGAGGAAACTGAAGTAGAGAGAAGCTAAAAGAACTTGCCTAAGATTACACAGACAGCAAGTGGAATGTTAATGCTCTTCGCTGTAAACACAGCCCTATACCATCTCTAGACATAAACACTGGTTTTGAAACTCACGACAATCCTATGGATGACCTAAAGCTGATAAAGATAAATTAAATTTAAAAATATTTATTGAGAGCAACCTACTAAGTACCAGGCAGTATTCTAGGCACTTGGGATATATACACAGGGTGTGGTGTGTTGGATGGGGGCCCCCCCAAAAGATACATCCACATCCTAACCCTGGAACTGTGACTATGACCTTATTGGGGTGGGGGGAAGGGCCTTTGTAGATGTAATTAATTTAAGGATTTTGAGATGGGATTACCTAGGATTATCTGGACGGGCTCTAAACCCAAAGGCAAATGTCCTTGTAAGAGACAGAAGAGGAGAAGAGAAGGCCATATGAAGATGGAGGCAGAGACCAGAGTGATGCGGCCACAAGCCAAGGAATGCCTGGAGCCACCAGAAACAGGAGGAGGCAAGGAAGGACCCTCCTCTAGGGCCTCTGGAGAAAGCACAGCCCTGCTGACACCTGGATTTTGGACTTCTGGCCTCAAGAACTATGAGAAAAAACATTTTTGTTGTATTTCAGACTCGACTGTAAGAACCCTGTGTTGTAAAATCCTAGACTGTCCTTGCTGGAAAGGGCCCGAAAGACCCTCCATCGCCTTCAGAATGCACAACAGGTGCACAGCTGGTGAAGGCCGTGGAAGAAAGTATCAATAGGACCCTTGATGTTTCTGTTCCATCAAGAATTCAGAGGCGTTAGACGTGACCATATTATAAGCTATTGGGACAGAAGAAAGTACTATTTTCAAAGCACTTGGAGAGAGGACACTTGAGGCATGGCAATCATAGACCAAAAAGGCTGGGACCGGCTCCCAAGAAAGTTGACTTCACATAATTCCTTCAGTTACAGCCATTGCTCCAAGGGCTGGAAGACGCAAGCATTTCCCCCGAATGTGGCTCTTATGTTGTCTCAGTGTATGAATCAAATTCTCCCACTGTTTTCATCGTTTTGGACATTTTAAACCTAATCTAAAAAAAGAAAGAAAGAAAGAAAGAAATAAACCTAATCTACCTGACCAACAATGAGACAATGAAAATGGAACCTACAAAACCAGAGTAAGGCGAGATGCTTGGGAAACACCTGGCAGTAGACCCTTTGGCTACTGACATTGGAAAACACATGCAACACAGGCAGATGTGTTTGAGCGCAACTTCAGAGTGCTTCCTCCCTCACCTGCTCCCTTCCTAGGCTGACCACAAGCCAGAAGCATCCAGATTTCAGAATCTATAAAGAGGGACTTTTCTGTGTGGTCCCCAGTGGGCAGGGTAGGGACCAGAGAGCAGGGGGAAAACTGCAGAGAATCTAACTTTCATCCCAAGGGAGGACCCTTCGTGATAACGAGAGCTGCTCCAGTGTGGGCTTGGGTGTTACTCTGAGGGGAAGTGAGCTGCCTGTCATCTTCAGCCTTTGGGGAGAGACTGTCTACTGACTCCCACTCACTGGGTTCATTGCAAATTCAAGTATCAGATACAAGGTGATGCAGATAACACCTCAGTTATGCATGCTCTACGATTCTACGGTTTTATGAGCTGTCATAAAATCACTGCCTTTGCAAAATCAGCATAGCATGGGATGCCAAAAAAATCAACTTCTTTTTTTTTTTTTTTTTTTAAAGCAGAACTGACTTTCATGGCTCGGTGCTTGAGAGAAGACTCATATTTTCAAGCAAGTGGAACGCTTTATGTCATTCTGCACTGAGAATCAGTAATGTTACTTCATAAATCTTTTGAGGGCTCTGTATTCTGAAGCTACCTGACAGGGTGATTCTTATCTTAGTATCAACACCGGGAACTACAGGCTTTAGAGCAGCGGTTCTCAATGGGGGACTATTTTGCACACCCCGCCCCCCAACTGCCGGAAACATTTAGCAATGCTTGAGGCTACTTTTGATCGTCATGACTAGGGGGTGGGTGCTACTGGCATCTACTGCGTAGAGACCAGGGATGCTGGTAAATATCCCGCAAAGCACAGCCCGTACAATAAATAACTATCTGGTCCAAGATGTCAGTTGTGTTACTTTCGGAAACTCTCTCTAAAAGGATAGAGAAGAAAACGATAACAATAGAACTACTCTTGCTTCCTGACAGCTTGCAGTACCTGGCACTTCACAAATGCACGTGATCTCCACATATCTCAGTAACTCTTCACAGTGGGCACTGCTGTCCCCAGTGTATGTCTGGGTGAGGAAACTCAAGTTCAGAGAGGAGGTTACAGGGCTTGTCCGAGATCAAACAACTCGTAAATGCAGAGCTAGGGCTCAAACCAAGGTCGATCAAACTCTGAGGTCCAGGTTCCTAAGCAGTATGCTATGCTAGAAGCCCTTTCCATAACCACACACTGTTTCCAGCAGAGATTTAGGCTGGATGCAACCAAGAATGTGTACTTGGGAGCAATGGACTTCAGAGAATCGAGCCTAAAGTGGAACCTGTACTTTCAGAAAGAACCTGAAGGGGGCAGCCTCCCCAGTGACGATGACCACTTGCAATGGATCCAAACCCGGCACCTTGGAGGTCTCTGCCCATCTGTTACACCACTTCCTGAAAAGGCATTTGTCGGGGCTGAGGAGGAAGGAGCACGTGGATCTGGGCATCCACCTACAGCGCCAGGTAAACGTCAGTGTGATCTCACTGAATATCACAGGTCTCAAGAGATTTCCAGCTTAAAATAACAGCTTCTGTTGAGATTTTTGAGAACGTTTTGGAGTTAGGCAGAGCTGAGTTCAAATACTGGCTTTCAACTGGCTCTTTCATTTCTTAATGAGGTCATTTGGGGCAGCAAGTGACTTTATCTCCTAAGCCTCAGTTCTCCCAGCTGTATAATGGGCATCACCGTCATCACCACTCTTCATGGGAGTATTCTGGGGATAAAACGAGAATATTAATAAATTCATGGAGGCCCAAATGCTAAGTCAGTACCCAGAACAGAGGAAGGGACCAATGAATATTAGATGACATAGGGCTACCATTATATCACCATATGGTTTATAGTACATAGAGATTCATTTTGGTGAAACAAAAAACAATGGGAATGAGAACAGGTGTAGACTGCCGAAGGTGGCTGGCAGCACACAGATGTGGAATGCCAATGTGGCGTGTTCCATGCCCTGTCGAGAGAGAACAGTGCGTCACAGTGTTAAAAATAGCAACTAGAAAGAACACACTGAATCCTCAGCAAGTGTCCATTGTGATTCCGATGAGCATTTCTGTGGTCGCCTTTCCTAGAACAGCTATTTGTGGGTGACTGCCATCTTCCTGGTTGCTGAAATCTCATAATAAATCACACACAGGCTCATGCCTGATGCCGCCAGTCCTCTGCTTGGAGCGCCTTAAGAATGTGGAAAATTAAGTGAAGTCTGGTATCCATCAGAGACCAACAGAGGCACTCGAAGAATCTTGAGTCAGAAGAAGAAATGAACCAGTCTGCTTGCATCTTGAATTTTCTTTCTAAAAGGTTGCATGGCCTTCTCTGGGTTAGCAACTGAGACTTCAATGTTTTATTCAATGAATATTCTGATGTGACATGTTTTCGAACTGACACAGCTGTTTAGAAGAATGAATCACCTCTGGGATGAGTCAGTTACACAGGGAGCTTTTGTTTCCTGAGAACTTAACCGCTTTCCCCAACCTCTTTCCCCAATTCTGGCCAGTCTCCAAAACTACTTCCTTCCACAATATTTCTCTACACACATATATCTGTTCAGAAGAAGGAATCTCCAGCCAACCTTCAAAATTAAAGGATCGTAGAACATCATGGCTGGAAGATCCTGAGGGACCTCTCACTGAAGAGATGACGAAACCGAGACCAGAGAGGATGAGAGACTTGCCCAAACTCACACAGCAAATTACCAGCAGAGCTAGAATTAGCACCCTGCCTTTGTGACACTTTGTTGCATTTTCATTTACTACTCCAAGAAGCTTCTCATCCTCGTTGGGGTAATTCCAAGGTGGCTAGGTGGGGCTCGGGGGGCACACACAAATTTTCCCCATATTTTTCACTAATCAAAGAAAGTTAAGAACATTATATTTCAAACACTTAAATAAAACCTGGTGAAATCAGAAAAAGACTCTTAGGTAGGAAAATCACAAGGCAAAAGACAAGACTTGTTGCTTGGAGCAGACATGAAGTAAACAGGGTTAGTGCAGATCTAACTGCCTGAAATCTATGAAAGCATCGATGTCAAACCCACATGTGGCCTCCTGGGACCCACCACCTACAGTGACGGCAGGGACAATAGTTGCTGATGGGCCCAAGCCAGAAACAATCTTTTGGACTTTCTCAATATGGCACTCCACAGGACGTAGAGCATACGGAAGATGTGACATTCAACATTCTTTTTAAAAGAAAAAGAAAAAAGAAACCTATGTACAGATTTTGTTTTCAACAATTTCAACCTTTTTTTTTAAAGCCTATTTTACTTCTGGTTTCTAGTAAGTTCAAATGGAAACCTGGCTCCCTGCTGAGGCCCATGGTGAGAGACGTTACTCTCACCAGACACACAGCTCCACTCCCACCTACAGGAATCCCAAAGCAGGGGTCAAATTTCCTTGAGCACTAAGGCTTTGAATCAGTCTGAAATCAAGGGTCAGGGTTCACCTTCTTTATCTGTTTGTGTGAAATCAATTTTCTTATAAACACTACTTCTCACTTCCCTTGGGGGTTTACAGGTATTAAAATCGGATTTCATTTATGATCTTTTTTCCATTCATAGCAATTGCTCTTGAACCTGACCATGCAAAAGAATGACCTTGAGCAGTCTTTGTACAACATAAATTACAGGGCTCCTCACCTCAGTCACTGAACCCAAATTTCCCAGGGTGAGGCCTGGGAATCTGTATTTTTAAAAAGCTTCCCTGGGTGATTCTAATGCCCAGATTTAATAGTCTAGGCACATTTTTCTCCCATCCCCCAACTTCCTCCCTTCCTTCCCTCTCTCTGCTCCCTCCTTCCTTCCTGTCTGTGTGGGCATCCCTTGAAACCTAAGCACCACATATAATAGCCTTAAAAGGGAGACAACAGTCTCAGATCTGAACCACCACCAATGTACAGGTAACATTTCAGAAAAAAACATGTCTGTAAACCTGGAACTTCCTGCACGGCTACCGGCACTGTAAAGAATTTTAGAATCAGAATGAGGAAGATGGTTACGTTCGTTCTTCCTGAAGCTATCTAGGGAAACAGACATATGTCTACGTGCAAATTCTCATGCTTAAGTCTTTATCCTACTCAGAATGGCCCAGACCTAAAGAATTAAGATGCAGCGGAAATCCTATGTACACTTGAAGTTCTGAGCTAGGTTGCTAACATTATCTTCTGTTCTAAACTAAACGACCCAGATTTCCCAAAATATTTCCTTGGAGGCATTCTCCTTGCTCTTCTATTGTTATTCTCTTGCTTCTGTAGGTTCTTCAAGCTACTCTTGGTTCGCCAAGAGGGACTAATAGACCTTCAGGGCACAACCAAACTAATACACTTTATAGTCCGTAGAGAGTTCATAGATCTCTTTAGGAAAAGCTATTTGTTGCGGGGAGGGACTTAGACTAGTGGACCAAAATATAAAGATCTACCACTTAATGCTTTGCTTCAAACAAAGACATTTTCCTTTAGAATTCCTTTGTTTAGTGCTTCTGCTACATCTGATCTACAGTTTCCAGGATTCCTATTATGGAAAGATCAGATTTGGAATTTGACCTCAAAGCCACTCAGACTTTCTCTCTCTCTTTTTTTAAGGTGAGATAGTAATTATTTTTTTTTTCCTTTTTAGACTTTTCATAACTTAAAAAATTCAACCATGAACATGCATTCGTTTAAGAGCCTGAAAAATCATGTTCATAGAGAGTTTTTAATGATTTTCTTTTATTCTCTTCTTGTTTTCCCTCTGAATTCTAGAGTTGTTTTAGTTCATCTTCTTTCTCATTCATTAGCTTTTCTGTACTTTCGCTAATTTTGGTCAGTTTTCTCACATGCTTGCAGTTTTCAAACAAACGATCACTTGCAGTATTGCAGAAGATGGCAGTATTAGTCTCCCATTTTCACCCTTTCCTGTATCTGTACCTTTGCCCCATAACTCTGAGTTCCTTCCACTAAAGGCAGACGGTCCATCTCCTCCCCCGGGTTTTGGGATTGGCCATCAACTTGCTTTGGCTACTGGCTCATGGGCAGTTCTGAGCCCACGCCTTACGCCTGTTCAGCCCCACTTCACCTCTGACGTTGCCAGGAAAGGAAATTGTCATGCTTAGTTCTTCCGTGCAGGGAAAGGAGGAGCAGACTCATCCAATCTGCAGCTTAGAGTCACTTAGCCGAGCTCAGCCAAAATTAACAGAGCCAGGCCAGCCAATCCACATAGACTTTGTAAAACTGCAGGATGCATATGTTTACAATAAGCTTTTAGAGCAGTTCAATGACTAAGAGTTCAAGAGAGAGAACAGATGCTTGACTTCAGCTAAATGTCTTAAATGACTGAGTATCCTTTCAAGGAGGAGAGGGGAGAGCGTCTTTCTTCCCTTGGAACTGGAGATTTAAGGTGCTAAACATTAGAAAAGAGAAGCAGCAAGTAGGATGAGGGGTGGCAGAAACTGACATCCAGGAGGCCCTAAGGAGGAGGTGATGTCCACTGGCAGGCCTGCCCCTACAGAAAAGCAGCTCCAGGGAATACAGCTCCTCGCCCAGAAAATGGTCGATGCCCGTGTGGCCCACATCCAGCAAAGCCATGATTGTGGCAGAAGGAAATGCTACTTGATCCAGGCCTAAGTGCCCCACCCCTACCCCTTTAGGCTGTTACGATTTCTTTCCTTCTGGCTTGGGATTCTATCTCCTAAATGGTCTCCAAGAGACTGCCTGCATGCATCGAATGAGCTCTTTCTTCTATTGACTCAAAAGATAAAAAGAGATTTTCTTTACTTTATGGGGTATGGTCACGTCCACCTGAACCATGAGCTAGCCCCTAAATCTCACACCTCACTCCAGTGATTAATTTAGCCAACACAGAGTCTCAATTCAGACACTGCTTCCACATGTCCTGTCGTAGCCTATCCCACAGGTGAGAGCTACCACCCATGGGGCCAGAACAATGATATATTTGTATTCAAGCCAAACTGAAACTGCCAATTTGGTTGAAAATCACGTTTTCTTATCTTTTTGTTTGTTTTGGGGGGGGGTTTGGGGGGAAGGGAAGTTAATTAAGTTTATTTATTTACTTATTTAATGGAGGTACTAGGGATTGAACCCAGGACCTCATGCATGCTAAGCATGCACTCTACCACTGAGCTATACCCTCCCCCTCTAAGACCATGTTTTCTGATGACATTTAAGAAAACCAGGAAAGGTCATGTAACTAGTTTTATCCTATTTTCCAAATCCTTTCCTTCTTCATTCTCTATAACATCTATTAGAAGAAATGAATAGACATGTCAGGCTCAATGAGAAAAGATATCCAGGTTTAAAAAAAAGGTTTTAAATCAAATTTTCTGCCCATCCCCATGTACACTGTCTCCCTCCACATAAGAGGGGGCCTGCAATTCTCATTTCGCACCTTCACTCCCGCCCAGAACACCTCAGCAGCACGAAGCCGCCCCACCTGAACCTGAGCCTGAACCATGGTTCTTGCTGTGAATGGAGCCCAGGCCATTAGGTTTCTAGGATTTTGCCCACTGGGAGTAATCTCCCAGGCTCCCTCTGCCAGGTGGGGGCACCCCGGTGCACAGTGCACCAGCTCCGACCCTTTCATTCCACCATCAGCTAAGGAACATCTGCTTATGCCGGACTCCTCTGTCATGATTCCATAAAACCAGTAAGAGACAGGAAACCAACTGGAACTTTTAACCAGAGTGAAGTCCAAGAGATGCTGTATGGTGTCAACTGTCACTGCTGCTGAAAGCACCATGGACTTGCCACTTGGAGACTTAAAAACCAACCTCCTGTAAAACCATTTCTCAGCACTGCCTTGTCCGCTCCAATCTACTGTCAAGATTTCCGATAATCCTTGACTCCCACATCTTGTCTGAGACACAGCAAGTCAGGCCACTGCTGAGGAGAGGGAGTCTCCAAGGCTCAGGACTCTGAGTTACTTCATCCTGCCCCCTCCCTTTTCTAGTTTCTGGGCTTCTCACAGGACATCCTTTCCTTTCCTGGGATCCTGGAGGTACTCGTCCTTGCAAGCTTAATACAGTATATAGAGGATTAAAATTTCCTTCTTCCAACTGTACATCTAGTTTATATATATATTACATGTATAATTATATATGTATAATGTATAATATATATTATCATATATATATTTTATATACAATCGTTTAGCCTCTAAAGACCCTTTGTATTCTAAGAAAAAGTGTGTACAAACGTGTATATTTTCACAAACACACATATGTGTCTATGTCTGAGCACACACACACACATCCCACATAAACCTTTTCTTAGTCAGTTTCCCCTACAAGCAAAGCTTGGCCAGGCTGCTCTGAGAACTCTTTAAGGGACATTAGGGCTCAAGCAAAGTAGGGACACAGGCCTTTGGGTCTTTTCCCTTGGGTGATGCTACTGGAGTCCCCTAGGTACTTGCACTGGCTTCATTCGTTCTTGGGTATAAAGGGCTGGTAGCAAGTTAGTTAAACTCTTTGTATTTAAAAGGAGCTCATAACTTCAGCAGAAAGAGACAAAGCTCTCCAGGATGAGATTCCCAGCAGAGTTTGGTGAGATAAGGTGGAGGGGAGATTTCGTTCTAAGGCATCTACACTCATCACCTTCCCCAGCATCTCCTATCTCTGGTTAGGTATCCTGGGACCTGGCATGGCTACAGTTCCCAAGTGGAAACCTACACTTATTTTTTGCTTTTGTATGAGCCTGGCCAGCCACAGGCCATATGAAGGTCACTCATCACTCAGAGTGAAATGTTCAGGACCTGATTATGGACCATAAAGGAACGATTTACCCTCTGAGCACTGAAACTAGACAATACAAAGTTAACTTTTAGAACACAGTTACATTAACTACAAGGGTGCCTTCACAGTTTGAATTCCAAGACCCCTGGCTACAGTTTTCCCATTTCAAATTGATCAAATGTAGCAAATTGGAAAACAGACCCACTACAGCAGCAATGACAGCTAACAGCCTGAGCTCAAGAAGGGAAAAAGACAAAAGCTGACAAAAGAACTCCAAAGGAGGGCATTTTGTGAAGGGGCAAGCTGCTTACCACACCGAGTTGGTCCATGAAGACATCGCTGTCCTGTGTGACAGCCCAGTAAAATAATTATTACTCAAAGCAATAACTCTGGGTTACCTGGGGAAGTTCCAGTGGTAACGAAGGACACACTCTGTTTAGGAAGATAACTCTAAAGCCCCGGGAAAAGGCGAGGGCATTGAGAAGAGCCCCCTGGAGGAGAATCTTGGTTACTGCACGTCAAGCCACAGCCTGGGGCCGCGGGGTCGGAAACCACGTACCTCTGAACGTTATCTTCAAGTTGTTTGACTCTGAACTCATCCTCCTCAGACTGCCGCCGCCTGGCTTCCTCCTCTTCGGCAGTTCCAGCGGGGATCCCCTGCAGCAGCCATTTTTCCCGAAGCACTTTGGACTGTGGGAATGAGCCAAGAGAACAGACTAGATGGTACCTTTCAGTCCACACCCTCCGCTCTGCGCCGTGGTTTTTTAGCTCCGCCCCGCATCGGTGTCCACCTGAATCGCTCCTAACTTGGCCTCCTCCTCGCCTCCTGCCCAAAGCCCAGAGAGTCGTCAGAAGGATGGATTTCCACACTTCCATTATTAAAAAATTTGAAACCATACAGAAAAACAGGAAATGGCATGATGAATGCCTGTGTTAATCTCAGCTAGATTTAACAGTTGTAAACATTTTGCTGTATTTTTCCCACGTACTCTTTCCACCGAAGCCTTCTAAAGGAAGTAACATTGTGACATCTCACCCATAAATGTTTCAGTATGAGTTTCTAAAAAATAAGGACAATCTTCTGTGCAAATCCAGTTCCATTATAATATTTCCCAAGTTCACTTGATGTCCAGTCCATCCTAACGTGGTCTTTTTAAAAGATTAATCTATGTCATGCCTATTCTTGAAAACCTCTTTAATGACTCCCAACCATCCTCAGCAGTGGTCTAAATGGTGTTAAAATCATGCACCCCATCTGCGCTGATGTCCTAATATAATCGTGAAGTAAAATGAAAAGTTTTTGTGTTTGGGGTCAATGGTTGGGAGGGAATGACTGAGTAGTGCTTTGAGAAGGGAAATGAAAACAGCTCAGGAGAAAGGCAGTTCCCTAAAGTGAACAGCAAGGCATGGAAGGTGCGGAGAGGACTTTTGATTGGGGTTTCCATTGCATGGCCCTTAGACGGCAGATGGTGGCTATGGGATGTCTGCAGACGCTGGACCCTGGGCATCACAGCTGAGCATCCCTGTGGGCAGGTCAGTGGTCATGACGGGAATGGACCACTGTGAGGACACATCACCAGTTCTGCCAGAAGAAGGGCACATGACGGGTTCTTCCCAGCAAGGACAGGAATAATGGCTGAAGCCAGTTGGCACAGGGTAAGCGCTGGGTTCTCTGGCTCCCTGACATCACCTCTATCAGAATCTCTTGTTTGATTTCATTAGGTGGGGTGAGGCAGTGAAAGAAAGGGAGCTAGCATGATGGCTAGCAAGAGAATGGAATAATTAACATTGTGGACACACAATTCATATTATTAGAGTATCTTTTCTATAGCTCTTTTAAGCAAAAGGTACACAATTCCACAGACTTTCATTCTACACAGGAGTAAGGGCCACTTGATATGAACCTATAAAATGAATTACTAAAAATTACCAACATTTAGTAAGTTAGAATTCATTAATGGTTCTGATCTGCCATTCTACTGAGAAGCCCAGCAGCCACTCAGCACCGTGGCAGACCCCGCTGGTGGTACAGGAGCGAGTTCTGATGGCTGGAATGCCTGCACTTCTGGATGGACCTTTTGTTAGCCACACGTCATCAGTCTGGTGTCCAGGTAGCCATGGTTTTCACTGGTGTTATTCTTCCTTTTTAATTACAAGTCACTTGGTAGAGATCCGTTCAGTCACTTTTATAGTGCATAGAGAGGTGTATTTATAGCACTTTTCCTTTAGCTCTCCATTAATTAAAGACACGAGTTTGTGCTCATGTAAGCAATTCCTAACTGTACTGCTAAAGTGATCGTAGACAGGAACCATCCCTTCATCCCAGGACGCTTAAACAGTTACATATCATTGCTGACATCTTGCTGGTAAGTGTGTTATATATAAATAGTTTGTAACAACGACTAAGTAGTAGTAAAAAAGTACTTAAAGTTTACAGGGCATTGTTTAATAATACAAAATCATGTGTGAAAGCTCACAGTACAATTTGTGTATCTTGGTGGCTCTCATGGGCTGAACTGTCCCCCCAAAATTCACATATTGAAGTTCTAACCCTCACTACTGCAGAATGTGACTATTTAGAAATAGAGTTTTTAAAGCGGTAGTTAAGGTTAAATGCGGCCATTGGGGTCGGCTCTAACCCAATATGATTGGTGTTCTTATAAAAAAAAAAAAAAGGGAGATTAGTTTGCAGACACAGACCGAAAGATAAAGACACTCGAGGAAGACATCCATGTACAAGCCAAGGAGAGGGCATTAGAAGAAATTCACCCTGCTGACACCTTGATCTTGGACTTCCAGCCTCCAGAATTGTGGGAAAATAAATTTCTGTTGTTTAAGCCACCCACTCTGTGGTATTTGAGATGGCAGCCTTAGCAAACTACTACATTTTCCAAAGCTTTATTACAGAGCTTTTTCCCCCCGACTGGGAAGTGGGAATGGGTGGGGTTCATTGGTTGCTCTTCCTAAGGCAAAAAAAATTCAGAACCACCGTTCTCTACTCAAGCCACTCAAAACTCCCCATGGAGATCGTGCTCGCATGCTGCGAGAGGCTATGCTGAACAGTGGTGAACAGCCTGGATTCCAGAGCCAGTCTGCCCTTTACTAGCTGTGTGACGCTGGACAAGCCCTTAGCCTCACTGAGCCTCAGTTTCCTCGTCTATAAAATGGACACAACTGTGCTCATCTCAGAGGCATCTTATGAGGATTTAAATGAGTTTATACATTAAAAGTGCCAGGCCCATATTTAATACCATAGAAATGTTTATTACTGGTGTTCATCTTGTTCCCTCAGTCCCTTCTCTTTTTACCTGAGAAAGAGCAGGTGCCACCTGAGAAGCTTTTCTTCACTTCAGCTGGCAGGATCAGTGGCTCCTAGAGCGGAGAACACATTCTAGAGCATAGACTGTCCTCAAAGTATTTCTTTTTATATCTGTCCCCCATCTAGATCCCCAGCTCCTCAAAGGCTGGGACCACTCCTTATTCACCTTTGCATCTCACTGTCCCACCTGGCCCAGTTCCAGCCAATGAATGAGTGAGTAGATGAATTGCAAAATTCTTGATTTTCTGTCCCTCTAATTACTTGGGAGGAGGGTGTCAACCTTTCAGCATGCTTCCTGTGAGGAAATGTTGGATGTTAACCTAGTTTAGCCCTTAGAAGGTAAAAACCTCATTAGGATTTTGGGAGGCAGATGTGCTGGTGACCTTGGATCTGGTGTGTGGCCCTTCTAGACAGGCAGGCCATGGACGGCCCCGACTCTCTGTGCCCCAGCAAGGGAGGCTGTACAAGCCAAGCCTTCATGAAATGCAAGAAGGGGCTGCTCCGGGGAATGATCTCTCTGCTCTTCTTCACACAGTGCCTCCTGCCACCAAGGGACTGGGTCCAACCCCCCCCCCCCCCCATTTCTGGCTGATTCAGCCCCAGCTATCAGTCTGACAAAAGCAGCCTGGTGACTATAAACCCCCAAAGCACATGTGCCCCCAGATGTATCTCTTCCCTGGATACGGCAGCGACATCACCAAAACGTCCCCAACAGCTGGAGCCAGGAAGGAGGATCTAACCGCACGAGATAGCAGGCCTGGTCTCAGGGAAGTGGGAGGCACAAGGGTGTTTCGACATTACAAAAAAGAAACTCTTAGTTGAGTTTTCACTTGGCCCCAAAGTAATGCTGGCAGGGGAAACAAGCAATTCAACTATATATACCCCCAGAGGCTGCTTTAACCTTCTCCAAATGCCCTGTCTGGACTCTGAGAGCCGACTGCCTTTGGGTCTCAGATAGAAGGCCCCTGTGCATGCTGATCGCGCATGCTCACCAAAAGCATCTCCCTCCCTGGACTGCTCTGGCTCCCATTGGCCACCGGAGTGTTTCAGAATTTAGTGACAAGCAGAGCTTGGCAGAAGTGAAGATGAAAACTAAAAGGTTTTCTTTTTTCAGCCGTTATTGTCCAAATAACATACATCCAAGAAAAAAAAATGTCATTTTTTTTTGTCTAAGCTTGCATTTGTCATTTGGAAACAAGTGTGAAGATTCAAGACAAAGAAAGAGCAGACGGGGAGCTGGCAGTGGACACACGGAGCCCTGAGAGGACTCCTGAAAGGCCGGATGGAGAGAGCTCCTGAAGTAAATCTGGTTCTTGCTCTGCGGGCCGGTCCAGCTTCGGGAAACAAAACTAGAACAGGGCTTTCAAGCTTTAGTCTGCATAAGGATGCCCTTATGCAAGGGGCGAACTTGTTAAAACACAGATTCCGGGGCCCCACTTCCAAGTATGTTGCTTCTATGAGTCATGGATAGGGCCTGGGAATCTGAATTTTAACAAGCCGGTTATGCTGCCAGATCGAGGAACACGATTTGAGTAGCAATGCATGAGGACCTGTGACTGTCCAAATGCCTGGAAAATACACAAGCTTTCCCACTGGCTAGTAAATGGAACTGCAGATCCTCTCGCAGACCTGTCTCTCCTCCTGTGTCCCCATCTCAGACGCAGCGGGGTCCCCACCTAGTCCCTATGTGCCGGTCACTCTGCCAGCAGGTCCTGAAGACACCACTCAGGAAGACAGGCAAGCTCCCACTCTCATCAAGCCTTCAACCCAATGAACAAGGATGCAAGAGAACTTCAGACTATGACACGTGCATGGCAGGGGTAGGCAGGACGATGTGACCAGCAGGGACCGAGGGAGGACACTTTAGGTGGGAAAGGTCTGTCTGAGTTCTTGAACATTTGAGCTGAGAGCTGAGACCCAAGGAAGGACATCTGAGGTAGAGGGACTGACAAATGTAATAGCTGGGAAATGGGACAGAGTTTGGTGACTGTCAAGATACTCTAACTGAACCTTTTTTTCCCCTCAGCTGCATTGGGGGTATACTTGACAAATAAACCTGTATATATTTAAAGTGTGCAACACAATTAATCACACCTTTTTAATCTATAGATAAGGTAAGTGAGGTTAAGCAACCTTTCAAGGGGATCCAGGTAAGCAGTGAGGAGTGTTTGGGGTGGGGGAGAGTGGGAAGTAGGGGGTGAATCAAGGCTAGTAAGCCTCTAATTTTTTCCTGATTGTTATTTTTATAAAGTCATATCTAGTAATTTTTTTTTTTTTACTGTATAGTTCTGTCTTTGGTGTCATGATCAGATAAGACTTCTTCAGTCTAAGACTTATTTACCTGTGACTTCTTCTTACACCGTTGTGATTTTACTTCTTGCTCCAAATCTTTCATTCACCTGTAATCTGGGTAAAGCTGACCTAGGCTGTGTTAGTGGGTGATGTTGGGAATCTGGCTCAACTCCATCTTCTAATAAGAAACAGCTCACACATGGGTGGGGAGGCAATGGCTGTGTCTGTCTCACCCATTCCGCTTCCTCTCCTTCTGATCACTTTCCTTCCTCCCCACTGACTCCCAGTGAGATCTTGGTTTGGTTTTGCAGTTTTGTTATATGAGTCAGTCCATACAGAAGCTGACCCAAGACTTCTGATAGAAGAAATCCCTTCTTAACTTCCACTCAGTCTCTGTTTTCAGGTCCAGGGGAGACGTGATGGGGAAAAGGATGAGACTTCAAGTTCCTTTACGCTCCGATACCTGTCTGGTCAGTATTTTAAAATTTGAACTTGACTTTTCACAGAGAGTAATAACTGGGAAAAGTCTAAAATTAGTTCCAACGGTTGACAATAGTGAGAGACACTATAATGTCTTTGCAAGCAAGTCTCCTTTGGGACCTTTGGGCTATTCAGCAAATGACCTTGGTGGGTTGACAATAAATATCTCACAGGGTCACAATTCAGTGTTTGATTTTTCCTTTTCATTCAGTCTTCTGGAGCGAAAAGGCTGTAGTTTCTAAACTATACTGACAATTTTCATAGCTTGGATTAGAAGGAAAGTCAGGGTTCCTGTTCATGAATAAATAATTCAAAGGCAGCTCATATACTGAAGATGTGGTATTACCTCCTGGATTCTGACCATGCTGACTCTCATACAAACCTTTATAAATGTGACCATCCCAGAGGGATTTGTGTGGCAACACATACCGAGAGCCTACTTTTGCTGGGGCCTTGAACTGACCAATGAAATAGACAAATCTCTGGCAATTCAACCAAGAGGCAAAAGGATTTGGTCTGTCTGGTATAATACAGTACTTGATTTATTGTTTTAAACTCACAGCATCACAAGTCAATTATTAAAAACGATAAAAATAAATAATTGTTTCCATGTAATAAAAAGCCGAGACAATTTTTTCAAAAGAAGAATAATGATGACTCCTACCTTATGAAATATTATAATATATTAAAAAGCTAGAGGGGTTAGATTCAAATGGCATTGGCATAGCAATGGAAGGTTAATGGAATAAAAAGAACCCACGGATGGTGGACTTGAGTGTAAGTAAGAAATATGTATATGATAAAGAAGACATTTAAATCAGCGGGGGGAAAGGATGAATTAATCAGTAAATCATGGTGAGGCAACCAGCTCGCTGTCAGTAAAAAGTAGTTACTCTTATCTTATACCTTGAAGGAAAACAAATTCTAGATTTTAATCCTAAAACGATTGAAAAATAAGAAACATCATAGATCTGAGATGGAGATGTTCTTTCCAAGGACAAATCAAGGTCAGAAATCATAAAGTAAATGAATGTTAGATGTCACGTCGTAAAAATTATGAACTTTTGTGTGAGAATTTAAAAGAACCCATATATAAAAATCAAAAAAGAGATGCAGGCTGATGTATTTTGGATACTAATGTTAATGCAATTTCATTTTACTCACAGGCTGATGAGGCCTGCGGAAAGGGTTACATGTCTTGACCTATAAAAATATATTGGGTTATATCTGGGTGGCGAGTAGACAACTGGTATTTTTTTCTTTAGATTTTCCTGTGCTTTTGAATTTCACTACTGCAATGATCGGACATTCCTTCCTTTTATAATCAGCAAAAATAATACAGCTTATAATTGCTTACTGGTCCCATATGTGAGCATTTCTTGGAAATTCTTACATCACAAATATTAGATATTCAATATAGTTAAGGATCTTGTCAAAAGAAATCTAACTTTAACTTGGCCAAGACTGCAAAGTACCCGGAGGTTTCCTAATCCCCGGGGTGTAGCAGCTAATACTTCAGCATTTCATACTTTGGTCCTTCGTTGCCTTAAAGAATTTGCTTATCATCCATGTAAAAAGTAACGATATTTCATTTTGTGGACTTACTGTATAGCCCTAAATATTGCAATTAGCAAGTATATTAATCAAACATATAAATATCAAAATGATGGCCTTGCATTCTCTTTATTTGCTTTGACAAGGGACCAGTAAATCTTTCTGAATAATTCACATCTCACTGTATGAGAGTAAGTGTCTGTAGACTATCTGGTAATGAGAATTATATCTTAATAAATATGAAATCAAATTCCAATGCTTTTCCATTTAACGTTGCACAGAGAATAATTTTTGTTTTTAGAGCACATCTGGGATTTTGAAAAATGGTGAAATAAATGGTAGTTACTGACATGTTTCTTAATATTTTCCACTTCAAGGAACTACCAATAGTCGCTGTGGCCCATCTGCATCTGGTCCAAACTTTCTGGAGTTCATGAAAATCTGCTTAGAGTAAAAGAGACAGTGATGATGGTCACTGGTATCTCTCTAGACAAATTATTCCACTGGAAGAAAACAGTGTCCTGGAGAAAGCATGGTTATGAAGACAGTCCTGGGGTTCAGTTGGGCTCCCCCATTTATAGCCTCTATGTTCTTGGGCAACTTACTGAACCTCACTAGTTTGTTTCCTTACCTGTAAGACAAGGAGAATAAGACCCACTTTGTGGTCATTACTAGGGGGATGTATTTAAAGTACCAGGCACATATTAGGCGTTCCAAAAAAAAATGATGACTATTATTAAGGGTGGACACGGCTGCTATGCTGGCAGGAGGAAGCTGGCTGGGTCTCCACCAAGGGCTCACGGGGGAACTACAACCTCAATGAATTTATCACCATCCAGGGGCGAGGCTGCCAAGCTCAAAACTGAATGATCACAGGGAAGATGACTTACGCTATTCAAGGTCAGTCAACGGTTAACTGATTTAAAGTAGAACATATTCTCTTCTGGTGCCTGAAGTGATCATATCTCTCAGTCAGGCACCACCTTCCTCATATTAAAATAACTCAATTAATTTGGAGAGGATGGACTCAGAACAAAAAGAGGCAGAGTCATAAGGGAAGTTTCACCCGATGCCTGTACACCTTACTGCAGCTCCCACCTCACCAGAGCATAGAAACTCGGCACCTCCAAGAGCTGGGGTCTCTCTCCAGGGGAGCACCCAGTATACCACCTTTGGCACTGCCGAGCTTTCCTTCTTCCTTTTTCAAGGTGAGTGGTCCACCCTCTTTCTGTCTACACAGGTCTTCCCCAGAGAGAGAAAACTACAACACATTGGTCTCCACTTGTTAAACTGCCATTGTTTCCAGTCTGTTCGCCCCAGGTTATAGCAAGGTTACCTTGGGGAAAGCACTGCGTGTTCCCTTTGTTAGTCAGTCTCATCAACTGTGTGAGAATTTTACTAGGATAATCATGAAGACCTATCTTATTCCCTTGTTTCTAAGTCTTTGAAGGAATCTCACTGCCTCTCCCTTGCAATACTAAGTAAGTCATTTTTACTGTTGTTTCTGTTGACTGGATAGATGGATGGATGAAAGGATGGATGGAAAATGGACAGGTGAAAAATGAAAAGTTGAACCACTAGGCTAGACAGCAGCAATGAATGAGTCTTTGGTATCTTATTTGACACCCATAATGATGAGAAGTGGGACAAAAGAAATTTGAGCTTTTGACATGTGTTTACTGCCTGGCTTTTGATTCAAGGAATGCAAAAGCAAAGAATCACAGTGAGCTGAAAGAGGAGAGAGTCTGTCTTGTCAAAAACAGCCTCTCCTCCTTTCAGTCTTCTTATTAAAAAGTTCACCTTTAAGCAAGAATTTGCTGAGGTTTTTAGCACATTCTGGTCTCTTATAACGAATGAGTTGACTGTACTCTGAGCCAGAGATCCAGCTCTGTCCAGATTGACCTTGAACAATTCACTCCATTCTATTAGGCGTGTTTAAGCCCTCTTGTCTATAAGTAAAGGATCCTAACTTTAGTCCTCAATCCTCCCTCAGGAATGTGGGAAGGAAAGGGTAGCAGCCTATGGGATAGATGTGAGTTCCTACAAAGAAAAGTCCAGAAATGGATTTACACGATGAGCAGAGAGAAACAGGCAATGTTCTCAGTATCATTCTGCCTTTCTTCCTTTGAAACACCTTTCTCTGGTTAAAGTTAATGGTAAACTGATATACACGCTAAGCAGATTTAGGTCACGCTGCTACTTGAAATCAGGAGCTCGCTTGCTGCTGAGTTCATTCTGAGGGTTCATTTAGCACAATCCTGCCTTCTAGATAAGAATGGGAAATGCAACCATAAGGGTTCATCCTACTTAAAAAAAAAAATCTGAAGAATCCACACTTGGCAGCACCCTGCAAGTCAGCCCCATCTTTCCAACCAGCCCTCTGAGAAGTGCAGTTCTGTATGTGCAATGTCATGGCAACTTGGGGGTGAGCAGGAGAAGGTTTTCCTAAAAAAGCCCGGGAGTGGTGAAAGGCAGGCAGCTGGCCACTGGCTGCACTATTCTCTGAGCCTACAGACAGCAACATTCTGCAACCAGTGGGGTTCTGGTGACAGTGACAGAGCTCTCTCCTGGGTGGTGATCAATTATAATGCTTAAGTGCATTATGTTTTAAAGAAAAATAAATAAATAAGAATCTCTCTCTGTCTCTCTCTCTCTCTCTCGGTGCAGTGGAAACCAACCAAGTCAAATCATTTCAGTACTGTCTTCTGACCAACTGCTCATTCTAATGGAACACTTTCAGAATTGTTACAGTAGAAATAAAACGCATGAATAATCTGAAATGCACAACACTGTATCAGATCACACTACTCTTGTCTCCCTTTTCTCCATAATAAGAAAGAAAAGATTAGTATTTTTAATTGAATAAAGAGCACTATGTTAAATGTATCTTTGGGAACCTCTGAGCACACACACACACACACACACACACACACACACACACACACACACACACATGGCCCCTATGCATTAGAGACACAGCCGGGAACACTGCCTCACCCACCATGTGGAAATTCTCCTTCAATTCTATATATAACCACCAAAGTTCACCAGCACACCGCCCCCCCTCCAAAGCCGTCCACATTCACACGATAATCTTATCATGCTGGCAGAAAGTGGAATGCTGTAACAATGCCCTGAATTTGAGAAATTCACAAGAGAAGCCAAGAGATGGTTCCCTGACTGAATGAAAAAGGGCTGGTTCAGTCCTCGGCGGCGCCTTCACCCCAGGGCGGGCTCTGCCCAGCTCTCTGGAGTGTGAGCTGCATGTCTAATAATGGAACAGGTTCCTGGGATCAGCCGCTTACCTTGGAATGCTGCAGCAGAAGTATCTGCTCGTCAAGCTCTTGTCGCTTGCCTTCTATTTCCGTCTGCCTCTTTCTTTTTTCCTTGAAAATAAAGAGAGAGAGGCTGTAAGAGTGGGTGGGTGTTGGCTCCGGGAATTGGAAGGCAGGAAGCAGCAGCAGCACACATCTGGAGAGACCCTTCCAGGGATGCTGGACACACACCCTGGGTCACCTGCCCCTCCGTGTCTGGGTGTGTTGTAAGCAGCGGCATCCTCCTAACATGTCTGCTGTGGGCTCGGTGAGTGGGAGAAATTCTCCTCACTCAGCCAAGCTGCAACAATTTAATCCAGAAGAAAAGGCAGTTTCTCCACACACACACACACACACACACACACACACACACATGCACGCATGCATGCACACAAGCACAGAGTCATCTTCTGTGCTGTGTTAATTTTGAGACAAAGAATAAAAATATCTCAGTTGTGAAGACAGAGGTTGTTATAAACTGCAAAGATGATAGGATAAAACAGTGGGAAATGCTGCAATGAGAGTTCTGTTATGGAAATCATCTATGCAAAGAATTCAATGCAATTTCAAACTGTAGGGCAAACCATCTTAGATGGACCGAGCAAACAATGCAAACTAAATGGATGATCTTTGCTGAAGCTAGTCTTCGGGGGAGCCTTTCATGCGGGTGGGGCTCACTGAGGTTATGGTAAATATGAAGTCTGGGGTTGGTCTGCCTGGGTCCAACTTCCATCTTTATCATTGCTTTTACCTTCCTGGGTCTAAGTCTTCTCTCACATAAAGAGATGATAATAATTGTACCTAAACCGTATGGCTGGGGCATGGATTAAATGAGATGATGGATGTAAAGGACCTAGGACAATAGCCCAGCACACAGTACATGCTCAATCAATATTTGCCATTACACTTCTTGTCACCTGTTTACTTCTAGGTAATGCCCAGAAACTGGTTTTAAAGGAATGTATTTTCCTTGTATTCAGAGCATAACTTTTCCACTGGAGTGTACACTTCATACTTTTCTTCTCTACACATCTCAAATACAGACAATAAACATCATCTAAATACGATTAATTGAAGAATAGAGGGGTCTGCCCTTATGATAGCTTACTTCCTCAACATTCAGTTTCCAGAGTACATATGGGGGTGGTTCACTGAGACATTTACTGCACTGGGTTCTTTTCCTTTACTCACATCTGCGGGGAAAAACTTGTTAGACAAGACATAGTGGCATTTTTACACTACAACAGCCGAGTCCTGGAGAAGACAATAATACAAAAGTCTGGTTGCTCTGCTCTGTGTTAAGGGAAGCTCTTATTTTATGCAGTTGCTATGTTTCTGGGGATGTGCTTGTCCCACTGCTATTCAGATCAACATGGCATAATAATCTATGTTACAACCAAGTTATTCTGTGTAATCCAAGGAGTTCTAAGCAATAGTAGCTCGTACCACTACTGTATATAAAACAGATAAACAACAAAGACCTACACACACAGGGAACTATATTCAACATCCTGTAATAACCTATAATGGAAAAGAATCTGAAAAAGGATAGATACATAGCGGGGAGGGTACAGGTCAGTGGAAGAGTGCACGCTTAGCTCACACAAGGTCCTGGGTTCAATCCCCAGTACCTCCATTAAAAAAATAAATAAACAAATAAGCCTAATTATCCCTCCTCCCCCCAAAAAAACTAAAAAAAAAAAAAAACCAATAGGTATATATGTACATGTATATGTGTATAGCTGAATCATTTTGCTGTACACTTGAAACTGACACAACATTGTAAATCAACTACACTTCAATTTAAATGTTTTTTTAATTTAATAAAAGAAATAGTAACTTATAACCTCAAGCCACTGGGGCATAACATCCAAGTCAGGGGTTATAACCTCCCTGCCAAAGTGAGGTCTCAGAACATTTTAGGAACTTAACCATTTACCAAAAAACTCCAAACAATGGTGCACCACTGCTGCTGTTTAATCCCAGAGGCTGTCCAAGAACACAAAATATATGGTGGTAGATGGGGGAAGTGAGGCCCCATGAGGAAGTCCAGTATCTCAGAGGTACCACATGATATGGCAAGGGCCTCCAGAACCAGTCAGTATCTCTATATTACAGGGTTTCTCAAGAGCATATTTACTGGACTTTATTGTTAATTCCCACTGGCTATCAAGGTATGTAGTTGTCCTACATTTAAATCCAGAACCCAAACATAGTGTCCTGGGTCCAAGGTGCTGATGACTCAATACTTCCATAAATACTAACTGAGCACTTTGTGTGCTACAGACTGAATGCTTGTGTCCTCCCCCAAAATTCATGCTGAAACCTAATCCCCAAGGTGACGATGGTGCCAGGAGGTGCGAACTTTGGGAGGTGACTGAGTCATGAGGATGGAGCTCATGAGTGAGATCAGAGCTTTTATAAAGAGATCCCAGAGAGTTCTACCCCTTGCCATGTGAGGACACACTAAGAAGACAGCTGCCTGTGAACCAGCCCCCACTCACTAGACACCAAGTCAGCGGGCGCCTTGATCTTAGACCTCCATCTTCCGGAGATGTGAGAAATAAGCTTCTGTTGTTTATAAACCACCTAGTCTATGGTATTTTGTTAAAGAAGCCTGAATGGGCTAAGGCAGTGTTCTAATCCCTGACCTGGTCATTTGAAAATCTTTCCTAGGCTTTCCCACATCCGTGCCTTTGTTCATAGACAGAGTCCTCACTCTGCAAGTTGTCCACCATCATATTGGTGAACCATGTTTTGAACAGAAGAAACATCACCAGATGGTACAGGCAGTGAACCTTTACATGAGTAGCCTCATTGGTGGTCACTGTGAACAGATGCGATCATGAAAGATGCAGGTTTTACGTTAGTTCTTTAAGGGACTAACTAAGGATACAGAGGAATGGTAGACACAGATGAATGGGCAGCACATTCCAGGCAAATGGAACTGTGTGAGCGAGGGCAGAAATACACTGCAGATTCCAGGGACGATGAGGAGGGAAATAAAACTGAGGTGCAGGGCTTGCCTTTAGAAATAGAGATCAGTGATTCAAAAGATTGACTAAGACTAGTTCATTGAAGGCCTTGGCTGCCAGGCCAAGAAGTTTGGATTTTATTATACGGACAATGTAGCAGCATTGTAGGGTTCTAAGCAAGAGAGTAATATGTGAAATGGCATTTTAGGAACATTAATCTGGTTCTCGTATATAGGATGGATGAACAGAAGTTGGGCTACTTCTATAAATGGCCAGACAGCAAACATTTTAGGTTTTGTGGGACATACAGTGTCTGTTGCGACTACTCAATACTGCCATTGCAGTATAAACACAGCTGTAGACAATCTATAAATAAGTGAGTGTGTCTATGTTCTAATGAACCTTTACTGACAAACACAGGTGGTGGCCCAGATTTAGTCCATGGTCATAGTTTGCTGACCTCTCGATGAAAAGACAGTGAAGTATATTAGGAGGATGCTACGCTCCCCCTAGGGTGCGGTGGTGACGGATGAAGTAACAAGCCTATCCTAGCTCAGAGCTGTTCCAATCTGACTGGAAAGAAAAGGACAAATACAAATAGAATCGACGAGGCTCAGGACTAACAGGACCTATGGTACCTTGGCTTTGAGCCACACAGACCAGAGAGCACTGGAGCAGGACTGGGCTATAGCGGGAAAGCACCTTTCCCGTTTGTTCTGTATGCATCTCTACCCCGAGAGAATTCCTTATTGGGTTAAAACTTGAAACCAAAGAGTGGTTAACATATGCAACCAGGCAGCAGTATCAGCATGTTCTCATCTGTATCTAATGAGGACTCCAGGCTCAGCCCTGTTACAAAGACCCTTTGGTATCCATGGCTCTTATGGGATGCTATGATAGTTGAATCTCCTTCTGCAGTGACGGAGTTAGGTCTTGAAGTCACTCTAACCAGACAAGAGGTGAGATGTGCAATCAGCCTGTGTGCAGAGTCATAGTACAGCAAGCTCGAGAGGGGCACCATTGAGTTCCTGGCATGTGCTTCCTTGGGCTTGCTTGGTCTGAGCTGAGCTCCTCACCTGGCTAGCCTGCTGCTTCCCAGACTTTTCCTTCCCTTAATCAGGGCAAAATCACTAGCTCTTGGGCCCTCTTCTCATTCCACACATTTAGCCTACATGATTTCCTTCACTCTCTTCAGCTATATGACTGATACAATACCTATCCGTACTGGTAACCAGCAGATCTATATTTTCAACCTTGACCTCTCCCTGGAGCTCCAGGTTCCCATATCCAGCTGCCAGTTGTTCATATCCAGTCCCTCAGACTGAACCCTTGAGTCATCATCTCGGCAATCCTGCACGTCTACTCCCATGTCTGTTCCTTCTGCATTCCTCAGCTCAGCATAGGACATGACCCAAGGCGGAAACCTGATTCATGCTAGACACTCCACTGTCTTGAAAGACCAAGTCCTGTTGATTCTGCTTGTCACTTTCCACGTCTTTGGCTCCCCACTGTCGCACTTATTACAACCTTAATACTCCTGCCTTTCTCTCCCCACCTGCACATGCAGACTCCCCTACAGCAGTGTCTTCAGCACTCGACAGCACTTAACGGTTTATATCCCCTTTCCGTCTGGATTCCTGAAGTGGCTTCCTCACCAGTCTCCCTGCCTCTGAGTCTTGGCTCTGAGCAAGTTACCTTCTGCTTGGCTGCCACAGTGATATTCTAAAACGGAAATCTGGCTACTTCCATCCTTTGCCTAAAATCCCAGAATGTCTCTCTTTGCCTCCAGGGCAAACAGCAAGTTCCTGACCATGGCCAACGAGGCCTCTCTCTATCTCACAGGTGCATCCCAAGCCATGACCTCCCCAACCATATGTTCCAGCCTCAACACATGATCTGCAGTTTCTCAATCTGCCGAGTGGGTTCATGTCTTCCTGGTTTTGCTTTATTGCTTCCCCTAACAATAAGGGATTTCCCTCACTTCTTCATCTGACCAAAAACTTTTCCTCTTTGACAACAGGGCTTAAATATCAACGAAGCTAGAGTGAACACCTGCTGGTCTTCCTTCCTTCAGAGAACCCACCTACCATCACTGTTAATGGCACTGGTGGGGATGCCGTCATGGTTAGTCATGTGCAGCCCAGCTCATCCCTGCCATCAGGACTTGAGTGTGATACAGGTTAGGCCAATCATACTACCTTACCTTTTTGCAATTGGGATTGATCCAAGGAGCAGCTAAATGACCAAAGTAGAACCAAGAAGAGACATTTCTAGGAATAGACACGTGAATGCTGGGAGCGAAAAGCTCCCTTCTCACTAAGGTTAAGTTGGGTTGGTGTCTACCTGCGTGGCAATTTTCCCAAGCCACGTGGAAGAAATGCACCCATGCTGGAGAAAGGTTAACAAGCAGAGAGAAGCAAGCTGGAAGACAGAGAAAGGAGGATCCTAATGGCGTTGTTTGAGTCCCAGATCTAGTTATGCAAGAAGCCAGAACCATCCATGGGCTTCCTAAACTACGTACACTAATAAATCTCCCTTTTGCTTATGCTAGTTTGAGTTGTGTTTCTGTCCCTCACAACTCAAACAGTTCTGACAAAAACAGAAGCCTTTTCTGCTCCTTCCAAACAGAATTCATCACTTCTTCCTTCTTTCTTCCCCTCGTGGGCTGTGGATCTTTCTACATTCGTACCTTGAGGACTTTAGTACTTTGTGTACTTAACTGTTTACACATCTTCTCCCTCTACCAAACTATGGGCTCCTTGAGGACAAGGATCTTGGCTCATGCATCTCCAAAGTCTAGAGTGTTGCATGGTGAAGACATGTAACTGACGCTCAGCGAGTATCTCTGAATGAGATCCTTGTTCTCCTACCATTATGTTTCTGTTTGTCCGTATCCCTCACTCAAATGCATTATGAATTTGCATTCATGATTTCAATAGCAGTGAAATATATCACTGAAAACACCTTAGCCGTAGACTCATAAAACCAGAAGTGTCTTTCTATTGAAGACACTAGCCAATATGGAATGGACTCTCACTGCCTTTCACATAAGAAAAGAGTTGAAAAAGCTAATTCTGAGAAAGAATGATGGAACGCTCACTCTGGGGAGAAAGGCTGAGGGAAGTAGAAATTCCAGGGAAAGCATAATGAGCTGACAGTAGCAAACTATTCAGGGGGAATATGCCTCCAGAGACATCTGGAACGAAGTGATCTCAATCCACTGGGAAGATTTCCAGATCCCTCCAGTCTGGGAGGCCTCACAGGCCACTTTCATCATCTTTCTGTAAATTATGAATTTTCCTGGCAAGCATTTTCTGGAAGTATTGCAACATCATGAAACTCCAAACTCTTAGTGCAGTAAGGAGCCCCCTACAGAACAGAGCACACCCTGTTCAAAGGTGGGTAGTAAGTATGATGGCAATACAGGCATTTAAAGCAGTGAGGAAGCCCATGTCCACCCTTATGCTGCTTCAAGCAGACTCCCTCTTCTCTCCTGCTGCCTGTGCTGCAACCCAGGCTTTGTGAAATGCGGCGGGGGGGGGGGGGGCTGGGGGAGGGGTCCCTCTGAGTCTGTGAGAAACACTGAGAGTGGGAAGAGGCTGAGCAGGGAAGGCTGTGAGAAGCAGAGATACGGTGTTTCGTTTCCTCTGCTGAGGCTCATTTTAACTTGGGCTGATCCCTAGAGCCCCAGGTCCCAGCAGTGGGAAGGGACCAGAAGACCTACTCAAGGCACTATTGCCATTGAGATATCCCAGAATAGAGATCAAAGAAGAAAAAAAGAAAATATGGTAAAATCGAAATGCTGCAACCTCTCCTCCTCCTATTCCTAGATAAAGCAAAATTTGACTTTTATCCAAATACCTTTGTGTTGGCTCCTTCCATCGTGAGCTCGAGGCAGTCATGTGTCCTGGCCCATCACACGGGCCTGTAAGTGACTTTGGGCCAGCTGGTTCCTAGGCTTTGGCAATGCAGAACCAGAGAAAGAAGCAGAGTGGTGGGGACCCCACTCCCCCAACCCCCAACCAGACTGTTCTAAGTAGTCTGCACTTGGAAAGCAGGTATGCTAGAGATGGGGAGAAAGTGAAGATGGAGGGAAAAAGAGAAGGGAAGAAGGAAAAAGAACTGAAAGGGCACGGGGACAGTTTTGAAGTTCAAGAATTTAAAAATAAAGGGGCTGAGAGATATTAAGGCCAAAAGACCAGAGAGAGAATCTTCAGATATTTTACTGTGGCTTCTGAAATAAATCCCCTTCGATGTTCTCCAAAAGATGCCAGTAAGGATACTGGACTTCTGTCTACTAGACTGTGTTTCTCTGAACATGACTTCATGCTGAATCTGGATCACCAGAGAGCCAGGTTTTACAGAGGTTATACCAAGAAGTAAGGTGGCATTTTGAGAATTAAATTATGGGAAGTCAACTTGCAGATGGGGACCCAGTGAGCTTTTTCTATTAAGGAATCAGAATGTCATCTCAGTCATGACTGGATTGTAACTCTCTGTTTAATGCTGCTGCAGAACCAATGCTATATATATCTTGAGGGGAATAAAAGGAAGGCATTCCGTCTGAAAACTGAGAACCTGAGTGATCAGGTATAAAACAATCAACAGGGTGCCCACTCAGCTTAGCCCAGCTGCCTGTCCAGCCAACTTGAATGTTAAGCTTGCTCAGCAAGACATATCTCTGTTAGGAATCAGTTATCTGATCTTAATGCCATAAGACATTAAGATCATCCTTCCTGGTTCTGACTTCAAGGCCACTAGTTATAATTTTGATTATATTCAGGCTTTGAAAGTAGTTACCTAAATGGAGTGATAACATGTGTTAAGCCCCCTGCAATGTCCATCCAGTGTAAAATAAATAAACCAGCTTTTGGGTTCATAGTTGAGTGTCCTGACAGCTAAACTGGTACGTAGTTTTCCAATCTCACAGAACTAAGTAAGAGTCTGAAGAGTTAGCTTAAGAGCTTTGGTGAAAAGGACAAGTAGGTACAAACTACTATATACAGAATAGATAAACAACAAAGTCCTACTGTAGGGCACAGGGAACTACATTCAATAGCTTGTAATAACCTATCATGAGAAAGAATATATATATGTGTGTATATATATACACACACACATATATATATATATATATGTATATCACTGAATCACTGTCCTGTACACCAGAAACTAACACAACATTGTAAATCAACTATACTTCAATTTAAAAAAAAAAGGACAAGTAAACTAGGTTTCCTGGAGTCACACTGCTCTGGCCCGCCATGCACTCATTCATCCCTCAACATCATCATACAAAGTAGAGAATCTTACAGTTCTACTCATTCCTCATTGCTAAATTTTGATCAGCACTTCCATTTAGGTAACTTCGCTTTTATTCAACTGATTACTTGGCCTTGAGCTTGCCACCAGTTGGCAAAAAAGGAAAGTGCTGGTTTTGTATTGTTTTTAACAGAAATTGCAAAGTCCACAGAAAGAATTTTAAATAGGAAGAGAAGACATTGATTAGTTCAAACATCACGAATGGTTTTTGAAAGGATACTTTACATCATATAGAGTTTGGATGTAAAATTGTTATTAATTACACTGAATAGTTAACGTTGCTAGCCTGCTAGTGCCAAGTCAAATGAGCAAAACAGGAGAGTTTTAGTTTCAAGTCTTTCGTAGATACTTTATAGTCCATATGAATTATACCTTTGTGTGCGCACGCACGTGTGTGTAAATAGCTTCTTTATTCTTTTTTCCCCCATTGGGTATAATTTTTATTGAAGTATTATTGATTTACAATGCTGTGTTCATTTCCGGTGTACAGCAAAGTGATTCAGTAATACATATATACATTCTTTTTCATATTCTTTTTCATTATATGTTATTATAAGATATTGAATGTAGTTCCCCATGCTCTACAATAGGACCTTGTTGCTTATCTATTTTATATATAGCAGTTTCTATTTGCAAATCACAAACTCCTATTTTATCCCTCCCCTCTTCCCCTTTGGTAACCATAAGTTTGTTTTTTACGTCTGTGAGTCTGTTTCTGTTTTGTAAATAAGTTCATTTGTTCATTTTTTAGATTCTACATATAAGTGATATCACATGGTATTTGTCTTTCTCTTTCTGATTGCTTCACTTGGTTTGATGACCTCTAGGTCCATCCATGTTGCTGCAAATAGTATTATTTCATTCTTTTTTATGGCTGAGTAGTATTCCATTGTATATGTATACCACATCTTCTTTATCCAATCATCTGTCAGTGGACGTTTACGTTGCTTCCATGTCTTGGCTATTGTAAACAGCGCTGCTATGAACATTGGGGTGCATGTATCTTTTTGAATTAAAGTTTTATCTGGATATATGCCCAGGGGTGGGATTGCTGGATCATATGGTAACTCTATTTTTAGTATTTTAAGGAATCTTCATACTGTCCTCCATAGTGGCTGCACCAAATTAGATTCCCACCAACAGCGCAGAAGTTCCCTTTTATATGATTTATATCTCAAGTCTATTTTTAAGGGCCTGCTCATGGCGTTACTCTTTAAATAATTGTTTAAACATGCACTACATTTTTGCTGTAATGATCACACCATCCAGTTCTTTGCTAGGAGTGACTCTCTTTAGCGTCCTTCTCTGGAGACCAACAAAGAAAGTGCTCTGATATAGCTCTCATGAGAGAGTAAGATCTGCTTCTTGATTCCATACTGATAAGCCTCCTGTGATGAAAAAGTTGAGCACTGTCTATATAAGGAGAATGGTAGAGAACTCCAAGGAAGTCCCAAATGCCAGAAATAAGGTAATTAGACTCACGTGCAGAAGGCAGTCTCCACATCAACACCCTCAATGAACTGTGTTATTCCCACCATGAGGCCACATGAGCATGGAACTGGGAGTCAGGACACCTGGCTTCAGGTGGAGGCCCTGACACTCACCACTGGGTGACTTGGACGAGTCCCGTATTGTTTCTGGGCCTAGGACTCGATGTGTAACATGAGCAAGTTGGACCAGCTCCGCTCTACGGCTCCTCCCATCTCTAAGATTCCACAATGCTAAGAAGACCAACTTCCCGTGCTAAACTGTCGCGTGTGCCCCTTCTTATCAATAAAATAACCCTGGCAAACATTTACCTAGCGCCGACTGTGTGCCAGGCGCTGTTCTGAGTAATATATATGAACACACTTGATCTTTACAACAACCCATTGAGTTAGGGACTATCATCACCCCCATTTCACAAAGGAGAAAACTGAGGCACAGGGAGATCAAGAGAGAAGGTCACAAGGCTAGTAAGTGTCAAACAGAATTGGAACCCAGCATGAAATATGGAAACAGAAATATCTCCAGGTGCTCCTGCAGGGTTGAAATGAGGTACAGCAAGAATGGAATCCAGCCCATCTCTTGACAGAAGGCAGGACTCAATAAATAAAGGAGCTCCCTTTGCACCTGGTATGAAGTGTTCCGTTTAGGATTTTGCCTCGGCAACTACAATTTATTCATGGAACCAAAGCTCAGTTTTGGAGTGGTTAAACCTAAGAATAATGATGATGGTGATGGTGGTGGTAAAAAAATTAACAGTGGTAATAATAATAATAGTGATAACTAAGTTACTGACTACTTGCTATGGGCCAGGCACTGTTCTAAGGACTCCCCTTCAATTTTTCATTTACTCCTCAGAATGCTTTGAGGTAGGTACCTTTAACATCCCTGATTTTATGGATAAGAATAGTCAGGGCTTGGCTAGGGTGAATAAATTTGTTCAAGGTCATGGGCCAGGAAGTAGCCAAGCAGGGGTTGAAACTGAGACAGTCCGACTCCAAAGCACTTTGTCAGGAAAAGAGATGTGTTTCAGCCACCAAGATTTGTTTCGCTTTGAGGGAACTAATTCCACACAGGACACGTGCAACATCACCACGCCACCTTCATGCGCTCATGTCAAAACTTTCCAGAACAAACGAGATGTTGAAAATGCAAAACATTCTGGTGTCAAATCCCTCCACTCCTAAAACAAGGAGCCTCTTACAAAATCCGGGAGCATTTCCCAATTCCAGACAAATGGGTCGAGGCTGCATTGGAATCTTCAGCAATGTCTGGTGAACCAGTATATCCATTTACTTCAATCCCCATAGGAGACATTTCCAGGGTATTGAATGATCTGATAAGAAGAGCAAATGCAAAAATATTTCTCTCCCGTTTGGACATTTTATTGGAGAGAGGTTACTACAAACGAGGCAGAGGCTGGGAAAGCTCTCAATTTACCATGTTGAGCTCATGAGTGGAGAAAACTCTCTAAATCTGAGCTTCTACATATCAGAATATGTCTCCCTAAAATTAGATGACAGGAAGAGTAAGGAGCAGAGGCATCCACTAAGGTGATGGACCAGATCCTAGGAGGATGCCGCAAGGCCCGGAGAACACGTCCCCTGGCAGGAAGCAGGAGTGGACACTGCCTGGACCTTGCAATAAGCAGCTTTCCCACTGGCTCTTTGCAGGTCTCAAGCAGCACCCATGGGACCGTGGAGGGGCTGGTGTGAAACTGAACATAGCTGTTGTGGTTGGAAATACAAAACAAAAAACAGGGTGCACAGAAAGAGATGTGCAGCCTTCTGACAACAAAGGACTGCAAACTCCAAGAGATGAGCATATTTCCAGAGGCGTACACACCTTTTCTGACTTCAGCCAATCATGTTTTTGGTTTGTTTCTTTAGATGCCAACATCAGGTGAATATCTGTATCATCTGTATCTATATTACCCAGATAAATACAGCATTTAAAAATTTAATATAAATGAAACTAATAGATGTGCCTGGTGGGAAAATTCAAACTATACACAAAGAAGTAAAATGAACAGCTGACTCTCCCTTCACCCCCTGCTCCCCACTTCCTTCAGTCAATTTCATTCAGTCAATTTCCCTTCAGTCAGTTTCATTCCTTTAGGTTTTGTATGTGCCCCACCTGGGGAAAAATAATGAATATACCGGCTTATTATCCATATGGATCTCTTATTCTTTACATAAAAGCAATCGTACCCTATACGTCCTGTTTTCACCTTTCAGCTTATGTTCTTCTTACTTAGTGATGGACCTTTGAGATTTTTCTGTACCTTCACATGGAGTCCCACCTCACTCTTGGTAACTGCTGCATGGTAGCTCACGGATGTCCCGTAACTTATTTTACCAGTCTGAGGCTGATAGATTATTTAGGTGGTTCCCAGTGTTTTATTTGCTAATGTAAACAGGGCTGCAGTGAATCCTCCTCTATATACATCATACATGCACTTTTGTGACCATATCCATAGGGTAAATTTCCAGCAGTAGAACTACTAGTCAAAGGATTCAAGCACTTAAAACTTTAACAGGGCCAAACTGCCCTCCCCAAAACATTTTCTCTGTGATTTAAATGATATAAATCTGATTTGAAAATAAGACTCAAGCAGCTAATGAGTTTTGACTCCCCCGCCCCCTTATTAGTCATCTTCTCAGTGACCCAGGGGGATTTTAAATGAAAGAAAATATCTACCACCTTGTTAATAATGGTAAGATGCTCTTAAAACAGACTTGGCTGATCTGTCCTCATCATAGACTCTTACTCTGTGTTTTTAGGTTAAAAAATGATTTTTTTTTTTTACCTTATGAACAGAAGTCTATTATGACTCCATCTGTTTTCTAGGTGGAATTAAATATGTACCTCTTTCCCCTGCACTGCTAATGTTAGGATTATCCCACAACCAAGTTGTGCCCACTTGTCCATAAAGAGGGTCTATTCCTTCTGCTCTTGCTGTTGTCCTCCATGGTTGAAAAGTACAAAATTTTGCATCCACTAAAATAATTTCTAGATGGACTCAAGCAATGTAAAAAATAAAAACATAAGAAAATAGAGTGACTCTCTGATTGTAAGATGGGAAAGGACTTTCAAAACAAAGCATAGAAAGAAACCACAAAGTACAAAACTGATAGACCTCATTATATAAAACTTAAGACGCTGGTTTTTAAGGAATCAACCATACACAGCAACTCAAAGTCAAGTGCCAATCTGGGAAAAAAAATATTTGCAATGTATATGTCAAAAGGCTAGTAAGACCTTTAGCAAATAAAGAGTTCTTACAAATCAATATGATTTTTAGAGAAAGATATAGACACTTTAATAAAGAAAAGAGAGCAAAATATAGGGAAAATGTACAACATTATCAATAACCAAAGAAATGCAAATTAAGCACTGAGGTGCCACTTTCCAACTATGAAATGTACTCTCCCTCCCCACACATAGTATATTTTAAAATATCACGTATTCTATGTGGGGAGGGTGTGAGAAAAAAAACCCTCTCTTTAATCTCTGTCAGAATTGTAAGTAATAATTCTAAAAGTACAGTTCTTAAAGTATAATTCTGTCAGAATTATAAATGGTCTTTTCAGAAGGCTACTTCAAAAGTTTTCATCCCCTTTATCAGAAATTATTTACCCAGAGAAAATTATGTTCAATGTGTTCAAAGATTCTTGTAAAGAATATTCAATACAGAGATACATGCAACATGAAAAAAAAAATCAAACCGCAAATAATTGGGTAAATAAGATGGCATCTTATAAACCATCCAACGACTTCCTTTTACCTTGGAGTAAAATCAAAGCAAGCCCACTCATGATGCACTGCCTGACCTTCTCTGTGCACCTAATCTTGTCCCTCTCTCCTTCTCCTTCTCCTTCTCCTCCTCACCTCTCACGTTGGCCTGAACCAGAGGTCTTCCATGAGGGGCATGGAAGACAGGCAGGCGGGTTGGGATCTACACTGTCTGGCTCAGAATCAAGTGGTACTTTGCTTTCCTTTGTCATCATCCCCACATGCCTATCTTCCTGGAGAGACCTCCAGAGCCATGGCTACAGTCTGGGGCAAGATTCAAGGTTTCTGGCTATTAATATCATAATATCAAGTGGTGCCCTGACCTCATTATTTCCAACATCTGGCTTCCAGTCTCATCCAGGTGTTAACATGCATGAGCCAGCTGGATGCTCCACACCTTGACCTTGATTTTCCCCTCGATGTACGACCCTCGATGACCATTAAGATCACCTGAGGAACATGAAAAAGTGTCAAGCTCAGGCCCCACCTCCAGAGACTCTGATCCTATCGGTCTGGGCACTGGAGGCTGCAAATGCTCCCGGGTAGTTCTGAAGATTTTTGGTTGCTATTGTTGTTGTTTTGTTTGTTTGTTTGTTTTTGGTTGGGGGGAGGTAATTCGATTTTATTTATTTATTTTAGTGGAGGTACTGGGGATTGAACCCAGGACCTCCTGCATGCTGAGCACGCACTTTACCACTAAGCTAGACCCTCCCCACCCCAGGCAGTTTTAACGTCAGCTGAGGTGGAAAGTCCTTGCTGGACATGTGGCAGTCTCATGGTCTAGGCTGATAAGCAATTCCTACTGCTTAAGCTGGTCCGGGCTCTTTCTTCATCAGTCCGAAATAAGCTATTTGGTTAAATTTTGTTAGAGGACAGCACTGGGTCAGTCACTTTTCTATTTCTGCAGTTCAGTCCTTGCTCTCTTTGCTCTTCAGAGTCTGGGTCTCAGCCCCAGGTCGATGGAGTTTTTGACATAAGGCCTTGGAGAGCTTGGACTGAGCACATGACTTTCAAAAGTCAAGGCTGCTTTTTTATTGTAGTATTTATCATCCTGATATGCCGGTGTCTCCTTTCTCTCTTCCCCTCCCCCTGAGGCCCCTTCCCTTAGGATTAGTTTAGATGACTATTTTCTACCCTAGGACATGAGTGATTAACCAGGTCAGAAGGGACGAGGTAGGAGGTTGGATATAGAACCACAGAAAACACTTCAAATGCAAGTCGAACTGAATCTGATCTTTGAGCTGAGGTAAACACGTTTTGTGCTTTAACATGCTATACCAAATTTCAAAATTCAGGAAGACAATAGTCAAGAAAAAGATCGTCCCTGAGAACAGGTTTGTTCTATGCAGCCTCCACCTATAACACCTGTGAATGCTGAGAAGGAGCAAGAAATACAGCCTGAGTAGCCCTCAGCCAGCTCTGTACTGCAGGCAACAGATCCACGTGTACCTCCCAAGCCTCACCGGGTCCCTATTCAGTCTCCTTTGGTGACTGGTGACAGCCTGAGACAAGGAGAGGGAGTCAGTTCAAGTGAGGGCCTGGGAGGCCCATGGGTCTCTCTGAACTGACTCAGCCTCCCTGCGGGTTCCCTACATATAACAAACTAGAGGATCTGCTCTATCCTTTTCCTTGGTTCTGGCACTTTCCAGGATCTTCTCAGCATTTATTTCAGGCAAATTCCTGATCAGGAAGAACCCATGCTGATAATGGTCTAATTTAATGAAAAGTATACAAAATAGTGCAAGAATGGGAAATTACAAACTTGGCAAATGGCACCCCTATGATTACATTGTCCTACTTCTCATTTGCTTTTTTGACTTGTGAAAGCCAACCAACTTGGAAAAGGGAAATGCTATCCAAGAAACCAACAAGATTATCTTAAGTGATGCCAAACAGTCCTTCCTTGACCTATTTTAACGGGGAAGGTATCTATCTGCAAATCCCCAGCTGGATGCTTGGTTCATTGTGAGATGTCTGCCTCTCCAGAGAGTTATTAACTAATGCCAGCCTGGGATCCTGGGGCTCTGGGCCCTGCATTTGGTCTTTGGAAAGTTCCTGCCTTCAAGCAGAGGGCTGAAAGTACCACCGGTGAAATTTCCATAGGGCACTGCATTTGCCAGGGAAATAAGGGCCTTGTGAAAACTCTGAGAAATTTCTCTCCCCCTCCCCCTCCTCCCTTCCTGTCCCTCTCTTTTACAAGGAGCCCATGTTCTATTCTATATCCTGTAACTTCTATCCTCTAGAGTGCGGGTTAGCAAACTTGCTCTGTAAAGAGCCACCAGGTAAGTATTTTTGGCTTCAGAGTCTGTTGCAACTACTCTTGAAATCCAGCAAGACCCTGCGGGGCCTTCCTAAGGCAGAGACCCCCCTGTGTTCCCTACCTCTTATTTGCGAAAAACTTTAGCCTCCTAGGCCTTCCCCGAGTTCCAAGATGAAAAATTTAATTGGAGAAGTTAAAAAAAAAAAAAAAGACAGACAGACAGACAGACAGACAGAAAAAAAAAAAAAAGAGAAAACAGCCAAGCAAGACAAAATAATAATAGTTTAGCCATGAAATGAAGTCAAGGACCTTTAGTTCCTCTTCAAGGGCTGTAGATAATACCCTGTCACAGCCTTGAGCTGTTCTGCAGATAGTAAAAGCCCCACCGGGTGGAAGAAGTTAACTGCGTGCTGACCACCAGCATGTAGACCCTGGACAGGTTGCAATGAACGTTGTACTTTCACCTTTACCACAACCTGCTATCAGTAGATTGGCTTTACTCGTTGGGCAAGTAGACTCCAGTTTGGTTTGGTAGCACTCACCTCTGCCCTCGCAGCACAGAAGCAGCTACAGACAACACACGGCAAATGGGCGTGGCTGTGCTCCATTCGGCCCTAAAGGCTGTGGTTTGCAGACCCCTGGCTACAAATATCAAGAACCAGCCATTCCTGAGCTCTGCTATTGACACCAGCTCTAGGAGGATGAACTCTGATCAACAAGGTGTGTGTGTTGGAGGTGGTGGTGGTGCTGGGTGGGCACACGTAGATAAGTCATAGGGAAAGGAAAGGAGAAAAATATTAAGTCCTATGGGTTTTGGACTGGTGCACTCCTTATTCCTAGAGGAAAGGAGGAAGCCAGGGAAGACAAAGGAAGAGGCTTCTCACTGAGTGATACGTGCACCCGAAACTGTCAGATGTTATTCTATTCAAGTCTCACAACACCAAGAAGAAGTTTGTATGGTACCCTCCTTGCAGAGGAAGAAACTAAGGCTCAGCTGGGTGAGCGCCCAGGGCCCAGAGGGAGGAGGAGGTGGTGCTGGTGTTAGCATCCAGCTCTGTCTGGCTCTGAGACTGCACTGTGTCTGCCCCAAAGCCAAGGCTTCGGTGATAAGGGTAGTCGGGCCTGTAGCCTTCTCCCCTCCAACACCTCCATCCTCCATGACAAAGCTTGGTGAGCGCCAGCCAATAGAGGAAACTTGGGAAGGAAAGAACCACAATGGCCAGAGACTTCTCATATGATGCTGAACGCTGGCCAAGGTGGCTGCTACCTTTGGGACCCCAATCTGCCACTTACTTCCCTTCCTTGGGAGGCAGGTCCCTATATCATAGGCCCTAATCTAGGTGCACTGAGTGTCTCTCCTGGCCTGAGCCTGGAATCCTGCCCTTTCCAACCCTAGACCTTTGCTACTCAACTCCGCCAGTTTCCATGCAGGACCTCATAGAGATCGGGGTAGAGAGAGGACCTGCCATTCCCCGCCCCACCCGCCGGCCCAGAGAGGGCCACTTCCTCCTCCCGCCTCCTGATCACTCTTCAGATCTCAACTCAAAACTCACCACCCTCCTCCACTCAACCTAAAGTCATCATGCTGTCCCTACAATTAGCTATTTCCATCAAATCAATATATTCCCTGTATTTTCTTACCAGGTCCTATCACAATCTGAAATTTTCTAGTTTATATGTTTACTGGTTTTTATCAGTGTCTTCTCTTTAGGATGGAACTTTCTGATGCTGGGGCCTTCCAATTGTCCTGCACTACATTCTTAATGTCAAGAATGGTGTCTGGTGCACAGCAGACAACAAATAAATGAGTGAGTGAATGCATCTGCCCGCCCGATAAGTTCTGTTTCAAGCAAGGACACTGAGTCCACCAAGCCCTCAGCACACACGATCGCTGCGCTATCATCTGAAGCATTTAGACGAGTGGGCTTTCTTCTTCTCCCTGGGACTGTGCAGTGAGAAAAGGGCCAAACACACATTTGTGTTGCTCACTGGGGGCCTCTGGCAATTACACTGAGAAGCAGTATGAAATCAACACAGTCCAACCCATAAACCCTGAAAACCCCTGGATCTAGTGAATAGAACAATTTTCAGCAAGTCAAGCACTTTTTATGGCACTTCAGCCACGTGGGGAAGTGACTGCTCCCTCCTAAATTGTGGAGTGTCTACCTAATGCCACTGCCCAGGAGATGGCAACGAGCTAAGTGACAATCAGAATATTCTCTCGGCATTGACACGTTAAAAAAAAACAACTAAACTTAAAGACTCACAGACATAGAGAATAAACGTGTGGTTCCCAAGGGGAGAGGATGCAGGGGAGGAACAAATTATGGGTATGGCATTAGCAGATAAAAACTACAATATATAAAATAGATAAACGACAAGTGTATACTGTATCACACAGGGACTTAACATTCATTATCTTGCAATAGTCTTTAATGGAATATAATCTGCAAAAATACCAAACCACTATGCTGTACACCTGAAACTAACACAACATTGTAAATCAACTATACTTCAATAAAAAAAAAAGCAAGGGGGGAGGGTATAGCTCAGTGGTAGAGTGTGTGCTTAGCATGCACAAGGTCCTGGGTTCAATCCCCAGTACTTCCATTAAAAAATAAAAATTAATAAACCTAATTACCTCCCCCTCAAAACAAAAACAAAACAAAAAAAGCAAGTCTGTGGCCAGCAGCCCCCAGGTTCGCCTTTTAGATCATACTCCAAAGGGCCCCTTTATTTCCTTTTGGGAGGATGATGCAAGGATGAAGCAGAAGAATCCCAGATGTCTAAGCCCCAGTGGGGTTGGAAGACCTCACAGTTTGAGTCACGCAGCGATAGCAGCGGGCGAGCAGTTATGTGCTTAGCACGCACACGACCGTAACAGACACACGTGCGAGCACACGTGTCCACGGACATACACAGAAGTATATTTTTACTTATAATGATTTTAATAATTTTAAATAATTTTACAAAGGTGTTGCAAAGGTACTGCAGAAAGTCACCATATAACCTCTACCCACTTGGCTTCCCATAAAGTTAAGACCTTGCCTAACCCCGGTGCCTTTGTTGAAACTAGGAAGTTAACATTGACACGGTGCTGTTAACTATAGACTCTTTAGATGTCATCAGTTTTTATGTTTCGTTTTTTTTTTCCCACTGATGTTCTTTCTCCAGTCCAGAATCCAATCCAGGAGACCACACTGCACTTGAAGCCTTTCTATTTGATGACTCAGGATGATGCACCCACTCAGTTCCTTACAGTATGGGCTTTGGAAATGGAAAAAATGATTCTCAAGCCAGTGAGACGCTGGGGTTCTGCATTTTCATCTTTAGTTCACTGTCCTTTAGTAAAATCACTTCTCTAAGTCTCAGCTTGCTAGGGTGTAAAATGGAGCTAGTCGCAGAACTCACTTCACATGATTGTTGTGAAAATTAAATTAATTCTGGAAAAGAGCTTAGCTGAAGGCTGGGCCGACTCGGCACCCAGTACACGTTAGCTATCGAGATCCGCTCTTAACAGTGACAGGAGCAACTGTCCCCCATGGTCAGATTCACCAACCAATGAATGGTCAGGAGCCAGCTGGAGGAGCAGACCCCAGATCTGAACGATGGAGTTTCTGTGTGCAATCCACCAAAGAATTGGGTGTGGTTACAGGATCAGGAACGCCAGATCTGAATCTTGGCTGCTTCTTCTTGGCTGTGTCTGGTGGTTGGATGCTAGGGCTGGGACAACTGGGCAGTGGTGACAGAAGAAGGTCGCTAATAGGCAGTCAGCTGGTCTCATCCTGGCTCCGACAAATGTTTGAAGCTGGGCGTGAACAGCTGGGATGGGGCCAGGCCTAGGGGAGCATGGCCAGTTAGCTTTAAATGTACCTTGTTCCATAAATCAAACCAACCCTTCTCCTTTCGTCAGCAAGGTCCATTAAGTGCCACAAACTCCACTCCAGGGAGAAAGAGGATGGAAGCTGTCTTTCAGGACTGAGCATGATGCATGCCAGGTCTGGCGCATATATTATACATAGTGGTCTTCATTTTTTTTTCCCACCCACTTTTATCTGGAAAATATTTTGAGAATCTACCATCTGTATACATACAAATAATAGATAAATAAAATCCACATGCACCACTGAACTCATGTGTGCATTACAGAATATGCACCAAATGTGCATTTAAAATGGATAACTTGTAAATGAAATAAGCAGTATGTTAAATCAATTAAAAATTCATGGTCCCATCTGTGAGAGTAGGAATAAGCCTTTAGGTTCAAGAAGTCTTCTTGATAATTTTGAACTCCTTGGGGTCCACTTCTCACCAGATATCATCAGCTTGTTCTCTTCCTATCCTCCACCTCTGCCGGTGTGTCTCCCCTTGTCTTCTCACCTATTGGGCTGTTGAAAGTAAGTGCCAGCTTCCAAGAGTTCACAACCTGAGCAGTGGAAGCAGCCCAGGCACCAAGGCACTGAGACCGTTGGGAGATCTAAGTAGAGACCACCCCCCACCCCCCGGCATTAAGGAGGAAGGGTTTTGTCCTGGAAGTGCTGCTCACCTTTGAAACATTTGAGTTTGGGAGGATCAGGCGGAATCCTACAATGAATAACACAAGAGGTGAACCTAGCAAAAGATGGGCGACGAGCTGGATGATAGAGGGGTCCAGGGTCCTGGCTCTGGATGTGGACAGCCTGAATGTGAATCCCTACTCTACCCTTCTGGGCTGTCCAAACTCCACTGCTAAGCCTCTTTTTTTCCCAACTCTAAGATGCTAAAACTTTGGTTGTTACAAGGATTTAAGAGATCCTTCTCAGCACTCAACCCAGTGCCTCACTCACGGTCACACGCAGTGAACAGAAGCTGTTACATCTGTTTGATTCCTGGTGTGGCCATCCTGGGCAGAGCCGTGATGCTGTAAAAGTCAGGGCCTTGGGCTGGCCCCTCTGCTCCCTAAGACCCTCCAGAACCTCACACACACAGAGGATCAGCCTCAGACTCTGTGCAATGTTACATCCCTCTAAATGCTGATTATACACCATCACATTGACTTATTCAGGCAACCCTGCTGAGACTCTCTGCTATACACCCCTGGAAAGAAATAAAACTATTTTCCTTCATAGAATAAAAAGTTAAGGGGGCATTAAGCTGCTTAATACCAATTGGTTTCCCCCTGGTATGAAATGAGTCTTTTTCTCCCCAGGTTCATATTATGTTAACTCATCTGTATGTTAAAATAAATAAATTTTGTACACTGTCAAACTACAGTTCTAAGAAGGCACACCCCTGGAGGGAGGTGGTCCCTTAAGGAAGGAGCAGATCATAGACTGAAACAAGTCTAGACTAGACAAGAGGTCCTCAACCTGGGGCAGCAGCAGCAGCCCACGAAAGGGCGCTTGGAAATGCACGGTCACAATGATGGGGAGGTGGGGCACAGTCAGTGGTTAGTGTTGGGAGGGTAGTGATGTTACATTTCCTGTAATGGGTAGAGCAGTCCCATGCAATGAATGAATCGTGCTTGGAATATTCCGCGATGCTGAAGGCGGTCTTCAAACTAGGGGAGCCCACAGACCAGAAGCTGGGATTTATGGGTGGGCTTGAGTAGGACAGGGCAGTCTGGGCCAGTTCCACTCTCACAAGCCTTTGTGAACACCTTCACAAGCCCTTTTCTGAAGGGTATCCTCAACTGGACTGTGAGCTCCATGTCAGCATGCACCATATTGAATTCCTCTTTGTAAACTCCAGGCCCATGGTGGTGCCTACCACAGAGCACATGCTCAATAAGTTGGTTTTAAAAGGTGAGTCAGTTTGCCTTTAGCGGAATGGGCTGGATGGGCAACAGCTCTGGCCAGTTGGAAGACCAGAGGGCACCTGCCCCGAGGACAAGCAGGTGCTGCAGGGATGGGAGAAACCCAAAGGCCTACAGTAGTAGATCTCAAAGTGCTGTCTACTTACTGCCTGCACCAAATTGCATATTCCCAGGCCCCACCCGCCTCTCTAGAGATGGGGCTCAGATATAGGAACTAAAGAAACTCTTACCATTTGAGAAACACAACAAAATTGTGTCAGGTCATCTGTGGCTGGGAAGTGGTTCTGTTGGGATAATGGAAATTCGGGGCTTGTGAAAGCTTTTTGTCATTACTGCTGAGGCAGTTTCTGGATCAGAACTCTGTATTTGTGAAAGTCTTCTAAGGCATCTGGGGCTTTCCATGAAGGCATGGAAATTAAATGAGAAATTCAGTTTCTAGGTATAGTTTTCTTAACTTTAAAACAATGTTTCTCTATATAAAATAGATAAACAAGAAGGGCCTACTGTATAGGGAACTATACTCAATATCTTGTAATAATGTATAACGGAAAAGAATATATATATAAAACTGAATCACTTTGCTGTATACCTGAAACATTGTAAATCAACTCTACTTCAATAAAAAAGTAAAACTTAAAAAAACTTGAAAAAATAAAATAAGATAAAATAGCATTTCTTTTGAACATGGCAGTTGGCCTTGGAGTATCGTTAGGCAGGAAAGATGGACTCATGGAAACCCTGAGACTGAAGTAAGAAAGTTCCAAAGAGCTAATAACCGAGTTCAGCTGAGCACCTCGTGTGAGCCCAGCACTGGGTTACGTACCAAAGTGGATCTACTCCTCATAACACAGCATCCTTCGGAAGTGAGCTGGGTTACTATCACCGCCATTTTACAGATAGCTACACCAAAGCTTAGAAACATTAAGTAACGTGGTCATGTTTACACACGATTAAGGGATGGACCCAGGATTCAAACTCAGGCTGTGAGGCTTGAGGTTCGGCAAACCGAGACTCGCCGAACCTGAGACTTGCCGAACCTCAAGCCTGGACCACTTCCAGCACCTTCCCTGCAGCCCACACAGCCCCTCCTAAGCACTTTCTGCACACATCTCGGGAGACGATCACGATCTTGCTTCTGCAGGCACTTAATCTCTCTCACCTGTCCAGCCTGCCAATTAGTAAGGCTTCCCTGTGTCTCCACATTGGTGAGCGGAGGTGGGGCACTGGAATTGGAAGGAAGTAGAATGAATCTGTCAGCATCCCCCCCGAAAGGAAATATTTACACTCTAGATGGTTGGTTGGCTTCCAGTCTGTGTCTTTAGAATTTGTAAGGCTCTACTGCTTGAAAATAATTAGCTTTCTAAATTCAACTGACAGCTCAAGTCACCCCAAACGAAGGAGTTTTAGATCATTTTCTCTCCCACGACAAAAAATACCAATTCAGCAATTATAAAGTTAAGAGTTCTACACAGGGAACTACATTCAATTTTTTGCAATGAGCTATAATGGAAAAGAATCTGAAATATAAATATATATATATATAGCTGAAATATAAATATATATATATATAGCTGAAGCACTTAGCTGTACACATGAAACTAACATTGTAAATCAACTACACTTCAATAAAAAATAAGAATTAAAAAATAAAAGAGCTCTCTACTAAGACAGTTGGCTCCTAGGAGAAATCGACTGATTTACATTAAGCACTGGAAAGTTCAGTATTTTCCAATGATTATCCAGAAATGCTGGGCATATCACTTATAAACAACTAAAAGGGCTTGCATGATTTTAGCCCTCTTTATTCTGTTCCTCTAACTGCATCTGTCACTAATTTTGAGCTGAGTCCAGAAAGGAGCCCCTTATCTAAAGGTCTGCAAACAGGGTCCGGAAGATTCGATAGCCAGCCAACCTCCTTCAGGGAACTCGCTTTGCTAGGAATGTATTTATTGTGATTTTTTTTTTTGAACTTATCCAGCTCCACTTGATGTGTATCCCCACAACTGGACAGACAGCAGTATCAGGGTGGCGAGTGGTGGTTTATCTTGCTTGTCGAAAACCACCCCAAATGACCAGGCAGCTTCATCACCCTTGTGCCGGGAATGGTGTGGTCAGCCGGGTATAAAGATGAAAGGGGCACGGTGTTCAGATCCTGGATGGCGTTCTTACCTGCGAGCGCCCTAACAAAAGACGAAGTTCAGCATTGCTCTGGGAAGGAGATGGGGTAGGGAAGGAGCCCTTACATGGGAGAAAACACATGCCCAGTATGTGAGTGAGTGAGTGTGTGTGTGTGTGTGTGTGTGTGTGTGAACACGTGCATGAGGACTCCTGCATATGTGTGTGTGTGGAAGAGGGGGGAGGTTACAGTTACCCATGGGAAAGAAATGTCCCCGTTCAAACTCCTGCCCAACACCTCACCTTCAACTGAACAGCTCCTAATTCCAACAGCAGCTTTTTTCTCCAAAGCTCTGGAGACCCAAAGCTTCACAATCCACTCGTTCTCCTGACACACAACCCCTAAACCCGATGTTCCATCCAAATCGGGGGTAGCACCCGGGGCCTCCATTAGCCGTCACCCTCTGCCAATTTTAAGAGTTGCCGTGAGAGAAGTATAGACTTTGGGTTGAGACAGGCTTGGGATCCAGTGTAGATGGTCAATGCTGACCCTGCAACCTTCAGGGGTCCTCAAGCTTCGGCAGCATCCTTGGTAAAATGGAGAGAGAGGTCCCTTCCACTTAGGACTGTCATGAGTATTAAACGCAGCACACGGCGCCCAACAGGCACTTAAATCAAGCATCTGCCCCTCTCTCCCTCCTCCTTCAGGCCATTCTGTTATCGCAACCCAGGTTTGGAACTATTGGCTGGGACTTTTCCATTAAAATTCGATAAACACACTGTTTCCTTATTAAGTGGAACCATTACTTAGCTGAACCATGGCATATTCTTTCCTTTCCCTTAACAGTTCCTTTTCCCCTCTGACTGATATAGGAAAGGCATGAAAAGGCTTGGCTCAAGCTCAGCTGGCAGTTGGACCAAGATCAGAACCCTAGGCCTAGAGCTGATTTGGTGATCAAACATTAGCACCAGTCCTTGATTTGGTGAACGGATGGACCTGTCCTCCCTTCAGCCCTCACACATACACAACGTGTTCACAAAGCCTGCCAACCCGAAAGTCTAACCTGGACAACAAATTTTGTGTCCCCAAGAAGGCTGCATTCTGTTTCTAGTCTGTGTATAAGATTTTGATCTACAATCAAAATCACCCTTGAGAATCCCTTAAAATGTCTATGAAACATCCAACAGCAGTGTCTCACATGGCGTCTGACGCAGTCACCTCTGCCTCTTACTGGGAGCCAGGTCATCACCTTTCTGTCTGACCACCAGACAAAGAACCTGACTTGTGTTTAGGGGCCGAGAAGCATGAAAAACATACTTGCATCTTGATCCTAAAATCAGAAACAGAGATTTCAGCAAAAGCATCAGTCTCCCATCTCACACTCACCCGGGGTAGTAGCTCATGAAGAATCAATCACTCACACTATTCAAACAGGGCATTATTTTTCCTTCTCTCAATCTCCTTTCTTTCAGTTTTTTTTATTTGTTTGTTTGCCCAACTGAACTCACTTACGTTAAATGTTGGCATGAACAAATTCTAAATCAAGGCTTATTTTGCATTGGCTCCTTTCATAAAAAGTTACTGGCTGAGCAGTAGACTGATTCTGATAAGCGAACAGGATAACCAAGCAAGCTGGTTATCTCCGCCCCGGGACCTTAACTGAAGACCCTGAAAACTGCAGAAGCACACTGTAAGCGAGGCTCTGGCCAGGACAGAGGGCATGCAGCCCTGGTTAAAAAGAGAGAGAGAGGAGAGAGAGAAGGGAGAAGGGTAGATGAAAACTTGTGACAGGAATGATTTCTGTGTGTGCAGAAACACTTCATACATTTTCATCCCAGAATTTTGTGCAGATGGGGAACTTAGAAACCTCAGTTTTTAACCTCTCTCCACAGTGAGCAGGGAGGTACCAAGACTCCTTGAATTGCATTTGCCACAGGCACCTACTATGTGCTGCGCTCTCTGCTCCAGGGTGCTGGGGAAATTAATTACGTACACAGACTAGAGACAACAACGTGACATTCTTGAGGACATGCTGAGTTCTAGTAGCTTTGTCACTGCATAGCAGCTAGATTTTTCTTAGTAGAACTAAATAGAGTCCTTGGCTATTTCGAGTCTATAGTAACATGCCAATTTGAGTTCAGAAAGACCCTTGAAAACTCACTCAGTAGGTTACTCTAGCAACCCTCAGTCATATGTAAAAATTGGTATTTTATGAGATTGTTCACCATTCATCAAAGCAAGAACTTGTATTTTTAATCTTCGTTCATAATTGGTCCAGGGGACTGTATTTTGAGAACTGCTGTCCTAGAACACAATCATGCTGTGCTGAATCACTTACGCCCACTTACGAAAGACGTGAAAAGCTATCCGGTCTCAACTTCAACCACCCACAATAGCAAGATCAAGTCCTGCGCGATGCATCCACCCACCACTCCCCACCCTATTCGCACTTTCAGGGAATCTTTCTCACAAATATTTACATCCTCTATAGCTTTCTCCCCTTTCCGCCTTTTCTTCCAATTCTTACCAATTAGTTGAGAGAAATTTCCTTCCCTATCTTCTTTTGGCAAGGCAAAAAATATTGAAATAATGTGAACACATGTAACTACTACCATGTCAAAAATGTGTTTTCCAGAGTAATTATACATCATAATATACCAGTGTCATTATCTTCTAAACTCTTAAGCTCCAAGAATCCCTTTGAGAATCTTCATGAGATTTCATCTGCCCCCTTTAGTGCCTCAGATTAAATGTGCTTTTCCTCAATCACCAACATTCATGATTAAAAAAAAAACAAACCTGTTTTTTGAAATTCAGTTTTAGTGGGAGGGGTATAGCTCAGTGGTAGAGTGCATGCTTAGCATGCACGAGGGCCTGGGTTCAGTCCCTAGGACCGCCATTAAAAAAAAAATTCAACTTAGAGTTCTATTTTATTTCCCTGCTAGATTTGTGAGACTTCTTTCTTTCCCCAATTCTTTGGAAATATGTACTAATTTTGCTACATTATGTGTTAAAACTGATGACTGTGGACTAGCCTGGAAAGGTAACGATTTTTACACCCAAACACTAAACCACCTATCATCTCAGAGCACAGCCCCTTTGTAGGTTGGCGACTCCTACAGTAACATCAACACCCTCTTCCCCCAGTTAAAAAGCTATCATTAATAGCAGTAATAAGAAAAGAAAAACATAAAACAATGTGCCCAAGAGATCTGACCTGACATTTTATATTTTAAAGTAATTATAGAGCAGACATAGCTGTGAAATCTCTTTACAGGTGAAAGGTATGTAACTGCTTCTAGACGTTATTAGGGCTCAACTATGTACATATACCTGCTTCTGAATGACCTAACAGCTCCACCTGGTAGCTAATGGAAACCAACCAGAGGTTGCTAAAAACTGAAATCTTTGAGAAGATTTAACAAAAGGGTCCATCTGAAGGGAGTATCTGAGCCCCAAAGATGGAAAGAGCCAAATGTGCCACTGGGGCCTCACAGAGGGAATTTGGTTAACATGCTCTGTCAAACCAGAACTGCCCCACTGTCTCAGTTCTTCAAACTCCAGCCAAGAGTTTGGAAAGAGAAAGTGACAATATCAGAGGTTATGGTGACAGAGGCAGGGATGACATGACTTCAGCAAAAGCAACAGAGTGGAGAACTAGAAGGGGCACCGTGTTACTAGATCCTCACATGGGACACAGGGTCTCCCCTACCCCTACCCCTATTGAGTTCAGTAGGGAGCAAAACTAGCAAAGAAGTCAAGAAAGGGAGAAAGATTTCCAGAAACTACAGTGGTGGGGCTAAGAGGAACCATTGGCACTGTTTTCATTAAGAGAAGTACATGTCACTTACATCCTCACCTTCTTCAGGCTAACGGTCTTGAAAAGTCTTGGGATACAAGCACTAAATACTATGCTTCAAAGGCTTTAAAGAATGCACAGAGTAGAGCACCTTAACCTTTTGTTAAGACCATAATACAAAAGACATATATATGTTACAGCACTCAAAACTCCCATACACACACACACACACACACACACACACACACACACAAATAATTCTTTCAGGAAATGGGCTGGTATCTTCATCTTGGTCATTTCTGAGCTTCCTTTGGATTTCTAGCAGTGACGATGTCCCCCATCTCTAGAAGTTAACCCACATGCAGAAGAGTGACTTCCAGGAGCCACTGGGGCCCCTGGCCACACCCAGTTTGAAGGGGGTCTCTGTGACGTGGCTTGGCCTGTGACATGCCAATTCAGAAACTGTGGGGCAGCCAAAGTTGATGGACCACATTTACAACAGAAGCACCAGAGAAGCAGAGGAAGTCAGGTGGAGAGAGAAATATTGAGAGTGGAAGGAAGAGAGAGAGAGGAAGAAGGGAAGGGCAGGGGAAAAGATGGATGGATGAAGAAGGTAGACAGACAGATGAAAGACAGAGAAAGGATTATACAAATGTAAAATCCTTTTTCAAGACATCCTTTAAGGGAAAATTTAAATGCATTATGTCTTGAAGAAATTTAGTTACAACTGAATAACTTAGAATTCAACTATGTTAGATTTAATTTTATAATCCAGTGGGGTTTTTTTTAACATTTAGGTATGTTTTATTTTTATTTATTTATTTATTTTTATTGAAGTACCGTCAGTTACAATGTGTCAGTTTCTGGTATACAGCACAATGTCCCAGTCATGCATATATACACATATATTCGTTTTCATATTCTTTTTCATTAAAGGTTATTACAAGATACACAATCCAATGTTGATTTACCATCACTCATATCACTCTTAAATAATTTCTCCTGTCAAAGGTTCTGCAGGAGTTTTCACCTTTGGCAGAAGCAGTCAAATACTTCACCATTACTAATGCATCTGTTCACCTCTCGCTTCTAAAACAAAATGTATCTTTTTTTTTTAAATTTGGGACTCTGCAAAGGATTTTTCGAATGGACAGATGCCTTCCTAAGTAATTCTCAGTTTCTCTCTCTGACTGGTCACAAAAAATGAACATGTAGCTTAAATGGTCATTTCCATGGCAACTGGATGTTCCAAATGCATTACTGAATTTGGACTTCTCTGAAGAGCTGGGAAGGGGAAATTTTGTGCCGTAGAGAACATAAAAGCTCATATTCAAATACACAAGAGGACAAAAATACAGATATCTATTGAGGTAAACAACTTAGGCTTGAATGATGTTACAGACCTGTCACTGCAGGGGTTCATCGGTGCCTAAACCTTATCTTGAAAGTCTGATGAAATAAAGTGTCAAAACCATACACACTTCAGCACTTTTGAGGTTTCTCTGAAAAGGGCTATAAATTTAGGAGGTGGTGTGTTTGGTCAAAAGTTCCCATAGTTTGACCTTTTTGTTAAATACAGACACAGAAAACACCGCAAAACCAATGTTTAGCTAAATGAGTCCTTTCGAGGCAAATGCCCTTGTAACACCACCCAGTTAAAAATAAACAGAACCTGCCAGCCACTTCCAGAAGCCTCTCCATTGCGTGCCATCCCCATTTCAACCTCTTGTCTTTCACTCAAAAGTAATCACAACTTTAAAAGCCAACCCCCCCGTAGTTATAAGATGCTGCGGTTGAGTCATTTTTTACCATTAAAAGATTGCACAGTAAATTAAATTTTCTGAAAGGCTTATTTACACCTTTCTGTTATACTGCTACCCACATGTAATAAAATACATTCACTCCTGTTCTTGTTAACATCTTGCCTCATGTCCAAAAAAAGTCAGGCGAACACACGCCAATATACTGCCTCCACTAGGCGGCGCTACCTTCTCTTACGTTCGCAGACAGCAGGGAAGACCGCCCTTTACGTACGTAGCTCGGGAATCCACGCGGTTCTATGAACAAGTCACAGACGAGCAAGGAAGAAACCCGAACGACTTCCTTACCTTGCCACATATCACAAACAAGACCTGCTGTCTTAAATCCAGTGCCCGCAGGTCCCCCGACGTCCTGGTGAGTGGCAGGCTCAGCAAGACTGAACCTATATTTTAACAGCTACTTTTCCACTAACAACTCCAGTCCGTGAAATTAAGGGAGGGGGCCAAGAACATTTGGAACAGACAAAAGGGCCCTGTTTCCAAGCATAAATGAAACACAGCTGCTTTACAGCTGTGCTACCTTCCTCACTGTAAGTCAAGTCACAAAACGGAATGAAACCTGCCGTGGTCACCACTACGATATTCAGGAATTCTGAGCATCTCCAACTATTTGCTTTCTGGATTTCATTTTTCAACTCCTATACACTGCACAGCTCATCAGAGAGGCAAATTCCCCCTGCAAATGTGCACAAGCCCATATCGTCTACTTTTCCCCGATGTTTGTTTTTTCCTTTCGTTTTTCAGATTTAAAAATAATCTGAGTAACAGAGCTATGAACTCTTTAATTATAGAGGTTTGAGAGGTTTTTTTTAAAGAAAGACCAAATGTGGATTGGATTGGATTACCACATTCTGTTCATTCTTATTTTGTAGTTGGCGTTAGTCCTTTGATAACTATGTAAGTTTAAAAAGCTAAAGATCTAATCTGTTCTTAGAAACAGTAATTAGTACATATACGTAAACTAAAAAAAAAGTGCAGTATACTGTATATATGTATTTACATGCAATATAATGTGTATGCAGAGTCGAACTGTAATAAAATTTTTTTTACTTAAAAATAAAATAAAAAATATACTTATGATGGAAAAAGAGCAGGCAATTAAAAAAAAAAAAAGACTAAATTTGCTGTCTGTGACACACAGCTATTTACATTTCTTTCGTCTGATCATTCCCAGTACAACAGGTAGGTTCAGATGCCAAGCATGTGTTAGAATAGTAGGACTTCATGCATATGCATGGGGTATTCCTAGTTCAAAACTGGCCTCAGATCAGACCAAAAGGCCAGCCACTGGGCCCAAGCCATAAAAGTGCCAACTGGAATGTTTTCACATTTTAAGTGTCCACACCAGTCAAAATTTTAATCCGAAATTTGTTAAGTTTAGCTTGATTCGTTTAAGGAGTTTTGTGGTGCATGTCACTTTATTTCTATCATTTTTTTTGCCTAAGATTATTCTTTACAAATTTATGGAATATGGATTCACTGATTTGGAAAATTCAGTAGAAGTGAATAAATCTGGTTGAATAAAGCTGAGAATGGACTACTTCCTGTAGCTTTTTTTTTTTTTAGAAAGGTATTCGTAGCACCTCCAGGCAAACTGGAAGTTATCAGTTCTGCTTCAGATTCAGTGACCAGTACAGAATAGCTTTAAGAGAGTGGGCTTTTACCATATGATATTGCTCATATGTGGAATCCAAAAAAAGAAGACACTAATGAACTCATCAACAAAACAGAAACAGACTCGCAGACATAGTAAACAATCTCATGGTAACCAGGAGAGAAAGGGGGTGGAAAGGGATGAATTGGGAGTTTGCGATTTGCAAATATTAATCACTCTATATAAAACAGATAAAAAACAAATTTTTTTCTGTATAGCATAGGGAACTATATTCGATATTTTATAGTAACCTATAATAAAAAAGAATATGAAAATGAATATATATATATATATATATATATATATATATATATGACTGAAACAAGTATGCTGTACACCAGAAATTGACATATTGTAACTGACTATACTTCAATTAAAAAAAAAAGAACATGGGCTTTTAAACCAGACCATATCAGGATCAGGAAGTGGGTTTGCCAATTTTTTTTACTCCTTAATGTTGCTTCCAGATCACAACTCTTCTGTCCTCCTGGAAAGCCCTGCTTGTTCCCTTGTTCTCTCCATCCTCATCTGTCACCAGCTGATCTTCCGGTTACTTTCTCACATCCACAGATGACTTCATTCCTTGCCTCACTGTATCCAGGTCCAATCCCACCATCATCCCAGTGACCTCAGTGTTTGTGCCCATGACTCATCCAACCATTATTCCCATAGGTCCTTGACTATCTCACCTCAAATAACCTTCATCTCCCCGCTCCTCAACCATCCTTACCCAGGGCTGACATCTGGCCTCATCACCAAGTATGAAACGTTAGGTACAAAGGCCCAGATTCCAAACACAGCCTCCTGTCCTTCTCTGTCTCTCCCCGTCTTGTCCTCACCACGTCTGCTCTGGGATCTTTCCAAGCCCTCTCATTTCTGACTTTCTTTACCTTCTCCCCACCCATTAGAGCTCTCCTGTCTTCCCCTTCACCTCTTTTCAGCTAAGACTATGTGAACAGTCATTTCCAAGCACTGTCTTCCTATATCCTCAACTCCCTTGCCTCCTCACCCTCTGGCTTTGCCCATCTGGCAAAATTCCAAATCAGGGTTAAGTGCCTATTCTGATTTCCCAAGACTAAACCCCAGGTAGGTGCCACCCACTGCTGGAGGGAATAACACTGCCGAAGACTGTCACTGCAAATGGTCTTCAACCTCAGGGCGGCACTCTGCACTGTCCAGGAGTCCTCGCACGTGCTCCTTGTCAACTCTGCAGCTTCAGCAGAGGTACTTCCTCCCCAGTACAAGCCCATGCTTAGCATCAATAGGAACTCCATGTTTTGTTTTTTTTTTCTATTTGTATGTAAAAGGCTCATCATCCCTGCCTTGAATTCCATCATTTCATAATCTGAGACCCCATGCCATCAACTACACTTCCACCCATCTGTAGTTCTTAACTCTTTCTCTGTTTTCAACTAGTCCTTTCACTTCAGAATTTAGACTTCTTTAAAAAAAAATCTATATAAATCCTATACCCTCTCTAGCTAAAGTTCACTCATTTTATTTTTTTCACAACCACACCCCTTGGGTAGCAAAAGGCTTCATTCAGGATCTCCACTTCCTCTCAGCTCAACTCCACACCTCACCACCCTATTTAACTAGCATTTTCATTCTGTCTCGGCCACCAGTGACCTTCCAGTTGGTATGTTCAACACACATTTTCCAGAAACCAAGGTACTGCCTGTCGGCAGCACTCAGCATCACGCATCCCTCCGTCCTGCTTGAAAAGGTCTTTCATCCTCACCTACCACCCTCCTTCTGCTTGCCCTGGTTTCCCTCCCACCTCTCTGGCCGCCCCCATCCCTAAATGTATGTGTCATTAGGCTGACTTTCAGTCAGCCCCATGGCTGAAGTTACAATTATACACAGCTTTTTAAAGTCCCCACAACGATCACCTTCCTGAGTTCTACACCTGTATGGCCACTTGCCCTCCAGGCATCTCACATGTATGTCCCAAAGGCACCACGACCTCACTGTGTCCCAACTAAACTCATCACCTTCCCCCCAGGTATGTACCTCTTCCTATGTTCTACCCTGATGAATAGCATCAATCCAGCCACTTAGTTATGCGAGACACCAGGCCATCTCCTTTATTTCTCTGTACCTCTATTACCATTCAGTCAATTCAACAGACCTACATCACCTTGTAAATCGTAACTCACAACTATCACATCCATGCCTCCTTCAGCATCTCCAGTGCTACTCTCCTATTCGGGCTACTGCTACTTCATTCTTGGGTCAGTGAAACCACCTCTGTGTGGTCTTCCCACCCACCTCCTCTCTCTCCCAACTCAAATTACTTTCCACACTATAGCAGAAAACTCTCTCAAAAATGAATATCCCGCAGGGAACAATATTCAATTTCTTATAATAATATATAATGGAAAAGAATCTGAAAAGAAAAAAATATATATGTATTATATGTATAACTGAATCACTTTGCTGTACAGCTGAAACTAACATTGTAAATCAACTACATTTCAATAAAAAATTTTTAAAAATGAATATCCAGTTAGATCACTCCCTGAGAGCCTCCCATTATCCACAGGACAAAATCCAAACCCCTTACCCAGCAAAAACTTGGTCTACCTCCCCACCACTGTCTCTCCATTCCTCTCTCACACCCTCCAATCTAGTGACGGGGAAATGCTTGTGAAGTAATATAGTTTAGCAGTTGATGGATGAGTTTTGGTGTCAGATAGACATGTGTTCAAAGTCTAGCCCTGCCACTTACTAGTTTGTGACCATGGACAAGTTGCCTATCCCGAACTTTTTTTTAACAGAGCTGCTGGGGATGGAACCCAGGACCTCGTGTGTGCTAAGCATGTGCTCTACCACTAGGCCATTCCCCTCAGCCAAGTTACCTATTCTGACAGCACCACATGCTTCTCTCTTTCAGAACACTCATTGCCCAACATCTTGTAAATCCTCACTACTAGTCCATCTATTCCCCTGGGCAGTCCTTGAACCCCTAGCACACAATAGACCATCAGTACCTATTCTGCATATGAGTAAATGAGGAGAATGAATCAATTCTTTCAGTGAAAGGGAGCTCGCTTCTTCCAAATATTCCGTCTCTGCATCCGATTGTTACAAAGTTCTTCAAAGAGGGCATCAGAACCTTACAACCCTCCCACAATCATGTTCAGACTCATATAGATAGGTTTCTGGGCCTGTGCTTTGATGTTTCCAGCTTTTTCTTCACTTGAAAACTCCATCCTTGACACTTGTACGTCAACTGTAACAGTTAGGTGCATGCACAATTACACCTCCATGTGCACATGGGCGAAAAGGCTACACAGCAGCACAACAGAATGGTGCAGACATTAGGTGATGGTACAAGGGAACGCTATGCGTCTCCCTTCCTGCGAACTGTTCTCACCCACTATGTCCTCACGTGGAGCTGGGCGTTTTCTGATGTTGTCAGCAAAGCCACTCCCGACTCCTACTACATCTCAGAGTGTGAGAGCCAGGGAGCGTCAATCAGCCTGGGCATTGTATTTACACAAACCCACAGGGCAAAGGTGGGGGTCAAAGTCAGCTGCAGGGCCAGGAGTTCACAATGTGGGGGTGATGAGGTTGACACAAGAGCAGGCGGGGAACCAGTGAGGAGGACCCTGGGGGAACTATCACAAACCATCTTGTGGGGACTGTGCCTGACTTTCATCAGTTGGGAAACAGGGGATGTTGTGCTACACGCTTTGTAGACCAGACATAAGATGAGAAGAGTTTGGCTCTTGGCTCTTCTCAGGAGTTCATGGGTCTCTTGGAAAGTCCAGGATGTCCTGGAATAGCTCCCACAGCCCTGGGCCACTCAGATTAGCCTCATTCCCCACAGTGCAGACGGGGAGGTCATCCAGGTCTCCATTTCAGGACCAGCTTTATGGGTCTCCCAGATCAGGGTCCCTAGCAAGCCCTCTCTTTATGCCATTTCTCATCCTTACCTCCTTAAAGGGAGGCCGAAAATGGGAAAAATACTGACCTCACAGTGTGAGGCATTAAAAATCAGCAGCTTCAGCAACGAGCCAAGCATTTACCAGCTAAGAAAAGAAAATGCAACCAGAGACTGTTACGGATTGCTGGCAACCGGGGGTTGAAGCCTGGCCATTTTATTCTATAGCTGTGATTTACACATCTCACTGGCTTTGAATGAAATGGGCCCTAGTTCATCAGGGCAAGCTCCCAGAGATGGGCTATCTTTTAATGCCGTGTAGATCTCTCAGCTCTTGACAGATCAAGCCTCGGCAGCCACGTGGTGGGTTTTCTTTCACTTCCTGTGGGGAAACTTCTGGGGAAATCTAGGTCACCGAGAGGCTACCACTCGATTTCCAGCAACAACCCATTTCTAATTTGGCTTTATCTGATCCGCTCTGGAAAATGTTTGCAGCCGCTATGGGCAGTCCTGTTAAATGGTGCAGACCTGCAATCATTTTTAGAAATCACTCAACCATCAAAGATTTGATTTGGTCTGCTTCATCTGCGCTGACCTCACTGCATTTTGCAAGGCTGGGACCTCTGTATCCTAACCTACCACTGAAGTCTTCCAGCTGCGTCTCACACCGCACTTTCCCCAGCACGACTAGATCTCTTATCTTGTGCTAGATCAGGTATTGCCATTTCTTTATCAAGGAGGAGGAGATTCAAACACAGGAGGATCTAAGGACAAGGCCACGATGTCTCTGGGTTAGAATCAAGACTCACGCCCGGTAGAGTCACCCCACTCCACGACACTAATATGCTGTACGCACCTGCTCTGGGCAAGAATCAAGTCGGTGAGGCCAAGAGGAGGACCCGTGGTTTCCCTTTACCTTGCCCTGATTTACGTTAAACATGCACAATGGCGCCACGGATGAAATAAACCTGGATTTCACCATGGACAATATAAATGATGTGCTGGGATTTAGGCCTGCCATCTGCACTGAGAGAATAGAGCAGCTGTTCATCAGCCCTTCCTGGCTTCCTCTGCCCCTGCCTTGTCCAGATTCCGCAGCTGGATCGGTCAATGCCCTCACCCTTGGGCTCAGTGCTACCCAATGGCTGAGCCAGCACAGACCATGGTAGGAAGAATGTCCGAAGCTGAGGCCCACCCTAGTTTTTCCCTTCCTTCTGAGCCACCTCTGCTGTGGATTGGATTCCACCAACAACCCTTGGCCCCAAATCCAGACTTGACAACTCAGAAGGAATGACTGGAATCCATGCTGTCCCTCCTCTGTGGTTCTGCCAACTACACTGTGTACTACCCTGCTCCCTTCTCAGATGGGAGTTCCCCTTTGCCTGCTGTCCTCAACTCTTATCAGGTGTCTTTTCCTGAATTGGACAGATCCTGGCTCCAGAGAGCCAGCTGCCCTCTCCCTATTAGCAGTCTCTACACCTCTGACCAGACATATCACTGATCACCAGTTCTGTTATGTGACCAAAACCATTACTCCCTTGGCCAGTGGGGTACCAGTTGCATATCCAAATCCAGCCCTTGGGGCTGGGCCAGTGACCCCTTATTCACAGGTAGCTTCCACTCAGATCCTTCCCAGTTGGCCAACTGCATCAAGATTTATCCATAATGCCTTACATCTAGTTTCTTCCAGATATCTCATGACTTGCTTTAAGAAAATGCAATATAAGCAGCAATGCCAGCAGAAAGCTATTCCTCTCATGTAGGATGTTTCACATATAAAAATTCACTGCAGACTCTTTAACCATGGTAACTTTCCATCGTGCACTGGAAGTACGATTTACTTCATAAAAGACACCCAAAGTGGATCTTTTCACTGCCCTTTACCCACCTCATGCCCTCACTTCCCTCTTGGCCAGCTTGCTCAGTAACAATAATCACACTTTTCCAAAAGCCCAACTCAGATGAAATCCAACACTTGGCTATTTGTATCTGCACATATTCAGGTGAAAAGGCTGGAGGAAAACACATGACCATGTTGTCTGGTTTCGCTTCCAATTCATGACCTTAAATCATACGGAGGAGGTCTTGAAGATATCCAGAAATCTGTGTTCCCTAGAAGAATTACTCTTGAACTGTCCCAGAGGATTATATTACACCTTCTGTCTCCTCAAACTTCTAGCACCTCTTCCCCCTTCCTATGGCTGGTGATGACCTTGCTTCCCAGTTCACTAAGAAAACAGAAGCAGTCAGAATGGCTCCTCCACACCCTGCCATCACAGGCTCCAGTACACTCACTGGTCCCACAGGCTCTGCCATCACGCTCATATAAGGACAGTCCTCCATTTGAGCTCTCGGTGACATCCTCATTCCCCAACTCAAGGGTATCTTTTGGGCAACTGTCTCCCTCTCTCCTGCCTCATCAGTTTTCCCCAGTCTCTGGATCATTCTTAACTGCACTCAAACATGCTCTAATATCTCTAAAAGCAGCCTGCTTTCAGCCCACAGGCCTCTTCATCTACCCCTCCCTTTCTCTTTTTCCCTTTACATTAAAACTCTTTCTTAAAAGAGTCAACAGTCTTGCTGTCTCCAGTTCCTCTCCTCTCTCTCTCTGCCCCAAATCCCACCCATCCAGTGTTCACCTCTGCTTCTCCCCCAAAACATCTCCAGTCCAGGGCACCAGGAACTGCTGCACTGCTAAATCGCATGGTCAACCCTCAGACCTCAAATTCCCTGGCCTGTCAGCAATGTTTGACAAAGATGATCCCTCCCTCTTTCTGGAAGTACTTTCTTAAATTCCAGGTCACCCCTTCCCTTAGTTTTCATCCTAATTCACTGGCTACCCTTTCTTAGTTTCATTTGCTGATTCCTTATCATCTCCTACAACCTCAGATCTCTTCTCTATCTACTTCCATCCCCTTGGTGATCTCATCCAACCTCCTGGCTAGAAATACCACGCAAAGGTCGATGATCCTCATGTTTATGGCACAAGACCATACCTCTCTTTTGAACCTCAGACTCATACATCTAACCACACTCAACATTTCCACTTGGGTATCCAATAGACATCTCTAACTGAACATTTCCAAGATCGAACTTGTATTTTCTCTCCATAATAGGCCTTCTGATTGTCATCTCCATATCATTAAATTGAAAGCTCATCCTACTAGTTACACAAGCCAAAACCCTTGGAACATCCTTGACTTTGTCTTTCTCTCATATTCCACTTCTACTCAATGAGAAAAAGCCTTGAGCTATACCATCAAAATATATCCATCATTCACTACCTCCAGTGCTACCATCTTGGTCCCAGTAGGTTTCACCTGTCTCTTGAATTACCACAATATCGTCCCAACTGGTCTCCCTACCTTTGCCCTTGTCCCCCTCCTCACTAACTAGTCTCACCACAACAGCTGGAGTAATACTTTAAAAAGAAAATAGGTCAGATGGTGCTCCAAACCCTCCAATGGATCTTCATTTCACTTAAAGTAAAAGCTAAAGTGTGTACCCCAGTATCTAGATGCCTTTGCAATCCAGCCCTGGCCACCTCTCTGGTGACCTCTCCTGGCACTCTCTCTCACTGCTCTACTCCTGCCACACTGGCTTTCCTGTTGATTCTTTTATTATTATTATATCATCATCATCATCATCAATATTATGTAAGTTCCAGGTATACCGAATTATAACTCAACATCTACACATACTACAAAGTGATCACTACCACAAGTCTAGTTACCAGCTACCACCTTATCCACTTCACCATTTTGCCCACCTCCCCACTCCCTTCCCCTCTGGTAACCCCCAATCTGATCTTTGTATCTATGAGCTGTTGCTTCTTGAACACTCCCAGTACTCTCTCAACCCAGGGCCAGTGCCCTTGTGCTGCCTTCTGCCAGAGTGTGCTTCCCCCCCGAGATGTCCACGTGGCTCACTCCTGTGTTTTGTGTCACAGCTCAAACATCATTTTGTTAGTAAGGCCTTCCCTGACCATCCTCTAAAGGTGTCCCCCTCCCAGCACTCCCCATTCCTTGTACTATAAACCAACATAGTATATGCTATTTACTTGTCTATTTGTAAGTTGCTCCTTTTTCTATATTCACTTGTCTATTTATAAATTGTCCTACCCCCCTAGAATGCAAGTTCCATGAGGGCAGAGACCATGTTGTATTCACTCTGACATCCTCAGCACCCATAAATGTGTCTACCACATAGGAAATGTTTTAAAAAATTTGTGCTATCCAGCAATCCCACTCCTGGGCATACATCCAGAGAAAACTAATTCAACAAGATACATGAACTCCAATATTCATAGCAGCACTGTTTACAATACCCAAGACACGGAAACAACCCAAATGTCCATTGACAGATGATTGGATAAAGAAGTTATGGTGTGTGTGTGTGTGTGTGTGTGTGTGTGTGTGTGTGTGTATCTATAAGTCACAAAGAAGAATGAAATAGTGCTATTTGCAGCAACATGGACAGAACTAGAGATTATCATACTAAGTGAAGTAAGCCAGAAAGAGAAAGACAAATACCGTATGACATCACTTATATGTGGAATCTAAAAAAATGACACAAATGAACTTATTTACAAAACAGAAAGAAACTCACAGACATGAAAACAAACTTATGGTTACCAGGGGAAGGTGGGGAAGGGATAAATTGGAAGTTTGGGATTTTCAAATACTAACTACTATATATAAAATAGATAAACAACAAAGTCCTGCTGTATAGCACAATGAACTATGTTCAATATCTTATAGCAACCTATAAGGAAAAATATGAAAAAGAATATACATATGCACAAGTGTGTATAAGTGAATCCCTATGTTGTACACCAGAGACTAACACAACATTCGACTATACTTCACAAAAAAAAATCCATCCTGACTGAGTTACATAAACTTACTCATGTGTTTATCGATCACACTTGATTTTACAGCTTTAAGTTGTTCACAGAAAATGAGTTCAGTTGATGAAACTTTCCATTTTAGCAGGATCGTTTTGCAAATAAATCAAAGGGATAACAAGTTTTATATTTCTCCTTGTTTGATCACTGAGGAATGTCAAAGATAGAGTCCCTACCAACCTCCCCATGAGAAACATGTGCATTTTGTTGGGATAAAATGGGAAATCCATGGCTTCAGGAAAAACAGCAGTCATGTTAACAAGCAGGGACGAAAAAATGATGTGTAACTTTGGATGAGGCTGGTTGATGGGCCAGGCAATGGCTGGCCCCAAACCCAAGGCAGGGCTCTCCTACAGCACTGGAGCCAGGATGTGAATCCTGCCATCTCAGGCAGTCACTCCTCCCAGCAAGGGAGCAAGGCTCTCCCACATAGCCACCCCCCTAGGTGCCTGCGGGAGTATTTTAGCAAATGTACCCTAATTTTTTAATCATGGAGATGTACAGATGTTAGAGGTCACTTGGTCCACTTCACCGGATACATAAATTACTTCCTCCACCAACATCCCAAGTATCCGTGCAGGTTGCTCACCAACTCACAAAGCAGTTAATCCGAAATTGGGCCAGCTCTTAACGCTGAGGAATTTTTCCTTATCTTGTGCTGACAGCTGCCTCCCTGAAACTGATATCCACTGGTTTGGGTTTCGATGCGACTTTCGTGACTGGTTGTACACTTGTGCTGCCGGTGCCACATTAGACAGTCAGAAACGGAGCACAGCCTTTTAAATCCTGCCACTTGCCAGGTAAGCAATCAAACTGAAATTCTGAAGAAAAAAAAATCCATTGCTCTTTGATACAGTAATTTGAATTCTGACCCTTTTATTCTAAGAAAGCCGCTCTCCTCCACTACAGAGGCTGGAAAGTTATCAACTCACTTTCCCAGACTTCTTTTGAGCAAGAGTGATCACATGACTCAGTCTCCTCTGGGGAAAACTCTGCTTTCTCTGGGAGGGCTCCATGCCTGGTGCGTGGCAGGCTTCCCTAAGGAATGCCAGAGCATCAGCAGCTCCTTGTGCCTTCAAGGAGAGGTCCTCCTACCCCAAGAGCCTCCTCAGTTGTCCCATTCCTCCTTCGAAACTAAAAACCTTCTTTGGCTATTGTTTCTCTAGTCTTCTGGCCAAATGTACTCCCAACTAGTGATTATGTAACCAATTTAAATTATAGTTATGAAGAGTTTATAACAGCATGAGAAAACGTTCAGGAAAATGTTAAGTGAAAAAGCTCGAAGTAAAATTTATATGGGATCTAATGACACCTATATAAAATCAAAGCCAAGAAAATCCACCAAATTTGTTTGGTGTTGAGATGATGGGTATTTTTTTTTCTTCTAGAATGTCAAAATATTTATTGAATGTCAGGCCCCACACCACGCACTTTTAGATTATTTCATTCTTTTCACTTTGGTGCACCTTTCACGTTTTGTTTAGAAAGGGAAAAAAATGTTATGAAACATAAGAAATCCTTGGTCCTGGAAAATCTAAAGGGGGAAAAAAAAAAAAAGCAACCAATTATGATTCGGGAAAAGAATCCACAGAAATCAACTTTGCCAGTCCTCTGCCCTGCCATCATTAGAATTCTGATTTGTCAGCTAACCAGGAAAATCTGTACTGGAAGGAATGAAAGGCCGGCAGGAAATTGACAAATTAACCTCAACTACAAAAAAGTCAAATGATGACTGCTTGATTTCATTACTGCTACATAAATAATAATGGTTGTTGAAAAATGAGGGGAAAACAACCAAGTTCTATGATTTCAGCGCTCGAATGAGAGGCTGCTATGATGGGGCATATAAATATTATTTTGGAGGAAGAAGCTATTGAAATGCAGATCCATTCAAATCCAGCCTGAGATTACAGCTTCGAGCTAATTAACTGCACTCCAATTGTGTGTAAACTGAATTTTTAAATACAATCAAAGTATGTAGATGACACCATTTCGGACGCGCTGTGATGCCATGCTGACTGTCTCGTTTCCTTGATGCCAGGCTCCATCTCATGAAAGAAACTGCAGGAGGTTGTAGTGCCTTTTCTCCAGTGATGAAGTGACACAGACGTCACACCCAGCCAGGTGAGGATTTCTGCTTAAACTCGGGATAAAGCAGGAAACTTGGCTGCATCCTGAAGCCTCCCTGGGGAAACAATCCAAGTGTTTCTGGCAGCAGCCGTGCCCCAAGTCAGCCATCTAATTCAGCTGTCAGAGCTGGGCTGCGAGCTCTTTTTCTGGAGCTGCCTGGAAATACGTGGGGCTTTAAGGAGGCCAGACAGTTACTTTATGTGACAGTCTTTGATTTTCTTTGGATTCTCTGGGCCTGGACCAGGACACAGCCATGGGGCTTCCAAGCTCCAAGAGTGTGTATATGGCCTTCATTTAGACATCCATTAATTTCATCTACTTCTTAACTCTCAAGGTGCACATACTCATCAAATGCATAAAGCAAATCAAACTGGACCTGAATTCCAAGCCACTGTCTCCATCTCCTCTTCACGCAGTGTTTGCCACGGGACAGGGCAGCAGGGTGCGGGATGGGGATTAGGCCTGCGGTACCCACTTCCTCACGTTGACACTAAGTTGCTTTTATGCCTTTTGCATCCATCCCACACAGCTCATGGACACACCATGGTCCCATCAGCATCCACACCCAGCTGTTGAGCTGATGAGAGGACTGGATGGAGTGTGTCTAGTTGTAGAGCTTTGTGAAGACTTCCGGGTCTCCGATCCCTGCTTGGCAAGTCACCAGTGTCTCGGGAGGAGAAGTAAATCCATCTCCAAGGTAGCCTTCTTTCTGGCTTGGATCCAAATGATCCTGAGGGTCCCCCAAGCTTGCATCACATAGACACCCAGAAAATAAGACTCAACCAGATGAAATCAGCAGGGGGATCTAGTCTGGGCATCAACATTTTGATTCCAGCTCTGCCCTGACCTCCTGCCTCAGTTCTGATAATCAGCTTTCAGATGAGTCTAGCCACACTCTTACCCATCCCATTCCTGGGGCTTGGAGCCCCGGCCCAGAAGCCCAGGCCTGTGGCTGAGATCCTGCACCCTGACAACAGGCCTCCAGGGGCTACTGGCCTAAGCTTGATTTTTCTTTTTTTTTAAGGAAAGCAAAAAGGGTTTATTTTTTTCTTTTATTTATTTATTTACTTTAAATTTTTGATTGAAGTACAGTTAGTTACAGTGTGTCAGTTTCCAGTGCACAGTATAATGCTTCAGTCATGCATATACATACATATATTTGCTTTCATATACTTTTTCATTAAAGGTTACTACAATATATTGAATATAGTTACTTGTGCTATACAGAAGAAATGTGGGTTTTATCTGTTTTTATATATAGTGGTTAACATTTGCTAATTTGTTCTTTTTTTTAAACATTTTTTTTATTGAGTTATAGTCATTTTACAATGTTGTGTCAAATTCCAGTGTAGAGCACAATTTTTCAGTTATACATGAACATACATATATTCATGTCACTTTTTTTTTTTGCTGTGAGCTATAAGATCTTGTATATATTTTCCTGTGCTATATAGTATAATCTTGTTTATCTGTTCTACATTTTGAAATCCCAGTCTGTCACTTCCCACTCCCCATCCCCTTGGCAACCACAAGTTTGTATTCTATGTCTATGAGTCTGTTTCTGTTTTGTATTCATTTATTTATTTATTTTTTTAGATTCCACATATGAGCGATCTCATATGGTATTTTTCTATCTCTTTCTGGCTTACTTACTTCAGAATGACATTCTCCAGGAACATCCATGTTGCTGCAAATGGCATTATGTTATCATTCTTATGGCTGAATAGTATTCCATTGTATAAATATACCACTTCTTCTTTATCCAGTCATCTGTTGACGGACATTTAGGCTGTTTCCATGTCTTGGCTATTGTAAATAGTGCTGCTATGAACACTGGGGTGCAGGTGTCATTTTGAAATAGGGTTCCTTCTGGATATATGTCCAAGAGTGGGACTTCTGGGTCATACGGTAAGTCTATTCCTAGTCTTTTGAGGAATCTCCATACTGTTTTCCACGGTGGCTGCACCAAACTGCATTCCCACCAGCAGCATAGGTGGGTTCAAAAAGGGTTTATTTTTATTGAACGTACCCTGTATTGATGACCCACATATCCTACCTTCCGTCTGTTTCAGCTGCTCAACCTCGTTTCAGCTCCATTCTCTGGGATCTTGAAGCAATCATGGTGGCCTCCACATTTTGAAGTAATACATGTCTGTGATGATTTCTTGATGTTCCAGTTTTAGATCTTGACCAAGAACTTCCCACTGGATGGATTGGTTTCTCATCCTGCTGCATGGCTGGGTCCTAGACTCTCCCTTGGAAACCATCCTGGGGGTTCTCATCCCCTTTCTCTTGTCTGAGATTATTTTTAAGGAGCTCCTTTCTCCCCACTGGGACCTCGAAGCTCCAACTGCTTCTCTACTTCTAGGACCACAGGCTTGCCTGCTGAGGTGACATTTTTCACGGCAACTGAAGCAGAGTCTGTTCCCCCAGTGTCTGTCCCATCATCGTGCTTTCTTAGCCTGCCCAGCACACCCGCCCATCCCGCCACACCATCCCGCTGTAATTCATCAGATGAGGCTATTTGAAAGTTTCCTGCTATAAAAGGCCTGAGTTCTTAAGGCTCATTCTCTATCTCCTGCTCATCACTGCAGACATCCACACACAAACCCATTGTCTAATCGAGGCTCTGGGTCCTAAAATGTCATTTTTTTCCCTTGAAGGCAGTAAGAAGCCCCTATTCAAGAATACAGAGTCTCCACTGACTGTCAAAGGAAACTGTGATGAATGTTTCATTGCTTACAAGTGTGTAGGAAATAAAAGGTTATAAATAGACCTGTAGAAATTAACAATAACAAACAAATTCTCCAGACTTAAAGGCTCCATTTTGAGCAAAAACAAAGATAAAATACAAATGACAGATGGGCTTTATCTCAAGTACTAATGCTGCTCAGTTGGCTGCAGTAGCTACTTCGAGCACTGTGTTGAGAAGGATCCTGAGGCCGAATCTGAGCTGAGCGGGCAATAATCCTATGACCAATTAGTGATACACAGGACCAAAGAGAGGCAGCATGCGAGCCATGAATTTGCCAAACCTGGAGTGGTCATTTGAATGGGTTTTGGAGCCAGATCTGAGTTCAAATTCAATTCAATTCAAATTCAAATTTTTCTTAGGATAATGTTTAACCTCCCCAAGTGAACATTTCCATGCCCATTAAAATGGTGATAACAATACCATTCCTCTAACAGAGGACTGATGTTCCCATTAAAAATATTTTTTTAAATGAAAGATACTGGGGATTGAACCCAAGACCTTGTGCATGCTAAGCACGTGCTCTACCACTGAGCTACACCCCTTCTCCGTCATTAAATTTTTGCAAAGCAAAATATGTCGTACATATTAAAGGCCCAATAAACAGAAACTCATATGATATTAGTCCTTTAGCCCTAAAGTTAGTTCGCAAAAGTAAATACCCTAAAATGGCTCCACTGACTCAAAGGTTTGTTTACGTTGATTCCCATCTTGTTTTCAAATCAATAAACCTCACACTGGTGTGTAGGAGGCACTGAGTAACATTCAGCTGATGATAAATGCAGCATTTCTGCTCAGCAGTCTTTCCACCAATAGCACCTCTGCGCTGGCGGGCACCGAGGACTCTGAGTGGCTCCAGACTGAATTCTCAGCTTTCCCTAAAAATAAGCTCACAGCCTGAGTCACCCCTTCATTCCCAGGCTCCTCTGAAAGTTGAACAGGATGTCACAGGGTCCAGAAATAGCCTCCACATTCCAACTTGAAACTGGCTTCCATCGGCAATAAGGCTTTCAGCTGAAGTTGGTTGAGATGCTTCTGGGTTTCAGGATAAAGGGCACGATTTAAGCGATTGCAAAAGCTAAAGGTGACCCCTGCACGAAAGGAACAGAGAGGCCGCCTCAGAAGCCTTCAGGAATTTACCAGCGCAGACAGCGATGGGGCGCTGGGCGGGCCCTCGGGGAGCAGTGCCCTGCCCCGTCCTGTCTCCACTCCGCCAGCGGAGCAGTCTCTGATAAACCAGGCTCCTCAGTGGCTCTGCCAACCAACCTCATGGCCTGGCCCCCCTACCTGGCCCACCTGGCCTCCTGTGACCCAGAGTCCCCTGCCCTTCTGGCATCACTTCAGGACGTGCTCCAGCCACACCCAACTCCTTGTCATCTCCTGAGGCTGCTCTGTTCCTTTACAAGCCTTGTGCCTTTGCCCGCACTGCCCCTTTGGCCTGGAACTCAGAACAAAGAATACACTCAGTGCGGCCACTGTTACCAGGTCTAGGCGACTTTTTGCCTCTAGGGGAGACAGGAGGGGGGCGGACTGGGTTCTGGGGTAGAGCAAGAGGCTCAGTGAGCCTATGAGATTCAGGCAGCATGGACCACACTGTGGGGACCCAGAGGAGAGATGGGGGCCGACAGGGCGGGTGTGTTGGAGGTAGCGGAAAGATCTGGCAGAGAGACGCGGATGCTGTAGCCCTGTGTCAGCTTGGACCAGCTCCTTAGCTGAGCTTCTGTTTTCTCTGAAATGAAATGTAGAAAAAACTACTTGTCCTGCTCTCTGATGCCCCCAACAAGATAATGAAAGTGACAGAATGCTGTAAACTCTAAATAGCCAAGAATCTACCAAGTATGTTTTGGTCATTAGCAGTGGTGAATAGGGGGACAGTCCAGGGAGCAAAACACAGACAGCCCTGATGATGGCTGAGTTGACACCGGGAGCTCTGGGATGCCGTCTGCAGTTCTGCCCTCTGTTTTTAACTGGCTTTCAGGGGAGGGGATGTTTAAGCTTTCTTTATTACGCCTTCGTGTGAAATGCTGTTTTGGGCTTTTCCAGATAAAAGGCTTTGACTGGAGATGGAGGGTTAGGGGACACTGAGGGTCCTGGGTGCTAAAAAGAAGTCATGAGTGTGACAAGGGGTTTAAGGCATCCACGGCAAGTGGCGCCCACTACTTCTGAGTCCCTGGGCCATTTCCCTTGGGACACAATATCTACTGCCATTGTCAGAGGCAAGGTAGGGTGCCAATGGCTGTCCTGCTATGGGTTGAACTGCATCCCTCCATAGAGGGTATACTGAAGTCCTAACCCCTAGTACCTCAGAATGTGACCTTATTTGGAAATAGGGTATTTTTTGGGGGGGGTATTTTTTTAAATTGAAGTACAGTCAGTTTATAATGTGTCAATTTCTGGTATACAGCAATATGTTTCAGTCATACATATACATATATTTGTTTTCATATTCTTTTTCATTATAGGTTACTACAAAATATTGAATATAGTTTCCTGTGCTATACAGTAGGACCTTGTTGTTTCTCTATTTTACATACAGTAGTTAGTATCTGCAAATCTCCAACTCCTAATTTATCCCTTCCCATCCCCTTTACCCTTGGTAATCATGTTTATTTGCTATGTCTGTGAGTTTCTTTCTGTTTTGTAAGTAAGTTCACTTGTGCCTTTTTTTTTTTAGATTCCACATATGAGTGATATCTTACGGTATTTATCTTTCTCTTTCTAACTTACTTCACTTTGAATGACAATCTCCAGTTCCACCTATGTTGCTGCAAATGGCATTATTCAATCCTTTTTTATGGCTGAATAGTATTCCATTATATAAATACCACCACAACTTCTTTATCCAGACATCCGTCAATGAACTTTTAAGTTGTTTCCATGTCTTAACTGTTGCAAATAGTGCTGCTTTGAACATTGGAGTGCATGTGTCTTTTCAAATTAGAGTTCCCTCTAGATATATGCCCAGGCATTGGATTGCTGGATCATATGGTAAGTCTATTTTCAGTTTTTTAGGGAATCTCCATACTGTTCTCCATAATGGCTGCACCAAACTGCATTCCCACCAACAGTGTAGGAGGGTTCCCTTTTCTCCACACCTTCTCCAGCATGGAAACAGGGTCTTTACAGAGGCAATCAAATTAAAATTATGTCATCAGGGTGGGGCCTAATCTAGTAAGACGGGTATCCTTATGAAAAGGGGAAATTTGGACACAGACGGACACACACAGGAGACCAGATGAAGAGCCACAGGGAGAAGCCATCCAGCTACAATTCAAGGAGAGAGGCCTGGGCCAGATCCTTCGCTCCCAGCCCTCAGACAAAACCATCCCACTGATACCCTGACCTGGGACTTCCAGCCTCCAGAACTGTGAGACATATATTTCCATTGTGTTTGTGGTCCTTTGTTATGACAGCCCTAAGAAACAAGTACAGAATCTTTATAACAACAAGGGGGAAAACAGCTTTGGAAGCCCCAACAGTCCAAACTGGGGAGAACACTGATGTGGGCATTTGGTGAAAAACACACCCACTAAGTCCAGCCGGGGCATTGTGGAACCTGGTGACCTAACATCAGAGGAAATTAATTAGAGATGGCCTGTTTTTATTTACTTATTTGGAAATTTCATCATAGCCATAATCACTCCCCAGGCTCTTGGTTCGCCTGCCCATCCCTGCCCAGGCGGTCCACTGCCAGGTAGGCAGGGAGGATGGGGACGGCTTCTGCCCACATGCTCATGGCAGATGCATGCACTGGGGTCACTGTCAGTCAAAGGTCCTACGGTTCACACTACTCACTGCTGCTTCTGAGGTCACAACGGGTGTCCAGCCCTCTCTCCTCCCGAGGGAGAAGATCTCAAAATCTCCCTTGGTCAACCTCCAGGAATGGGGCGAATCAGACTGAAAGCTGCTCTCCACTCAGAAGGGAGGCATCAAAAGTGGACTGAGCTCAAGCACAGTTGTGGACAGAAAAAAAAAAAAAAAGTCACCTGCCATTTCAGTCAACAAAGAAATGTTCCCTGCCATTCCAGTAAACAACAATGTTCCCTGCCACCAAGCCATCAGCCACAGCAGCAGCCCCAACGCTGTGCCCGGAGGGGAGTCCAGGATGGAGAAAAACAGGATAATGACCCTCAGCAGTTAAGATGCACATCAAAAGAATAATTTCAATGAGCCCAGACGCTTCCATCTTCCCATATACATAGAACACACTAAAATCATTAACTTGAGATGTCTGTTTTTTGTGATTAGCAGTCATCTTTTTATGTTGGACTACATTTTTTTTTCAGCAAAAACTCCTATATGTCCTGGGTCCTCCCTTACCTCTTTGGAACAGTCCCTCAGAGTGATCTCAGAGGCTGCCATCCTGGGCTGTAGTCCTCAGTCAGGCTGCTGAATAAAACATAATTCTCAACTTTTAGGTTGTGTAATATACATATTTTTTTTTAGTGGACACAGTCCAAGCATCCAATAGCAGCCCCAGATAAAAAGGATAAAGTGGGCAGAGCAACAAGCATTCACCTGGCATCCAGGATGCGCCCACTTCTCTCTCTCCTCTTAAGCTCGGGAACCCTGAGCTGGGGCTGGATACTTCCCTTCCCTTGCTAAGCTGAGTGCAAACTTCGATAGAAGACAAAAGATGCCACCCAGCTGGGAGAATTTAGATGGAAAGGAGTGTGGAAAAAGGAACCTGGAGAAATTTGCTAGGGCAGAGTCTCAAGAAGGAGGCTGGGGTAGCAACAGGGGAAGGGATGGAGGGAGTTTTTAAGCAGAAGCCTAGTTCAGGAAGAACCCAGTAAGTCCAGGGATGAGTCAGAACTCAGGGCAGCCAGTTAAAGGCTATTTGCACTAACCTCTAGCTGAAAGTTAGCATCACCTTCAGTTACAAACATAAGCACAAGCTCAGAAATATCCTTAGCACCTGTGGCTTGTCATGAGTAGAAATCACAGGTGTTTTCATATCACGTTAGAGTTGTTGGAGATAACGTGACGCATCACTTATGTTCATCAGTAACTGGAAATGGGAGTACGTACTGGAAACGCCACTAGAGTCTTTTCCATAGAGGAGCATAGGGGTTATTTATCGCAATTTTCTAATATTGTGCTGCTTGTATTTCAACATAATCAGTCATCTTTTTAATCCTATGTATTTTATTTTGTGCACTGAAGCATTAGTCTGAGTCCACAAGACTGTGCAGGGGTCCAAGACACAGAACAGGCTAAGAACCCTGCTTAAAGTCACTGAACAGGCTTTGGCACTACACAAAATGTACCGTGGAAGGCAGCAAAGGGGCCATGATGAAAATGACACTGTCCCTGTCCTCTTGGAGCTTATAATCAAGAGGGAGGCAGACGGGAATTCCCTCTCTCCCTCCCTTTCTTGTGTTACTTCCTGCTGCTTATTCCCATCAAAGCCAACGACAGCACCTCCACCAGCCCACAGGGCAGCTCTGCGGGATCTAGAAAAGACACCTCTCCCTCAAGACACCTTTCTGGCACCTGCTGGAAAATTGCCCTAACGAATTCATGAAGCCATAGTGACCACCTGTGAACGGTGCCCCCGGGAGCAGTTATGACCCTAAATGAAGGCCTGACTGATGAATCTCTGCAGATAGTAGGTAATAAGAAGGCTCCTTACACACAAAAGGCAGCTCCCCTACCTTCTGCATATAAAAGACAATTCTGATCTATTACACCGTTCTTTCCCTCAAACCCAAATGCAGCCTCAGACATCTTCCCAGTCAGTTGACACAAGAGGTGAAAACTATTTGTCCTCCCAGGCTTCGGGTTTTACCCTATGTCAGAAACTTATATTTTCATGGGAGATTCTGGAAAATTTTAAAAAGGCCTTTAAGGCTTAAAGGAATGAATCCCTAAGGGTATAAGTAACAGCTCAAAGCAATGAATCTCTAGCACTGAAAGTATGGGAAATACATTTGGTCCCATAACCCTTACAGTATACTACATCAGTGGTTCTCAAAGGGTTTATTTTGTCCCCCAGTGAACATCTGGCAATGTCTGGAGACACTTTTGATTGTCACGACGGAGCACAGGCAATGCTACCAGCATCTACTGGATAGAGACCAGGGATACTGCTAAACATTACACATTGCACAGGACAGCTCCCCATGGCAAAGAATTATCTGCTCCAACTTGTCAAGTATTCTCCCAGCAGCTGCTCGGAAGTAGCCTGGGTAGAGAATTTCAGGGTCTGGCCAAAGCCATCAACTGGCAGAGTGAGGAACCACGGTGTGTCCACAGCACTGCCTGCTCCAGCATGTTCACATGGCTGCCCCAGAACTGCAGCCATTGCTTTCCAAACCTGATTGCACAATGACGGCCCTGCTATCTTCCCGAACCTTGGGCAATTTGAAAATATTTACTAAGGCACCAAAGTCCCTTTGGAAATTTCCAGGCCGACAAGACTCAAAAATTGCAGCTGGCCCTTCTGGACAATAGAGAGAAGAGGGCAGAAAGGAAACACTTGATGATTCAGGGAGGTCAGAGTGGACTCTGCTACCCCGGGACCATCAGAGCTTTCACCCAACAATCACTTCATTTGCAAATGAAGCCACTGCCCTATGGCTTCCAGGAGGTAACTGACCGAGGAGGCTAACGAATGACAGGGCAGCAGGTCAGAAGCCACTTCCCCCTGGCTTTCTGTTGGGACTCAGGGAATGTGCTGGGTGTGTTCTCTGACTCCCATTCTGACATTTCACCCTTAAAATCCTCAAGGAGCACAGAAGGCAGCTTCTGGCAATTTCTGGGGAGAAAGACAAACGATCTGGAGAATCACCAGTGTTTTTCCTCTGCCCTCGCAGCCCCTGTCAATGGACAAAAATGGTTTTAAGTGTCATCACTTATTTTCAGATAGGCCAAACTGTTTACCTTGAAGAGACCAGATTTCCTAGTTTTCAAAAGAAAACACGTAGTTGGTTTGGAGAGCAAGGATGTCACAAGAAAATTCTAGACTAGTAAAACTCAACAGGTGAACACTTCAGTAAATCTAAGCGTCTCAGCAGAGGAGCCCAAAAAAAGAATGAAAAGGGTGTCTGAGGTGCTTTATGGTTCTGAACTGCCAGCAAACGGACAACAGTCACTTCTTTTAGCTAGAAGATTCCCAGAGCCTTCATGGCAAATACAACTACAGAAAACATGTAGTCTAGAGCAGGAGTCAGTCAAGTTTTTCTACAAAGGGTCAGAGAGTCAATATTTTAGGCTTTGCAGGGTCACATGGTCTCTGTTAGAACTTCTCAATTCTGTTGTAGCATGAAGTTAGACCACGCCTAAATGAATGGGGATGGCTGTGTTCTAATAAAACTTTGTGTGGACACTGAAATCTGAAGTTCACATAATTTTCACGTCATGAAATATATTTTTTTAAAAAATTTCCAACCATTTACAAATGTCATAACCACGTATTGCTCACAGGCCTATGAAAAGAGGCTGTAGGCCAGATCTGGCCCATGACCATTGTGTGCTGATCTTTGGTCTAGACAGAAAATTGGGATTTCCATTGGTTCTTCATTCTGAAGGTACTAGATAAAACTGATGTTCCTTCTTGTCTCATTGTGACTCTGAAATCACACTCGTAAAACTGATCAATGAAAAAACAAGCAAATGAGAGAAATAAATCAACCATCACAGCATTCTTAACCAAAATATCCGGGCTGGGAATGACCACCACATGACTCATGGACAACACACCACAAGGCCCCATCTTGCTCAATGCCATATAAGATATATGTCTTGCTGAAGGCTAGCATTCCAGTGATATTTTCAAAATCATCCAGTGTGAACAATCTCTTTGTTTAGTCTTTGGAGTTTTGTATTATCCAAAGGTTGGGCCAAGGGAGTGGGGTGGAGGGGGACTGGGAAATGTACCAATTTCTGAAATCCAGTTGTCTTCCTGCCTCCAACACACATTAGCCCATCTCTTATTCTCCAAAAAGGATATGTCTAGTGGGTTTCTTGAAAACACATTAATGTATTGTTGAGGCACTCTTGGATTTCCAATACATGCCCAGCTCCTCACAAACATATTACTGTTTTAAAACCAAATGAGTATTTTCACACTCATGATGAAAGAGTGAAACACAGACCTAGAGAAAGTGGCTTCTGGACTCAGTTGTGAATGCAGCATGTACATGAAGGGGATGAGCTCACCAGATAAAATACTGGACACCCAGTCAAATCTGAATTTCAGATGAACAACAAATAATTTTTTACTATAAAAGTGTGTCCCATGCATAAGTGAAATAAGCTAGAAAGAAGAGAGAAAAATACCATATGATATCATTCACATGTGGGATCGTAAAAAAAGGGACATATATGAATTTATTTACAAAACAGAGACAAACTCACAGGCAGAGAAAACACACTTATGGTTACCAGGGAAGAAACAGGGTTGGGAGGGATAAACTGGGAGTTCGGGATTTGCACATACTAACTACTATCAATAAAATAGATAAACAACAAGTTTCTTCTGTACAGCACAGGGAACTATATTCAATACCTTGCAATAGCCTATAATGAAAAAGAATATGAAAAGGAATATATTCATGTGTAACTGAATGACTATGCTGTACACCAGAAATTAACACAACATTGTAAATCAACTCTACTTCAATTTAAAAAACCCAAAGAGTAATAATGCTGTTGGAAAAGTGTGTCTCATTGCAATGACTGGGCATCCTATACTTTTAGTTTCTAAATGTGATAACTCTAGTAGAGGAGAGTGAACAAAGGAGGCGGGCTGGAGCGGAAGGTATTATTGGGGAAAAGCAAGAATTTGTTATAGGTAGAGGAAGGGCATTCCTTATGAAAGAGTTACCCACCAAAGACTGGGAACCCCAGTTTCCTTTTCTGGTTAACCCTCTCACCCCTAAGTGGTTTCAGAATCCTTAAAGTCAGGGTGCAAGGTGGGGCCAAGGAGAACCACTTACAGTCCAGTGCATAAAGAGTGTAAAAAACAGTGTATACCAGAAACCAACACAACACTGTAAGTCAACAATACTCAAAAAAAAAAAAAACAAAAAAAAACCCACAAAACAAAACAAAACAAAAAAACCCCCAGTGCTTCCTGGGGGAGTTCTGGATGCTGATGGACTGTTCTGTATCTTCAGGGTACTGGTGGTTACACCAATCTACACATTATAGGAGGGAGGGTATAGCTCAGCTCAGCAGTAGAGGATGTGCTTAGCATACATGAGGTCCTGGATTCAATCCCCAGTACCTCCATTAAAAAAAAAAATTAAATAAGTAAATGAACCTAATTACTGCCCCTCTATCCAAAAAAGCTAAAAAGACCGAAATCTATATGTTACAAAACTCAGAGAAGTGTACATTGAAAAGATTACTTTTGCTCTATGTTAATTTTTTTTTTTAAAGAGTGGTTTCAGTTGTTACTTCGCACAGAGAATTCATGAGTTCCTCCAGCCTACTGGATAGGGAATTGACTTAAGAAGGAATCCTTCTTAAGGTTTTGGTTTTCCTATAAGGTTCCCCCCAATCCAGAGGACCCTCGATGGGCTTCCGGCAGGCCCGCCCACCAATTTGCCCCACATGCATGAACAAATCTACATCCGACTTAGCTTCAGGCTGTAACACTATCACCCTACCACCTCTGCATACTACTGGCTTTACAATTAAATATCCTGTGAAAGGCAGAAGTGGGAAACTGAGGGCCCAGGCTGGGGGTGGGAGGGGGTGGGGGTGAGGAATGAATCCAGCCCACACTGGGTTAAAATCTCACTGGGTTTGGCTTAGCCCACACAGTGTTTCAAGGGTTGTGAACATTTATATCAACAGGCTTTCTTCAAAAGCTGGATTTCCAAGTGCTCTTGAAAAAGGAGATTCCAGACTTGCAGTCCCACGAAGCACCAATTAGCTGGACCCGAGGGCTGTCTGCCCCCCCAGCGGAGACCCCTCCTGGTCATCACAGTTCCACCAGCTCAGCCGCCATGTCGACCTGGCACCTGTGCATATCTGGGTTTTGAACACCTAATATAAGGCACTCATCAGGGTCTCTGGCACATGGGAAACTCTCAGGAACAGGGAGACCCTCCCTCTTTCTCCCTAAAAGAAAGCGACAGGATGAAGTTGCCATCTTTGACTTGCTTTCTGAGCCCTGGGGTGTCCTGTCTCCCTAGAGGGGAGACGTGCCCCTCCTGTTCCCTCCACTGCTCAGCCCTTCTGCTTCTAGCTTTTCTGGGTGGACCCAGGGCAGATGGAGAGCTGGAATCCTCTGAAGGCAGCAGCAGTGACACACCAAGACAGAGCGAGGATGGTGGAGGACGGGGAGAGAGAGGGTCACTGAGCCACTGAAATTACTTTCACCTTTGCCTCCACCTCTCTGTGTTGTCAGGGCTGGTGCGCTCTCTTCATCGTCGCCTTCAGATCCAGTGCTGATGGGACATCTATCATCTCACCCTGGTGTGAGTGAGGATGCGGGGTGATCAGGCTCCTAGAGTCTTATTTCTAGGAGTTGGCAGAATCAGAGAGTATATTCTGCAGCCAGCCTCCAGGGCCCACCCTGCCTTCTGACCTATCCCTGCTAAACTACTGTTAGACATCCTTTGGCTTTGGTGGCGAGTTTCACTGGATGAATGGCACCAAATTCTGAACACAAATGCTCAGACTTCACTGCTGATGAACAAGGCTGCCTACAAACGACCTGGAAAAGAACAACGGGCACTCCAATGATGGACTCATCACTACCTTTAGCTTTCTGCTTGCCCAAATAAGCAGGATTTCCTTTCCAGGCCGCTCATGTTAGCTTCAAACTTCTTCAGGTCTTTTTTTTTTTATTGACCAATTTTTTTCCCCAGTTTTAAGGCATAACTAACAAACCAAAATTGCAAATATTTATGGTGTACAACATGATGTTTTGATATACATAGATAATGTGAGATCATTATCACAATCAAGCTCATTCACAAATCCATCACTTCAGAGTTTCCATTTGTGTGTAGGGGATGGGATCTACTCTCTTAGCAGATTTCAAGTCTATAATGTAGTATTATTAACTCTAGTCACCAGGCTGTACCTTAGGTCCAGAACTTACTCAACTTATAACTGAAAGTTGTGCCCTTTGGGCAACATCTCTCCTTTTCCCCCTCCTCCCAGCCTCTGGTAACCATCATTTTCCTCTGTTACTATAAGCTCAATGTTTTTGTTTTTCAGATTCCACATGTAAGTGAGATTATAGGTAATAATCCTTCTGTGTCTTGGCTTTTTTCACTTAGCAGAATGCCTTCAAGGTTCCATCCACGTCGTCATAAACAGCCTTCTTTTTAAAGGCTGAGTAATATTCCACTCTATATGTACCATGTTTTCTTTATCCATTCATCTGTCAAGGGACACTTAGGTTGTTTTCTCATCTTAGCTACTGTGAATAATGCTGCAATGAACACAGGAGTGCAGGCATTTCTCCATGATAGTGATTTTATTTCCTTTAGATATGTACCCAGAAGTGGGATTGCTGGATCACATGGTAGTTCTACTTTTAATTTCTTGAGGAACCCCTACACTCTTTTCCACTTTTCAGATCTTAAGATCTTACATGTCTCACAGTGCCACTGGGGTGAGGAAATTTTTGAACCACTTCCCATTCCATTAGAGGTGGCAAGTATTATTAACCCAAGGTGACAAGTCAGGCAATAGAAACTCAGTATCTAAGATGAACCAGGAGCCAGGGGAGCCACTGGACTGACTCCATGCCTCTTGGACAAGAGGCACCTCTCTCAGACTCCGGCTTCTTCATCACATGTGGGACATGCATCTATCACAGTTGCCCCAATCCTATAGGCCCATGTGGTATTTACTGGCCTCAAAATTGTTGATATTATTCCTCAAACTCAGAGAAAGAGGATCCCCTGGCTACCACCAAAGGGGTTAAGTTTTCAAGCATATGTTTTTCTCTTAAGAATAACATTTTTTTTATAACCCTCAAAGTTTTAAGTTTCAACCCTGAATTTAAAAATAAAGTGAATCCTCAGATGACTGGTTATAATTTAGAAGAGGCGGGTGGAGTGGGGGGGTGGAATCCCACCCACCTAGAATAGTAAGTAAATCAGTGTAATTCAGCAAAAGAGTAAGGGCAGGTTTTACAAATGCCTTGAAGACATTTTGGTGGCGCACAGGCCTTCAAGAGCCTGGAAGCCTGCAGGATAATGAAACAGGCTGCCAGAGGGGAAATGATGAGGGGGAAGATGTGTTCTGAGATCTGGTTCACAGCCTTTGCAGCAACAGCAAGGGCTTTTATCTTGGGGGCGCATATGGCTTTTCTTCCCCCTTCCATTTTTATGCAAAGGAAAGGTTCCAGGTTCCCTATTCCTTTCTCCTAGCTAAACTCAAAGGATGCCATGGGAGCATCAATATTAGAGTTAAAGGCTAACTCCGTATTTTTAATATATGTTCAATCATTATGTAAATGGACTATAGGCTTGTCTCTCTCTCTGCGTATTTAATAATCTCCTTTTGAGGATTTTAATTCAACTCGAGGCTAATGGAAAAGTCTGACACACCAATTAACCAAGGGCTTATGTAGCTCCAACATGCACTCCCCACACAAACCTCTGTTTCAGCCGGCATTTCCTGCCAGAAATAGGTCTCAGCTGTGCGGTATTCATCCCAACCCACAGCGCTCATGTGCAAACTTTCCTCTAGGAAGCGAAGTGTCCATGCTGGGCGGCCATCACCCAACCATCCATCCGTGTTCTCCTGGATCTCATCCTGCATAGCGTGGCCTCTGTGCTTTGTGTTTTAAGACAGATAAGAGTCTAGGGGAGGCTGAATCCATCTGAATATGAAGGGTTGGTTCAAACAATGGATGCTACAAATTAGGATGAAGGAAGCATGTACTACATAAACTCCTCTTTGAGAAGCTGAGGACAGGCCAGACTTGTGACCACACAGAGTGGCTCAGGAGAGTCACTACCCATAGTTAAGTAAATGAACCTCAGTTGCCGCTCATCCTGGCATCTGACTAGAGTTACCCACGTGAGAAGCAGCTGCACTGAGAATCAGGCCTGAGGGCTGGAACTTTGTTACAAGACTTGATTGGCTGCTCTGCTATGGGACTTCTCCATCTCTAACATCATCATATGTATCATGTATCGCTCCCAAAGGGGCTCCCACTGTACTGTACAGGTGTCTTCAAGTGACCAATTGGGACAGAAATGTCACTTTATTTAAATAGACCCAAACAAGTACCCAAGACAGACAAAGACCTTCTCTTGACCAGTCTCTTGATGTAAGAGGAACACAGTGACATCACTTTCCAGCAGAGCTAGGTTTAGGTGCTCACTAATGAAGACTGAACTTGGTATTTTATTCCATTTCACTTCTTTAAAATATACACACTTCACAAACTCCTGGGCGTGTCACAGTGGACATGTGACACTTATCAAGACCCAGGCCATCATCGCCCTTCACTCCTGGTCTTCTGTCTCTTCACCAGGGGTTCTCCGGGTGTGCTCCCCAGAATAGCAGCTGCAGCTGAGAACAGCAAACCCTGGGGACTTGTTAGAAGTACACATTCTCAGGCCCCATTCCAGATCTACTGAATCAAACACTCTGGGAGTGGGACCCAGCAACGTGCATTTCAAGGAGCACTGCAGGTGATCCTAACACACTGACATTTGAGAATCACAGTGCTACACCTTTTGGGCCAAAAGTCTGTGCCCAGTGGCAGCTGCTGCTATTATGAGGAGCCCTGAGCCCAGCGGGGCCTCCCTCCATTGTCTGTTTCTTGAGGCTGATAATAAATCAAAATCATCTCAAACAACTTGTTGACATGTGCTGGTTCAGTTTGCATATCTTGTTCCTAAAGATTCTTCTATGATAACAGGAATTTCTCACATCCAAAGTGCTGTCTTTTAAATTCTTCTGTTAATTTTGAGAGAGCAATCACCTACCTAGATGGGAATACTGAGTTACAATAATGCCACTGATTGCAAAGAGCTCATTTAATATCAAAAGATACAGCAAATATGCACTATTTTTCCAATAATCCAAACATGTGGACACCAAACTCACCCAGCGCTGGTGAAAGTGCATCCTGATTTTGTAACATTATGAAAGATCCGGTGTGTGTGGCGGGTAGGGGCACTAGTGCTACTTCACAGGATCCTTATGAAATCCAGGGAAGTCCACGCATAAGGAAAGCACATTGTAAAGTTCAAAGCTCTACCTACATCTGGAGGTCACGAAAGGTCGACCTGTTGACCAAAAGGAATTTTGTTGTGTCCATAAATTTTTCAAAAGCTTTTAAACTAGTTATACCACTCTTTTTTAAATGAGAGAGCTCACATTTGAAAAAAAAAAAAAAAAGGAGACTTCTGGCTTCTCTTGAAAGTCAGTTGATGTGACAACAGAGGACCCACGTTTTCACCTGGTATAAATTAACTGTCTCATCTGAGAAGTAGTGTCTGCTCGCCGGGTCCTCACAATTTCCCATTCAGTCTGTGTCACTCATTTATGTTCCATGCTGGCTCCTGGGTCCTTTTGAGTTAGCAACTCTTGTCCACTATAGACAATCCTTTTCATTGTTATTATTAGCATTGCATTGCAAAGTTTCAGGTTTACTATATTCATCTAAAATTTCTTCAATTAAAAAAATAGAAAAAATAAAATAAAATTTCCCAGTTTGTCCATTCACCAGTTGAGTGAAAAGAATTCATCTTTCACCGTTTGTGTCCATTTTGTTTAAAGATGCATGAGTTATGATTTGGTGCTTCACTTGTTATAAACAGAAAAGTTCTGTTGAGTGTTTTCCGTACCCTTGCTCTGCTTCCCATGAAATCTCTCAAATAACCTTCACAGCAGTGCCATGATGTCTTCATTACCCCCATCTTCTGGATGAGGGAACTAGGGACACCAAGATCATACAGATACTAAAAGAAAAGCCGGGAAGAGAGCCAAAGCTTTTGGACACCAGAATCCAGACTCACCAGACTACGAGGCACTAACAGCACTGGGGACCACCATATCCATGCATAAGTGCATTTCCTGTCTCAGTCAATGTCACACCCCATGATGACCAACTCTTGCTGCCAAGAAAGCTGATCAACATCCCCAAAAGGAATCAGTGACGAAATGTGGGTAGTTCAAAATACCAGCAGCAGTGGTCCCCAAAGCACTGGGTAACCCCAAAGAAAGGTAGAGGGGCCTCCACTGAGCCCTGGTTTTCTTCTAAATGTTGACAAATCATAACCCACCAGCCCCCCTGCTTGGCCTTTTAAATGATGACTGCTTTTTTCACAGGGTACTAGCCAGAGCAGCTGCTCTTTGTCCCTGAAATACTCTGAGGTACAAATAAATGGTCAGACAGGTGTATGACCCTTGGGCATGTTTGCGTAAAGCCTGTCTTGGCTCTCCCAGACCTGGCAGTGACCCTGAATGGGCTCACCGTGGCACATATCTGCGGGGCGGCCCTGCCAGAGTCAGCTGGGGCAAACCTTCCCACCACACCAACGTCCTGAGCATTTGTGAGGCCTTGACTTGGAATTTTAGAAGCAGGGTATCATTTATGTCAAAGAAGATAACGAATGGTCAAGACCTTCAGTTCTCCAGGACTTTACCAGCTCCTGACAATGACAGAGGTTCACAGGGGGCATGCACAGGGATGGTGCCCCCCAAGAATCACAGTTTCTGTTCCTCTAGGGCTTGGGTGTGTGTCTCTAGAAACTCTGAGGGCTCGCAGGCCTGGGAAGCTGGGCTGGGCTGCATCACATGCAAACAGCAGCCAGGACGCGCGCTCAGGCCACGCCGGCCGACCACAGTGGCCTGGATCAGAGCAGGATGCTGGCCTCCGCAGCGTTTGGTCTGCACTCCAGCTCTGGCACTCAAGGCTTTATCACTCTGAGGCAGGAGGAGCACTGACAGAGGAAGCCAAGGAAATGCCAGAGCCAGCCTAAGCTACCCGCCTACATCCAGGCCTTCTCAGGACAGAGAACGGTGTCAGGTGAGAGCCACAGGCCCGCTGATGGCACCCTCTGGGTGAGAGGTTTTCTTTGTTTTTGTTTTTGTTTTTAATTGAAATATAGTCAGTTTACAATGCAGTGTTAATCTCTGGCATACAGAATAATGTTTCAGTCATACATATATGTGGTTTCATATTCTTTTTCATTGTGAGTTACTACAAGATATTGAATATAGTTCCCTGTGCTGTACAGTATAAACTTGTTGTTTATCTATTGTATATATAGTAGTTAGTGTTTGCAAATCTCGAACTTCCAGTTCATCTCTTCCCACCCTCTTCCCCCTCTGGTAACCATAAGTGTGTTTTCTATGTCTGTGAGTCTTGTTTCTGTTTTATAAATAAGTTCATTTGTGTCTCTTTTTTTTTAAGATTCCACATATGAGTGATATCATATGGTATTTTGCTTTCTTTTTCTGGCTTATTTCGCTTAGAATGAAGAGCTCCAGGTCCATCCATGTTGCTACAAATGGCATTATTTTATTCTTTTTTATGGCTGAGTAGTATTCCATTATATAAATATACCACAACTTCTTTATCTAGTCATTTTAAGAGGGCAAAGGGCCCAAAGTGAAATCCACAAAAAGGCAGATTCCACAGAGGCATATCCAGGCCCACATACCGACAGGCTCACCCCTCTCCTCCCCACTCAGCTCAGAAGGGTCCAAGGGGCAGCTCCAGCCCATATCAGAGTCTTCTCCAAGGCTAGACATGTCACCAACATGAAGAATCAGGAGTTAGGAGAGACCAGACTCAATACAGCCCTTCCACATCTCACTGTGTGAGCCTGGATACCTCTGTATACTCAACCGTAGAGTGGAGATCATTAGATCTGCCCAGCACAGCTCAGAATTAAGATAGTGGGTTTTTGTAAATTGATAAGTGCTGTACAAATGCCAAAGACAGTTTTTACCATTCCACAGAGATTGTGTTCTTAGTGAGAACACTCCCTAAAGAGCGTAAGTTCGACTGGCATCTCATATCTCAGCACGTATGAACACACTCATGTTGGGCCCTGGCACTGGCCTGAGGCTTTGTCTCTATGGCTCCCTTGGGCTTTTGCCCAAGACCATCTCTGTCACATTCAGTTATCTTCACACATGCCCGAGGAAAACTCTCATCCTCTCAGATGTGCAGACATAACATCCTCCCCCAAAGCTGGTTTCCTTTGAGACACAGTGGCTTCTTCCCCAAGGTAATTTTACCCATTCGGGTAAACATCCATCGGGTATTTCCATGCACTGAAACCCAGCTTGGAAGACTCCCAAAAGGATGTGGCCTCCTGGTTTGTCTCAGCCTCTCCCAGTGCCACCAAATCAGTCTGCTTCTCCCACATCCCTTCACACTGAGGCTGCTGGGACCACCTGTACCACATGCTCATGGGACGAGCAAGAGATGCAGCCACCATCTTGGGGGGACCAATTCCGGGCAGCAGTCAAAAAAAGGGCTCCAGTGCCCTGCAGTGGGGGTTCAAACCCTGGCTTTGACACTCTCTGTTCATGTTGGGCTCTTTATCTATAAAATATGGGTAAAGAGACGTTTCTACCTCATCAGCTTATTAGGATTAAATGACATCATCTGTGTTAAAATGCACGTGTCTTACGACTGAGTTTGTACATTTAGTTACTGATTTTTCTTCCTGCTTTTTGGTTTTCCCTTTCTTATACTAACTAATCCAAATAAATAATAAACAGACTAACAACAAACAAATAAATAAACACCTTCTGCTAACTGGGAAGTTATTGTGTTATTTTACATTTTATTTTACCCAGTCTTCAAGACTTGCTCAAACATCTCCTCTCTGGGGACCTGGCCCACAACTCCTTGTTTGGTTTACCTGCTCCAGGTGTGTGTCATTTGCAAAACTACTCCTCTATCACACAGTCATTGTTTATATTAGACTATTAACAATTTAGTTTTTTTTTTAAAGCATGTCACATGGGCCTTGCTGAATAGAAAATGATCAACCGATGGCAACTGTGTTATTCCCTGGAATTATGACTCATTCATTCTGCTCCAGAGACATTTTGCTGTCTTCTAAAATGACAGCTTTGGGAGGCTCCCTACAGACGAAAGGAGGACCTGGGAGGAGAGACCCTTGTCAAGGGTGGATTTGCTCTTCTTTGGGCAGGAAATAGGCTGAGATGCATCTTTTTTCATTGATTAGTCTCTGGACTCAACTGGAAGATTCAACTAAAGCACTGGAGTTTCTAAGTACTTCACTCCCTTGGGAGAAAAGTCCCACAGATGATCATGTGACAAGTAGAACTCAGGACATCTGTCCCTTTCAGAACTTAAGTGTGCAAAGAGTAAGATGTTCCTTCTGATGGCTGAAACCTGGGGACTTTTTGGTGTTGCCCATACCTGCCCAGAGGTGACACTCTATAAATATCTGCTGGATGAATGGAAGGATGACTCCTCCAGTCACATCCCTGCACCCAGATATAAGCGGCTGGCAGAACTGATGCTGAGCAGAGCCCTGGCCTTCCGTCAGAGTTAAAGGAAAGGATAAAGAAGGCTGTTCAGACTCTTTCTGCTTCAGAAATGTTGCCTCTTACCCTCACGGGACTAGGCAGCTGTGTAGACAGAAGTTCTGGCTCCACATCATCTACTGGCCACCTCGTGGCAGGTACATCACCAGCACTACAGCTAAACCTTACAACCAGCCATGAAGTAGGACTCATGAGCCCTCTTCACAGATGGAGGAACCAAGGTCCAGACTCCAGAGTTCTCAGTATCCTACAGACTAGAATCTCCATCAACCTGCTCTGCCTCTTGGAGAGAAGCCCAACTTGGTGAAGAGGTGAGGAACCACTATCTTCCTCCTGAGCATCTCCAGAGAGTTTCAGGAAGGCTAGGCTCTGGGGGCAAGCTCGTGAGCTCCTGAGGGTCCCCTGAGAACCCTAGGAAGGAGGCAGAGAGAGGCAAGATTTGCCAAATTTGGGGAGTGTGCACTAGGCAACAAAGCACAGCAAAGACTGATGCAGTCTTTTTTACTGATGTAGTCACGAGTCTCCCCCACCCCATCTCTTAATCCACTCTCTTTCTTTGTCTCGCTCGCTCTCTCACTCTCTCTCACAAACACACACAGAGTTATTCTGCTGTTAGAAAATGTGCACTAATAACAATTTTATATTCATCGGGGCTGATTCGTTCACGACCACCATCGACACACCTTCCCAGGTACAAGACAAACTCAATTCCACAACTGAATGGGCACGAGTATTTGTGTTTATTCTTCTTGTGCACTCAAGAGAACTCCAAAAGACTGGCGAGCTCTTTTCCAAAAGTCCACTTAACCCCTGCTGGGATTACCCAACCCCACTTGGAAAAGGATGGCCCCTGTGTTCAGAAAGCAAGTCCTTTCATGAGGCTCAGCTGTTCCTCAGGCATCCAGACAAGCTGGTCATGCAAAGGCAGAAAAATGTGACAACTGTTGGAAGCCTTCAGCAGCAGCCGATGCGAGCAACTGAAAGTTCTCTGGGGCAGCCACTTCATGGGCGCTTAAAGCAGCCTATTATTCAGTTTATATAAAACACCCACCAGCTACATGGCACCAACAACTGAATATCTCCTTTCTTATCAAGTTCATGACATACTGGCCACCCTGCCTGGCCAACTAACTCTAGAAACCATGAACAACTTCACTTACCAACAAAATACACATGAATAGAGCAAAAGGGAAAGAAAAGGAAAAAAAAAAAAAAAAAAAAAGGCCTTCCTGAGTTCTAAGGACCAAGTTCAAAGATTGCCCAATAGGCAAGAATGCCACAGCCTTCAACACTGCCAACAAACGTCTCTCTCGCTTCAGCTGTAAAGTCTCCAAGACATTTCAGATTTGAAGACTTTGATAAAGAGGGTCTCAGAGCCACGGAGACCACATCCAATGCTTCTTTAAAAAAGAGGAGCCTGTGTGCGTCTTCCCAATGAAGAATTCGTCCAAAGGATTTTGAAAACACTTTAATATACTTTGCTTCCAAAATATTACACACTATTTCTCCAACAAAATTTATGTGTTTCTGGGAACTCCTGGACCTTCCCCCCTCAAAGAAAAAGTACTTAGGTAGAAAACTGTCTAGAGATTCTTTTATGTCAATATGTTAACAGCCTTCTCTTTTAATTGCCATTATTTCATACAGCAGCAGTAATCATTCCCTCATCTGCAAAGGAAATATATAATCCAGCTGTGGTGGCTCCAGTAAAAATACCACATCTGTGGATCATTGGCAACACTGCGGCAGGATTGCTCAAATTTAGGCAAATTTAGAGTTCTCTTTTATACCCAGGCTGCACATGGGCACACTTTTCTGAGAGTGCACATAAACTTTACCAAAACTGGTTACTCCTTTGTACGCTGAAAATAGGTTTTCAGATGATCCACACCCTTATGAAGGAGGCTCTCTTGGAATATCATTCCCAGGACCCAGTTGTTCTAAGAAGCCCCCAGACCCCTCCAGGGTGGTGGCTTGTGCCGGTGCCCTTGTCAATATCAAACAAAACAGGGGAAATGAGCACTCCCGGGTTCAGGGAGGAGGTTCTACCGCGTGGCTGGCAGTGGAGGAGCTGACGGCTGGTTTTCCACTTAGGAGACTAACGGCTTCCACAGAGAGGATGGCAGCCACGGTTCTGGTCACCGTTCCTTCGGTTCTACCGTCTCTGAAGTCCCACTACCACTGAGCCCTGGGTGGTAATATTCCAGAGATTCCCCCCTTCGCCCGCCCCTCCCATGCTTCTGTTTAGTCTTTCCCAGAGCCCAGTAGCAAGCATCTTATTTCTAAGCCAATCTTCCACATTCAAATCCCCAGCCCAAAGCGCGCCCTGGGGGTTTCCATCTACAGACTATAAAAGAAAAAGCAGCGTAACTGAGCCTTGACAGACTTTTATCCCCAAAACACATGTCCTGCGGCTACTGTGCTGGAATGTCGACGGCCCTTAAGCACTCGGGATCCTCTTCCACCCCAGACAATAGAGCAAGAAAATAAAATGAAAGTGGACTTACTGCTATGGCTTGCAGCCTCTCCTTGTGCAATTCCGCCTCTGCCATCCTGGAGAAGGGCACCCAGGGAAGGAAAGAAAGAAAAACAAAACACACGCTGTAGTCACCCAGGGAAATTGATGGGCACCCCGGGGAGGGGGTGCTTTGCTAGAAGCCTGGTTTGTGGGGAACCGAGGGTCGGCCAGGGGTCCGCTCTGGGGTGGCGGGCAGAGCTGTGCGCGCGGCTGGCTTGCCCGGCTCAGCCTCTGGCCCCCGCCCGGCGGGCCGCCTGGCTGCGCCCCAGCGCCGCCGCTCTCTGCATCTCCCGGCCGCCGGCCGCGCCAGTCGGAGACGTGGGCCGCGGGCAGCCGCCGGGAGGGCGCGCTCGCCCCGCGCTCGTTCTCCGCCCTGACGTCTCGGCGCCTCGCTCCGCCCCTGGGGTGTGGGGGACCCGCGGCCGCGGCCTCGGGTGGCTTTAGGCGGGCAGCAGACGCCGGGGCTGTCTCTCCGCTGGGGAGGTGGGGGTTCCCAAGGAGCGGCCAGGCAGCGCGCGTGCGGGAGGGCACCTGGGCGCGGGCGCACGGGAGCCGCTAGGGCGCACGGTTGGTGTGCTCAGGTGGACACGTGCTCACTGGGGATGGACAGACAGCAGCCCAGGGGCCTCTGGCAGAAAGCAGGGCCCCAGCACGCCCTGCCTTCTAGCTCGTGCCAAATGCTTGGAGACATTTCCAATAGGGAAGGGCTGCCTGGCCCACATGCCTTAGATGGCAGGGTACTCAGACGTCAAGTTGGCCAAGGCCAGGGTATCACTCAACACAGGTCACCCCTGTGTGAGGCCAAGTGTGGGTTAGAAAGAGAGCTGAGAGTTTGTAGCCCTAGGTGCTCGCCTAGGCCAGGCCTGCCCACTTATTGTCTGTGAAGCTTCGGGCAAGTCACTTAACCACTCTGAACCTCAGTTTCCTTATCTGAAAAATGGGGTGTCCTCAGTGATGAATGAGATAAAGTATACAAGGGTGCTTTGTAAAAGACAATCTGTTCTTAACATTATCCTTTGACATTCTGGGCTGAAACTCTGAGAATCTTTACTTCTATACTCAGTCTCTGAAAAGAAAAGTAGGATCACTACTAAAATACTTCACCTACTCTTTACTAAAACAAGAGACAGTACTAAAATGCATCTTTTATGACAGGGCTAAATATGAGAGATGGATAAGATCTAGTCCAAAAGGAAATAAAAGCTAAAAACAAACAAAATACCTCAACATCCAGGAGGGATCTGCTAGAATTTCCACCATTCATAAGCAAACTTTCCTCCATAAAATGAAATAAACTTGGGGGGAAAAAACCCAATGCGACCTCTTTAGATCCTTGATGATTCCATAAATGCAAGACTTTAAGAAGGCATTTTTTAAAGGTATGCACATCAAATGTGTCCAAATCATCTCTTTCCCGGGCAAATTCTTGCAAATTTGATTCAATCACCTTTTCAACGCTCAGGGAGGTATCACCTGTCACTTGATGAGCAATTACTATTCTTCCTGAAGACTGAAGCAGTCACCAAAACAGTTTCACTGATTGATTGTTTTCCTTTTCTTTTCATAACGGATGTAGGTGGAGCTGTGTGTGTCATAAATCCAAGCCAACAGCAGATTCGACATCCTATTCCAGTATATCCAGAAATTCTACTTTCTGGCTAAGACCCATCACTTCCTTCAAATGCTTCATATTCCCCTTCACTTCCAGCACCAGCTCCAACCGGACAAGTCTTTTGTGGGGTATTTGCTTACAAATAAACAAATCTGTGAGTACTCCAGCAGAGCCACTGTGTATCCAACAAGAGTAGAGAATTGTAAGATGAGGAAAGTGAGGCCAGGGAGGTTGAAGGACTCAGCCAGAGTCACGGAGCTGGGGTTTCAACTCAGATCAGCCCTTCCAGAGCCCAAGTTCATAACCACTCAGCACCAGGCTGGGCCAGTCTGGGCCAAAGGTGGGGTGGGACCCAGGGATAAAAAAGTGGTCCTTCCCCCACTCAGCTATATAGATATGAAAAAGGAATTCGAAAATCACAATGTGAATGGACTTAGGGTAACTGAACTACACACTTAAAAGTGGTTAACATGGTAAATTTTATGTTATGTATATTTTACCATGACACATTTTTTAAAGGCATGATGGAAGGTGAGATGGGGTGAGAGACAGGCTTGGCACCTTTTGGAAGTGACCAGTTGGAAAGCCATGAATCTCAAGATAGAAGAATCAGGATGTGGGACACATATCTGGGTGTCATCTACTTTAGGGTTACAGCTAAAGAAATGAGAATAGTTGGGGTGAGAAAACAGAACAAGAAGAGGGGAAAGCCCAGCAAAGGAGGCTGAGGAGGTATCATCTGGGGATTAGAAGGAAAAATCAAGAGGGATGTTTCAACAGAAAGCCACAACAGTAGGAAAGAAAAGGTTTTCCAGCAGGGTCAGATGGTTTGGGTAGGTCAAGGACGCAGACTAAGAAGAGGCCATGGGCTTGGGCGGTCGGGAAGCCATGGGTGACACTGGGAGAGCTGTGTGTGTGTGTGCGGAGGGTGAGGCTGAAATTGACTACAGAGAGTTGAGAATGAGTGAGAGGTGGGGGGAGGAGCACCCATGAGTACAGACTACTCCTTTCAGATTTTGGATGTGAAAGATGGAGGTGGTGGTGGAGGTAGGGGAACAGGACGGTGGTCAATTGGAAGCAGAGCCAAGTTGAAGGGTTGAATGTTTCAGGGCCAGTGGAAATTAGGTATCAGGGAAGTGAGACCAAAGACACAGTCAAAAGGGAAGATGAGTGTAGGTCTCAGATTAGACTCGAGGGTATCCAGATGAGCCCTGGTGGCCAGGATAGCCTTAGAGAGAAGGGGGAAATGAAAGAGGACAGAAGATGGAATGGGTAGAGATGAAGACATTGCAGTCAATGGAGAGAGAAGCTGAGTGAGCTTATATCTGACAGCCTAGTTTTCCCAGCTGATGGAAGGGTCATTGGTTGAGACTGATGGGGTGGGGGTTGGGAAACTTCAGAAAAATAGAAATGGTTTCTAAAGAAACTGTGTGAAATGGAGAAAATTAAGACATGGTTCCCTATCAGAAGTATGCACCAGAATCTCCTGGATCACATTTATCTAAATAAATGTACAGAATTAAATATCTATGGGGTGAGGTAAGGGTTACGTGGGTTTGGAACCATTATACTAATAGAGTTTACTGGGAATAGACAAAAGACTTATGCCCAATTGTGTGTACTTCCTCGGTGGCTTTTAACTGCCTGAGACCCTGGTATGCCATGGCTGTTTACTCACTGTTGGGACTGGCAAAGCAGGTATGGCAAAAAGTCAAAGGAGAGGAGAATTCAGAATGTTGGACCCTGGGGATTTGGACCCTGGGGAGTGTAGCAGACTCTTCCACATTTTTTTTTTTTTTTTTTTGGCTGCCTAATTTGGGCACCCTTTTCCATCTTTGGGGAATTCTCATATTATGAGCCATAGTGGGAGTGAGAACTGCTTCCCATCAGAGAAACTGGGAAACGCCAGACACTTGCTTCCCAGATCCCCGGAAGCTATTACATAGCGCGCAGCCTGAGTTCTGTCGGGCATGCACACTGGCCAAGGATCTAGAAGAGCGAGCATTAGAGAACTCTTTCAGGCTGGTTGTTCATCTTTGGTCATGCCCATTGCTCAAGCCTCCTTCTCTAGCCGTCCCAGCTATTCTGTGAGCTACTTAATACACTTCCAACTCATGCCTCCTCTGCTCTTATCAACTAAAATCATTTTTCGTTGCTTGTGACTGAGACCCCTAAGTGAAACAGGAATGCCCATAAAGAACAGAGGGAAAACCTTTTCTCCCCTTCCAACACCTCCCCCTTCATATCTATAAATTTTAGCACTTTAAAATCATCGAACCCATTGCAAACACAGACTTTTATGGCTCAGATTATGCCATATCTTATATAGACTTTTATGGTGTAGCTATTCTATGCTAGACATCAGGCTATGGCTTGGTATTACAAAGAATTCATAGTCTAGTGCCAATTTGGGTGACTATTTGCCCTCCACACATTTAAAATCTGGAAAGATCTATTACAGTGGTGCATAATGTGTGTAACAAATCACTAGATCTTGCTGGGACATTACACTGTGTTGCATAAGCACTACCCGTATTGTTTAGTGTTTTTTTTTTTTTTTTTTTTTTTTTTTCTGGTAGATGCTGTATTGCAAAGCATCCTATGGAGAGAATACAGAATGCTAGATTTGCAAAATAGACATTTTGGTAGTAAAAAATTTCAGACTCTACTTTAGGGTTTGAGTCCTTTGGGAACCACAGACGATCACAGCCTACTCCCCTGTGGGGAAGATGAGAGCTCTGTAAACTGAGAGGGAAATGACTTGCCAGGGCCCACTGAGTGAGTAAAAGTTCAAGTCTTGCCGAAGAGAAGCTGAGAGTGTGAAATTTCATAGTAACCTGAGGCTTTCCTTTGACCAAAGTAATTTTAAAAGGAATACCAGGGCCTCCAAAATGTTTGTATTTGTGTTAGTTCTCTTTGGCCTGGGATCTTCTAGCATACATGGTCATTCAAAACTTATGTGATGGCTGCTGGGAATCAGAAGGAGGGGGACGGTGCCTGGAGCCCTTTTGTCTCCTGTGGTTGTGAACATTTGGGCAAAGTTGATGGGATTTCAAGTATGTGCTGTTTTTCTCTAAGGGATCCAAATGCTGGATTCACATAGAGAGTCCCCATGGTGCAAGAAAGAAAAAGAAGTTAAAAAACAGGGCATCCATGTGGAAAATAAAGTAGGCTGGATGTCACTTAAGGTATATATTGACTAGGCTCTCTATATAGAAGATTCAAAATGAGCAACTGGAAATCCATCTAGACGTGAAAGGTGGAATTTCCACTTGATGGCTTCCTTTTCTCTTGGCTAGCCTTGGCCACATCAATTGATGGGCACTGTGAGTCGCTGGAAGAAACCAGGGGCCGTAAGGATTGTATACAGGAATTAGGTCTGCAAGGTGAGGGGTCATTCTTCCTTCACCTCGCTGGGATATTCAGATGTTGGCTTGTAGTAGTCTTGTTACTGATAAAACTTTTGAAAAGTAGCATTAGGAAGTGGGAGGTGGACGTGACATAGAGAAAAGGCATGAGCCCTAAGCAAAAGTTAGACTCGACAACTGCACAGACTTGAATTCGTTTAGCTCAATTTCCTCATCTTTAAAGGACAATAAAAACTCTAACCTCGGAGGGGTATTACAAGAAATCAGGATAACATATAAAATTCTCAAGAGTGACCAGAGCAGGTGCTCCAGAAATGGCAGGTCCTAATTACTCAACCCCATTTATTGCTCCATTGAAACTGTCATAGACCAAATCAAGTGAGTGACCTGATTTTATCTATCCATTTTGTAGGTGCTGTTTTTTTTTTTTTAAAGAAAAGAGGTGAGCTATCAATATTCTTAAAGTTCCCCATATTAGTAGATACTCCTCATTTTTCATCCTTTAAAAGGGAGGATTCTGCTCTGTGTCTGTTATTGTCTAGAAATTTCATTACCAGACTCTCCCTTTAATGGTTCATAGACACCTACAGCCTTATCTTTTGGACTGAGTCAATTTAATCATTATAAATAAGAAGGAATGAGAAGGGAATGCTTGAGAGGACATTAAGATTAAGTCCTAGGGAAAGATGGAAAGAAAAGCTCAGTTGTGGAGTGTTTAGGAAGAGAGCTACATGCCTACATATTAAAGGTGCTCCTTGGTGGAGCTGATTTAAGGTTTGGGTGTGAATTAGCTACAAAGTGGAAAAGTCTTTGGGAAGGCCATTCTGGCTGTCTAATGCCAGTAGACACAATCAGGTCATTGGCTCCTCAGAGAGCTTAGGGGCCAGTCTGGTCTGTCTTAGTACAATGACCACGATGTGCCCTGTCAGCTGGGAATCCCTTTTTGTAGTGTGACCATCGACACTTTCATTGTTAGCCATGATTCGACAACGCTGGACACATTCTGCAAGTCAGCACTGCTGACAAGAGAGAGATTTCCTGGGGGCTTGGGGGTGGGGGGACAGCTGCCTATCAGTTAAATCCTGGGCTGCCCTCCCATTTGGGGAACGAATAATGAAACTGGGAAAACCTAGCTTCAGCAACTACCACATATGGATGCTGAGCCCTTCTGATGTCCTTTCAGTGTCCAAGGTCTCCATCCTGCACGCCCACCCGTTGTCCACCCTCCATACATTGGCAAAATGAGTCCAACTTGTGTTTGGCTACTCGGAGTCGGTCTCCCTGGGAGGTAACAGCCAGCTGGTCTCAAAAATGGCTCCTTGCTAAATGGAACCCTCCCAGCTGGGTCCTCATGGATTGATGGCCTTGCCCCAAAGCAGCTCAAGACAGAGTGGAAACGAAGTGGGAGGAAAGAGGGCAGGGCACAACCACTGAAGGAATGACACAGCCACTGAGGACAGGACAAACTGGTCAGAACCAAGATGGCAGAAGATTCGACTTCCAGTAGACCTTGGGTCTCATGGCACACCCAAAGGGGCCATGACAGTTCCCAGGCTGACCATCAAAGGTCAAAAAGTGGGCAGGGGGTGCATTTCCTGGAAATCCTCACCCCTTCCTCAAAATAGTTGGAATAATCCTCCTACTCATTAGCATGTGAAATTACTGAGCCCATAAAACCCAACAACATCTGCACCTCCTGGTCGCTCTCGCTCTCTTGCTCTCCCTTGCCCTCTGAGACTGCCCGCACCCTGTCTATGGAGTGTGTATCAACCTTTACTTTAAACTAAACACCACACACCTCTCGGCCTTTCTCCCTCTCACCTTTCTGAGATGGCCCACATTCTGCCTCTGGAACATGTATCTCCTAAGCCATTCTCCCTTCTGAGAGACAGACTGCACCCTGTCTATGGAGTGTGTATCTCTCTAAATAAACTTGCTTTCACTTTACCATGCCCTGCTCTTGAGTTCTTTCCTGCGCAAGGCAAGAACCTGTTCTCCCCCAAAAGAAAGCACACAGGATGAAATCTCAACCCTAGGTCCTAATCCTAACTCTGCCACTTACTGTGTAGCCTCAGGCAAGTCACTTAACTGCTCTGAGCTGAGGTTTTCTATTAGTGAGCTGGGAAGAGAGAGAGCTAACTAGCCCACCCGGTTCTTGTAAGCATTAAAGGAACTCATGGATGAGAATGTGCTTTGAGAACAAATGGGATTGGGAAGGACTGCAGCGAAAGGGACACCTTCAAAGTTCAGGCCTCAGGGATGTAAGGATGGGTCAGCAGCCAGGGGCAGGGGGCAGGGGGCTGGGGAGGGACGGGCAAGGATAGGGTGAAGCGGTGAGATGATGTTTGTAGCAGCCACAGGCTCTGCCCACCAGGAGAAAAGACTCAGTAACGTATAAGACAAGAGGCTTCCAGGTATCTGACTGGATTTCTAGTACAAGCTAGTAAGTGAAAATGACCAATGGCCACCTAAGGCTCTCTTTGATTCCTTAATGTTCCTTGGTCACTCAAGTGATTTCTGATCTACATATTTCATTAGCTTCACAAAATGCAGAATGGGGTTCAGGGTCCGAGGATGCAGTGAAAGAAGCAGTGAGAAGCAGGAGAGAAGGAAACAGAAAAACCTGGATCTTTTCTGCCAACCGTGTGTGTGTCAAATTTAGATTTGAAAGGTACCTGGTCTGTGTTTACATCAATGTGCCCTCCTTTCTACATTCATTCGGAGCTGAATTTATCCCACTAGAGAGAAAGGCATACTTGGGGAGGTGGGGGTGGAAAAAAAAGTTGACACTGAGGCGCCTGCTTGACTGGGAGCCAGGAGCACTGGTTGGAGTTGGGGTGGTGGGTCCAGCACACAGCGGGGAGGCAGGGCAGCCCCTCTGGAGGCTCCGAGGATGGAGCCTGTGCTGACTTGACAAAGGAACGTGTGTTCAGGTGAGTGGCTGTACCCTTCACTGCTGAGGCGGGAGGGAGCATGAGCAAGACTTTGGATCGTGTTAGAGAAAGCAGTTCCCTGACTCCCATAGCCCCCAGTCTGGCTCAACCCTCTGGGAAATGATCACAGCCACTCCCCAAGCACCCCCCCCCAACCGCCGCCCCCGGCCAGAATAGTGTCTGTCTCCTGGGGGCGAAGCCACTTCCGAGGCACAGTGGGGCTTGCCTTCTGCGGTGGTGTCACGCCCCGTGTTGTTTTCTCTCCAGGCAGCTTTTCTGGGGTGGGGGTGGAGGAAAGGGAGGTGTTGCCTTCTGGGATGTGGGCTGGATTAAGTGCAGTGCACCCACATCTGGATGTCAGATTGTCGATGCCTGTGCTGGGACCCAGGGGTCTCCTGTCAGTCCTTCATGGGTTCCCCTCTTCCCACTCAGTTCCTCTCTTTCCTCCTCTACTTCTTACTTTTCGCTTCTCCCTACATCAAGCCTTTGTTACGTCATCTTTTGCATGGGGACTAGCTGTGACGATTGAGGTAGCTTTCACCGTGAGCAGAGAGCTCTCTGCTAGAATGGAGGAGCTCCCTCCAGTCCATTTCCATCTGGGGCTCAGTCCCCCTGTTGCGTGGGACTTCCTGTTGCTGGGATAGGGAAGGGAAGTCTCCTGGGGTTCTGGGATGGTTCTCCTCTGTTTCAGGCTCAGAAGTCACCACAGCATCTTACCAGAGCTTGACTCTGTTTTTAGCCTCCACTCCCTTCTACTCCTGTTTGTCCCACTCCAAATTTGGTGCTTTCTCCTACAAGCTATGCCTGGAATGCAGCCTCCCCCTCCCTTTCCTAACTTTCCAAGTCTCCTCTTGTTAGCTCCACAGAGTTCCAGAAATCCCACCCCCTCAGGGTATGCATGGTGGTCCCTTTGGGAAAGAAAAGTGGTTATCCCTCCCATTCCTAAAATAGTGTGTGACTTACAAATTATTTGCTTGACTTGTCACACAGTTAACTCCAAAAATCATAAAGTCAGAGCCCCGAAGGAGAGCTTAAATTCATCAGCGTTCCCCAAGCCACCATGATGGTTGTTTGCACGTAACTAAGCTACTTAGGTGGGAGGAAGCATGTACTGGACAAACCTGACCTTCAATCTCAGTTCATTTAATGACCTTGAGAAATTTACTTGACTTCTCTGAGCTTAATTTACTCTATCTGTAAAAGGGAAAAGAAATTCGTATCCATCTCATACGATTATTGTGATGATCAAAGGATGTAATGTATTCATCATATAACGTTAACTCCTGACGTATTGAAGGGGCTCTTTTATAATTACGGGCATAATCTTGTTTATTCATTGATATCTGCATCACTCTGGATGTGTTTCTGCATGGATGTGCTTGTGTCCGAGTGACAGTTCCTAAGTCACTTGTTCAGCCTGGCAGCAGGTGCTACAGACGACATGTTTGTGTCCTTCCCGCCCCAGACTCAAATGTTGAAATCCAAATCTCCAATGTGATGGAGATGGGGACTTTGGGAGGTAATTATGTCATGAGAATGGAGCCCTCATGATGGAATTACAAGAAGAGACACTAGAGAGCCTGCTTTTCTGTCTCCCTCTACTGTAGGAGGACACAGCAAGAAGACGGCCATGTGCAAAGCAGGAAAAGAGCCCTCACTAGGAACCCAATCTGTTGGTACCCTGATCTTGGACTTCCCAGTCTCCAGAATTGTAAGAAAAAATACGTGTTGTTTAAGTCACACAGTCCATGATGATGTGTTATGGCGGCCCAAGCTAAGACACAAGGTGCGCCCAACTTGGCTCTCAGACTAGACCAGCACTTACTCATGAACGCTCCTGACTTCTGCTTCTTACCTCTCGAGTTTCCTATCCAAGGACTTTTGATGCTGTGCAAACATTTTTTAGTAATGTTTTGGCTTTGCCAAATTCTGCACATATTGTGAGAGACTGGAGGAGACAGAAGTGCACGCTGTTGTATGGGGTGATTTACACTCCCACCTAGAACGGTGATTCTAAGCTTCACAGGAGGGCAGATCACAGAATCCTTTTGAGAATCTGGTAAGAACTATGGACTGTCTCCCGAGCCAACGCCCTTGCATACAACATTTTGTATACAATTGCTGAATTTTCAGGAACCCCCTGAATTCTTCCATGGACACTCTTAAGAGACCCATGGACCTCTGCCTAAAAAAACAGTCTGCTCTGGAACCTAGACTATCAGAGGAATTGAGAGAGACAAGAGAGTGGATTTATGAGCTGGGAAGCTCAACCTGGTTATTAATGCAAGAGCACCGGAAGTCTGGGTCACTCCTGCTCTGCCCCATCGCCCGCCCCTCTTCTCCGACCTAGCCAGTAACCACCCAAGCTGCCTGCTTTCCACACTGAGAGCTGCCCCACCTTCATTCGCTCTCATAACGTCTCACAGAGAAAAGGCACAGGGGCCAATGAATCCCTCCCTGGGCACAAGCTACCTCTACAGTGTTTCTCCCATCCCAAAGCTTCCTCTGACCAATGTCTATCCAGCCTTTTGTCCTTGTAGAGTGGCCCTCTCTGGTCTCCCCCAGAAGGGATCTGTCTTGCATCTGTCTACAGTAAATATCTTATCCATCCACCCTTGCCTCCCAGGATTAGGTTGAAGCTGCTTTTTCTTCTAAGTGGAAACAATTAAAAACAAACAAACAAAATCAAAACAGATACCAAGGACCCCGAGTTTGAACAGAATAATACAATGGTTTGTCCACATCACTCACACCACCATAGGTTCCATTTATCAATAGCCTCAGAGAGTCTAAGTCCACTTTCCAAAGGCCTGCCCTGCTTTCCTGCCTCCACCACCACTGGGTAAAGTCACTGGACTTCCATGTTGGAATTTGCAGCGAGAATTCCAGCCTGAGCCAAGACCATTGGACTCTCCAGCTTCCAAGGAAAACAGTGTTAGGCTGGTGGGAGCCAAGACAAATGGAGCCGGCTTTTCCTTAATGAGGGGGAAGCAGCCTTTCCAAGGTGGTGACTTAATGAGGCAAGTGACAAAGGGGTGTCTGGTTGCAAACCCCAGCACCCTGGAAAACCAGGCAAAAGACATTACCCTTCAGGAGGAACTTTGACTTCAGAGCAGCGTTGAGATTTCACACTTGCCCTCTGAGCAAGTGAAGTCCTAAATTTGATAATCCTATTATTTAAAAAACATTGAAACAGCCCTAGTCCATAGAGGAAACATTTATTTGTTAAGAATATGACCATTGGTGGGGGAAAAAAAAATGGGCAAAGATATATTTTTGCAGTATTTCTTTAATGGGAGTGCAAACTAATATTTTCCTGAATTACAGTAAAGCAGAAACTAATGGATTTAAGCAAAAAGCTGAACATTTCCAAATTTCTTTTTAAATTAAACAGAGGTTTGGACTGAGTATTGGAGAGAATAGTTTGAATTTGAGTGTAAAAATTTTTTTTATCCTTAATAAACATTTATATGATGCTACCTCTTCCCCTGGATCCCTCCTAGGTGCTTTGCAAACATTAGAAGATGTAATCCTCACAACAGCCCTATGAGGGTAGTAGCACTACTATTATACCCATTTTACAGATGAGGCCACTGAGACACTGAGAGCCTCCAGTCACACAGCTCTAAGGGGCAGATGTAATAATATCAGGTAACCTGCTCATGCTGTTGGAGGCATGTACTTGTGTGGGACTATTGAAATGTTGAGAGGACGTATCTGCATAAATCATATGCATTTGAAGGAGGTGAAAGTGTTCTTTCCTTGTGAGGTACTTGGAATATTGTCCTCTCTAAGGGATAAGACTTCAGATAACAACCAGAAAAGAGAAGTCAACTAAGCTGACTTCTACCATTCTTTTCTCTTTTTTCCCCTCCATCCCTCCTTCCTCCTTTGTTTCCTTCCATCCATCCTCGCTCCCTCCTTCCCTTCTCCTCCTTCCTGCCTTCTCTCCCAGCACACGTATTGGGCACACACTCCAGACCAAGCATCATCCCCGGCGCTGGGGATCAGCAGAGAACAAGACAAAGAAGCTGCCTTTTTTGCACTTACATTCCAGGGAAGGGAGAGAGATATTAAAAGGAGGAAAATCTACAATATAACTTCAGAAATTATCTGAAGTAAAGCACACTAAGGGGAGAGAATGGTATGGGGATGAAGGAATGACACTCCATCAGAGAGACCTGAACAGAGCGAGGGACAGAGCCATGCACATATGGAGGGAAGAGCGTCCTGGCCAAGGGAACAGCACATGGGAAGCCTCTGCACTGTGACTGTGTTCAGCTTCTGTTGGAGGAGCAGCGAGGAGACTGGTGTGGCAGGGGCAGAGGGAGCAGTGGGGGTGGGGGGAGGGGGTCGAGTAGTGGGAAAGGAGACTGGAGAGCGGCCCTGGTCAGATCATGGCCCTGGGAGGGTTTGGACAAGACTGCGAAGGGATGGATTTATGGATTTACATTTTAAAAGGTCACTCTGGCTGCCCAGATGAGGGAGGGAAATGTGAGCAGGAGGCCAGATGGAGGACCATACAGGACTTGTGTGAAAGACCCGTGAAACGGCACGTTAGTGATAGACAAAATAATAGCCTCAAAGATGTCCACGCCCTGAACCCTTACATGGCAAAAGGGACGTTGGTTGGCATGGGTGGGCACTGATGGAACCAACGCCCAGCCAGATCCAGGCAACCTTCACTATGGGGCTGGGAAGAGAGGAGTGGCGGGAGACAAGCACCCAGTGTCCGCTAAGGAGAGCGGACACAGACCCCTGCGGTTCCCACCCCAGCTCTAGCGCTTACAAGGTCTAGTGCAAACTTGGGAAATTACATCATTTCTCCAAGATCAGCTCCCTTGATGGGAAAATGCAATCAATCATGCCTAACCCCTATGGGTATTTTATAGGCAAAAGGAGAAAAATCCATGTTGAGCCCTTGGCATAGTGCCTGGCAGGTACTGAGCGCTCTCATAAAGGCTGCGGGGCAACGTTCTTACAAAAGGAGTTGAGTGCCATGGTTAGGAGTGTCGGTGCCAGGATCCTCTGGGTTCAAAGACCAGCTCCATGTTTACTAGATGGGGACTCCTGGGAGAGGTACTTAACGTCTCTGTGCCTCAGTTTCATCCTAGGTAAACCGAGGTTAATAGTATCTACCTTACGGGGTACATGGAGTGGTCTGTGTTGGCTTTTGTTATTATGGTGGTGAGGACGATAAATAACACTCACCTTCTAAAAATGTAATTAGTGTTGACCCCAGATCTTAGGAATCATAAAATACAAAATGAAAATCTAAAGGATAGGTTTGCCATGGAAAAAGCAAACATCTCTGTAATCAGACACTGAAGCGACTCACAATTTTGCCTGCTCAACATGCAGTGAAAGGAGGATGTGACATTAAGTACACGCAGGGTAAGTGAAGCTGCTCTCGCCTTTGCCTTCAGCCTAATTTCATGATGCTGTGAACCCCAGGTCGGACATATACTTGGGCAGTGAGGGCCTCTGCTTAAGACTTAAACCTTGGAGAGGGCTGCTTTGAGGAAATCACAATGAGTTTGCAAGAAGCAGATGCAGTCTTGAGAATTAACATCCTGTGCTGGTTAGCCGGCTCTGATTTTAACCCCCCTACCCCCTCCCTTGTCCTGTTTGACTCTGGGCCTCTGAGTTGTTACACCTGGGCTGTACTGAGAGCCAGGGACTTCAGCATTTACTGATGTTTGGAAAACACTCAAGTTGTTTGTGCCAAAAACGGAGGCAACGATACTATCCTCGTTCAGCAGGGTGACTGACTCAGCAGTTTAGATGCACACAGATGGCCCTTTTATGGGCAAAATGGTAACCCTGAGCTCCACAATCTGAAGAGCTAAGTGCTAAGTGTGCAGTATTTCCTTAAATGCCTCTGAAAGGACTCTGGGGACTGTAATGAACGTTCATTTGACATATTTTATCAAGGAAGTCAGAGAGCCCGCCTGCTTCTCCTCCCACATTGTGGCTGAGTTAGTGAGGGATGGGGGAAGCTTCCTGGCAGGGTGTGGTGTTAGGATGTGCCAGGCCGAGAGTAACCGGGACCCACATGGCCTCCGTCACAATTGGTCCCCGTGTTGACATTAAACCCCCGACCAAGTTGCGGGTTGTGTCTGCTTGCGCTCGGGGTTTGTACTCTGAAGCCTTGCCACTCATAGTGTGGTCTGTGCACGCCAACACCCGTACCATGGTTGAAATGCATATTCTCACTGGCCTGAAACCTACTGAATCAAGATCTGCATTTTTGTAAGATCCCCTGGTGATTTGTGGGCAGATTCAAGCTTGAGAAGCATCGATCTAGGGCCTACTGGGTCTCAACTGTGATGGCACATTAGACCTGAGCTGCTTTAAAGTAGTACCCATCCCCAGGGACCCACTCCAGACCAACTGTATCAGGATCGGTCTTTAAATTTCCCAGGTGATTTTATTATGCAGCCGGGATTAAGAGCCTCTGATCTAGAATTTCAGATGATGATGATGATGATGATGATGATAGCAATGATTGCAGGTAACCTGTTGAGCGCTTATATGTCTCAAACTCTTCTTATCACTATATTAACTCATCACAATCCTACAGAGAGGTACTGTTATTTTCTCCACTTCAGAGATGAAGAATTAGGAAACTATATGACACCACTACAGGAAACAATATGAAGATTCCTTTAAAAAGCTAAAAATAGAGTTACCATATGATCCAGCAATCCCACTCCCGGGCATATATTCAGAGAAAATTCTAATTCAAAAAGATACATGCACCTAAATGTTCATAACAGCATTATTTACAATAGCCAAGACATGGAAGCAACCTAAATGTCCATCGACAGATGATTGGATAAAGAAGATATGGGGTGTGTGTGTGTGTGTGTGTGTGTGTGTGTGTGTGTGTGTATATATATACACACTGGAATACTACTCAGCCATGAAAAAGAATGAAATAATGCCATTTGCAGCCACATGGATGTACCTGGAGATTATCATACCAAATGAAGTAAGCCAGAAAGAAAAAGACAAATATCATATGATATCACTTACATGTGGAATCTAAAAAAGCAATACAAATGACCCTATTTACAAAATAAAGAGGCTCACAGACAGAAAACAAACTTATGATTACCAAAGCGGGTAGGTGGGGGTAGGAATAAATTAGGAGTTTGAGATTAGTAGATACAAACTAATATATATAAAATAGATAAATAACAAGGTCCTACTGCATAGAACAGGGAACTATATTCAACTATATATGAACTACATTCAATATAGTAATAACCTACAATGAAAAAAAATATACATATATATATACACACATATATATGTATAGCTGAATCACTATGCTGTACACCAGAAACTAATACAACACTAAATCAACTATACTTAAAAAAAAAAAAGAAACTATCTAAGGTCATATAGGGTGGACATGACAGAGATGAAATTTGTACTTTTAGCCTCTCCACAAATCACTGAGGCTGCCCCAGACTGACTTTATCAGAATCTTAAGGGTGGGGCCTAGGGACCCACACTTTAAACTGATGCCACAGGTGAAGCTTTTTCATACTGAAGTGTGATATGTGAGAACCATGTTTTATCCACTCCCAATAGGGCTTCCTTAACTTAGGACTTTGGAAATAGACAAGAATCAGAGTACTCTGGGGAGCTATGATGAATTTGCTCAGCAGTTAACTTTGAGTATCACGTATTGGAATGTTTATACACATACCTGTTCATAATTTATATACACAGATACAAGCCTTGCGTAGTCAAGTTTGCTTTTCTAAAAACCGGTCAGATCTTCTAACCACAGATGGTCCCAGTGTGAGTTTCACCCTGTGATTCCACATGATCCTTGACTCAGAGTTTTCCTTTTCCCAGTTATTATCCATCCATCTATCCATTCATCCATCTACTATTCAATACCTTCCTTTACTGCCCTGGCATTAGGGTATAGAGTTGAGTAAGGCACAACCCTCAAGGAGCAACAGAACTTTACAGAATAATGAATAAAGTTTGGTAACAGGGATAAGTCCAAAGTGCATTGAGGGTAAAAAGGAGGAAGCCAATTCCTAGTGTCTGGGGGTGATGCCAGGGGAAGGTCCAGGAAGGCTTCCTGGAGGAGAGAAAATGAGAACTGAATTTCAAAGGATGCATAGGCCCTCAGTAGAAAGGAAGATGGAACATAGGGAGATGGGACAGGCTGTGCAAGGGCCAGGAGGCATGAAAGAGTGCAGTGTGTCTGGGGCACTAGAAGCCATCTGTTTTGAAAAGGGATGGATGGACAAGATGCAGAAATGTGGGAGATGGCACTGCTGACCTGAGACAGGAACCAGGTCCCAGCTTTGCTAAGCACCTCACCCATCCTCCTGCAGGTGATGGGGAGCCACTGAAGGGTTAAGCCAGGAAGTTACTTTGGCAAGATCTTTGGGGCTACCTACTGAGAATGGATTGTCATGTAAAGACTGTAGGCAGGGAGACTACTTTCAGAGTCTAGACAAGAGGAGAGAAGCTCCTGAATGAAAAGTAAAAATTATGGTAACTGTAGTGGGTTGAATAGTCTGGGAAAGGTGCATCCAAGTTCTAACCCTCAGTGCCTGCTCATATGACCTTATTTGGAAATAGAGTCCTGGCAGATGTAATGAAGTTAAGGATCTTGTTATGAGAGCATCTAGGATTTAGGGTGAGCCCTAACCCTAATGACTGGTGTCTTTATAAGAGAAAGGAGAGGGAGCTTTGGAACACAAAGATCCAGAGGGGAAGACCATGTGAAGACAGAGGCAGAGACTGGAGCGATGCAGAAGCCAAGGAGCACCAAGAATCCCAGCAGCCATCAGAACCCAGCAGAGAGGCACGGATCAGATTCTCCTTCAGAGCCACCACAAGGAATCAACCCTGCTGACACCTTGATTTCAGAATTCCAACTTCCAGAACTATGAGAGAATATATTTCTGTTGTTTTAAGCTCCCTCCCCTCTCTGCCCCAGTTTGTGGTAATGTGTAACGTTAGCCCTTGGGAATTAACATAGCAACTACTAACATTGACTACTTACTCCATGCCAGGCACCCTACGTAGGTGTTGGTTTCATTTAGCATCCATCCCTACATTCCATGAGGTAAGGACTTGTAACGTCATGCCCACCCATCAGATGAAAAAACTGAGGCACAGGGAGGCTTAGTCATTGACTCAGGGTTACAAAACCAGTAGGTGGCAGAGCAGGTTTCTCATGCAGGCAGCCTGGGAGCAGAGCCTGTGATTTCAGCTCCGGGCTGAATGTCAGAGAGATGGAGAGGAAGGAGCAGACTTGAGTAGGTGGGGAGAATTATTAGGATCTGGCAATTAACCAGGCATCAGGAGGGTGGGCAGGAGGAATTGAGCCTTCCCGATTTCAGGTGCTTTAGTGCCTCCATCCTCTAGTCTGTTCCATTCCCCTGGGATGTGCTAACCCGTCCAATTTCCTAGTCCTGCTTTTTGCACCTGCTTCTCAGCAGTCCTCCTGGGCTCTCCCCAGATATATCCTCAAAATGGTCCAACACTTGTTAATTCCCCAGACAGTGATCTCACTGCCCACTTTTCTCTCTTCGCTCTGGCTGTTCTTACATCTTTGAGCTACACCCGGGCATTCAAACTTCTCCTGACCCTAGAATCCTAATGTGTATTCTGGTCTCTGCTCTCAGCATCCCTGTCCCTCTCCTCCCCTAGTCCCCATCTCCCTGTAGAACGAGCAGGTGAAGCATCCAGGTAAAGAGCTGGGAGGAAAACCGTGTCTTCCCAGGAAAAAGGTTACATACTTCCTCTGTACTGTTTTTCTATTTCCCTTTTAAATATTTCCCACTCTTTCAGCTCAAGACTGAGACCCCCCCCCCAAAAAAAGTATAGAAAAATACTTTTTGCTCCTTTATAATAACAAGTTTTTTCCTGGTCCACAGTGAGTGAGTTACATGAGCCTGGGTTGCCGTGAGAAAGCATAAAGTCTGCTGTATAGATGTGAACATTGCTATTTCAAGAAATTACCAGCTCCTACAATTCTCTCCATGAGTCTAGGATGCACATCTGCCAGGGAGCATAACTGATCAACTCATTTAAAGGTGGGCATTCACACCATTCCACACTTACGGCACTCAGATGGACTTTAATTATACCCCAAGATGAAATTTCATTGGCAAGGTCCAGGATATTAAAAAGACAAATGTTTTAAATTTTAAAAATAGGAACTTAGACTTAGAACCCAGTTGTCACTACACTTCCACTGACCAAGGGTCATTGTCAGAAGAGGAACCAATCTGGAGACATAATTATGTAAAAGAATAATGAGAGATTCAAAGGATCAAAAACTTCCCAGGGTTCCCTGAAATACCTTGGAACCCCCTTTGGGAAGCACACAGGTTTATCTGATAGAATACTGTGTTTTACAGAGTTTATCTTTGTTCTCAGACATCATTTGACAACATTCCACAAAGTGAAATTATCACCATTCCTCATATTTTCATCTGCTTTCAAACATTCAGATTGTTGTTAGAGAAGCAGTCATCTTATTTGGGAGGAAATTTGTCATGTACCCCATTGGTTTGCCAGCAACTTAAAATACCATAAGATTAGATTTTCCTTTCATTCCAGTACCATTTTATATATAGCCTATTTTATATTCAAATATATCTAAGACATTAAATATTTATTAAAATTTTTTCTAGATATTTATATTAAGTTCATTTTACTTAAGGTGGACTTTTACTTTTCATTGTCTTTTCATGATTAATTGACTACTGCCTTTGGGTTGGTCTTTAATGAACACATACCCTCACTTAAATGACAGACAATCCAAAAGGGGATAGTTGGAACTCGCTCACACACGTTCAGTGTGTGTGCTGGGATGACAGAAAATCACAGGGATTGAGAGATAATTTGCATTTTCCTTTGAGTGAAAAAGGAAACTTTAAAAGATAAGAAAACTGTAATAGTTGAAAAACTCCCAGTGAGCTAGTGGGAAAGAAAAGTCAGTGCATTTGCATTAGAAGGATCAGAAAGACAGATTCCTTTTTTATTGGTCCATTTAACAATATTTAAATGAGCACCTGCTATATGGTGGGCACAGTGCTAGTTTCTGGGCTTGGAATGAGTGAGTTTCTGGATGAGTGAAGAGAGAAACTCTTTCTTCTGGAGCTTACGGGTCTTCTTATTAATGCTCCCTTAACTAGACTTTGGGGAAAAGGGAGCCTAGAGAAATCCACAAGCCTTTTAAATCAGAGCTCAGTTCAATATCGGTATTCCACTTACTAGGGTTCTGTTTGGGAACAAGCCACTTAAACAATCTGAACCTCAGTGATCTCATCTGTGGAATGGGAATGATAACAATTTGTAAGACTGTCATGTGAATAACCCAAAAGAGTGAGCACACTGGAAGGGCTCCATACAGAGTAACAATTGATAAGCAGTAAAGAATATGATAATAAACATTAAACACTTGTGTTTCTGTTTTTCTCCCTTCCTCTTCGCTCTTGCCTTGTGACTATTGGTTAAACACCGGCAGGATTTTGGTGAGCAGGCCTACTTAGCCTAAATTCCACAAAGCAATGAGGAAATTGTTTTCTCTGTGTTTAATTGCAAAGTGGCTTAAAGTAAAAATAGCCAGACACAAAAGCTACAGTATGTATTCCTTTTATATGACATTCTGGAAAAGGAAAAATTATAAGGACAGAAATCAGATCGGTGACTGCAAGGGGCTAATCATGGAGGAAGGGAATGCTGACAAAGGGGTCCAAGGGAACAAACACTTTGTGGTGATGGAAATGTTATGTATCTTGATTTTGTTGGTGATTACACACCTGTACATAGTTGTCAGCACTCACTGAACCATACACTTAAAAAGGGTGAATTTTACTGTATGTAATTTATATCTCAATAAACCTGACTTAAAAAAAAAGAAGAAGAAGACTGTGGCTTGGGACCTTCAAGGCTTCCTTTAGGAAAAAAAATCTATGATCAGTACATAAAATTAGCAGTGCTCCTGGGAAGACACTTGTACAAAAGTAACTACGGTAAAGACAGACATTGCTAATCCTCCTAAGAGAGGTACACAGTTCTCTGGGAGCTCAGAGGAAGAGAAACTTCCATCCAGGGACACCAAGACATACTTCATGGAAGAGGCTGCATTTAAACTGGGTCTGAAGAGTGCAATTAATCACTGGGGTTTTTTTTTCTTCTTCTCTGTCGACTGTGATCAATATCTTTGGCTCCAGCCTCTGTTTATAAATTGGTTGTAAATTTTATTATAGGTTCAATTCTTCTTCTGTCCTAAAAGTTTTTATATTTTAATGCATTTGCTAGAGATTAAATGATTCACATCATCTTGACCCTTAAACAATCACAGTTTTGGGGCTATGTTTTCTGCGTCTGCCATGTTTAGGAAATTGCTTTTAAATGTCCACTTATAAATGTTCTTCCATTCTATGAAATGAAGAGAAGTACAATGTCATTAAAAGAGACCACATGGCCAAGTGTAATAGGTTGGAACGGAGTTCAAAAATCTAGATTCTATAACTCACAAGTGAGTCTATCAATCAAGAAGAAAAGGATTAATAATCCCCAAAGAAGAATGAAAGGAGGGAACTATGTGAATGGACAGTTCAGGAGAGAAAATACAGTGGCTCTTAACATAGGAAAAGATGTTACATACAATTCTCATATATAATCTCATATATCTCATATATAGTTAGTGAAATGGTTACTTCTGTTAATATACACTTCTATGAATCAGTGAGACCTAAGATCAACCACCCAGTAAAAAAAAAAAAATGAGCAAGGTAAATGAATAAACAATTCACAGAACAGAAAATGCAAATAGCTTCAAAGCGTAAGAAAGGATGCTCAAACTTACTCACATGAAGGGAAAGGTAAATTAAGGCTACACTATTTTGCACTCACCAGGCAGGCAAAAAAAAGTTTACCAAGTTTGTGAACAGTGTTAACGAGGATGTAGGAATATCAGCTACTGCTGGGACAACCTTTATGGAGGACCATTTGGCGATGTTTATAAAAGTTACAAATCACGATGATTTTGACCCAGCGATCCCACTGCCACGTATTTTATCCTACAGACCATCCAATGAGCAAAATGACACGCACCACGTCATTCACCACAGGACTGTCTGTAATTGCCAATGAATGCCCCTAGTAGGGTTAAACGAGTTTGGGTACCTCATACAAGAGAGATTGAGAACACTCTTCATAGGCTGATGAGAAGCCCCCATTCAGATCTATGAGAAACCTAGGATGTCAGGCTCCAGTCCAGAAACCCACAATCAGTATCTTCAGGATAACAAGATCCCCAGATGATTTCTATGCACGTGAAGGTTTAAGAATAATTAATTCCAGCTAATTCCTACTCATGGTCACTTCAGGCTTGATCTCCTTCCCTCACTCGACCTTTATTCTACATAATCTATGCTGAATGCCTTTCCCTGGTCTGCCATTATCCTATGTGTTTCCTTCCATATTATTTGCCACATTATAATTTTCTGGACTCCCCTGTCCCTCCTACCAGGAGATGTGCACTGCTGTCTCACAGTACCTAGCATGGAGCCTGGGAATATGGGGCAGATGCTAAAAAAATTTTTTTTCAATAAATAAACAAATGAACCAGGCCAAAGGAAAACGGGAAAGGAAACATTTGCTTAGTTATCTTTTTGCCATTTACTTTTCCTAAGATGTTTCTCCTTTTTGGAGAAACTGCTAACAGATCAAGAAAGAACCAGGCCCCCTTGGGAATAGCTTCTCTCCTCTTACTCCCTCAGGCCAATAGCTGCAGGCATTGAACAAATACATCTTCCAGTTCTTTGCTTGGCTGTGGATTCAGCTCCGATTAGAAATAAAACCTCTGGGTTCAGATGACATTTTCAAAGGGCCAGAAATTCCCTAGAAATCCTCGCTTCATCTTGCTCTAGGAGATGGCTTTCCGAGCTGACTCAACTCCTTTATTTGGGCTCACTAGCTGACTGTTCCTCCAATTGCTGCAAAATCCCAACCACACAGGGGAAAAGTGCTCCAGGAAAAGCCCAAGCATGTGGTGCATCAGCAAGGATTTGCCGTCACGTGTGCACATGACTTTCAGGAGTGAAATGAAAAGAGTGGCTCGCCAAAGCACAGCATGGCGGGAGTTCCCTCCAGAGGCTGGCTGCCCTGCCGGCAAAGGAAAGCAAACAAAAGAAACATTCTTTCTACTTGTGAGTGAAACAAAGATCCCACTGAGAAAACTGAAGTGAGCAGGAGAGCCATAAAATCAACAGAAACGGGGGCTGTCAGTGGAAGAGGCATCTGGTTTCAATGTAAACATCCTTCAAATGTTTCAAGAATGAATGGGTATTTGAATAATTTATTATTAAACTGTTTTGTTTTTTCCTGACCCTAGATATTTCGGGCAGATTCAGAATTGAAGCTATCCTTACATATGCCCAACTCTAGTTCCCACTCAGTTTAGGCTTTTTTTCGGAGTGGAATCCTGGGAGGAAAACATTTGCAAGCAAACTGAACAGAGTTGCCTGGGCAAATCCAGGATTGCCTGGCTGGGTGCAGGTATACTTTGAGTCACGTAAACGTAGCACACTAAGTAGATTGTACACTTCACGCAGGAAGCCCTGAAGTGGGGGTGGGGGTAGGGGTAAGCGTTTCCGTTTGCTCTGGTTTCTGTCCAGGGTTTCTTTGTTGGAAAGAAACTCTTCTCAGATTGCGCTCGCTGCTTCTGATCATGAATGGAATACATACAGTTTTGAAAGATGCTCTAGAAAAGAGGTTGCAGTAGTGACCAAGATATGTTTTGCTGGGGCCACATTACGTCTCTAAAAAGAATGTCATTGCCAGGAAAGTAAGCTAGAAAGGGAAAGAAGAATGTCACGGTATCACTTATATGTGGAATCTTAAAAAAAAAAAAAAAAAAAAAAAAAGACAATGAACTTATCTACAAAACAGAAACAGACTCACAGACATAGAGAACAAACTTTTGGTTACCAGAGGGTAAAAGAGGTGGAGAGGGATAAATTGGGAATTTGAAAATCGCATCTCTTGGGGAGTGATGGAAATGTTAGCTATCCTGATTGTGGTAGTGGTTCCATTGGGGTATACATCAGTCAAAATTTATCAAATTGTATATTTGAAATATGTTTTGTTTACTATACAGGAACCATACCGCCATAAAGGTGTTAAAAAAAAAGAATGTCTTAAATTGGCTGTCAACATTTAAAAAATTTCTGCACAGTAACAAAGGGCTGGATTCTAGTAGAATCCATTTGCTAATGATCTTTAGAAAACACACACATCCCAGTTTGTCACAACCTAACTACTTCCTTTTATCTAATCCAGGTCCCCTTGTCTAGGCTGGCCACCTGGTAGACACACACACACACACACACACACACATCCTAGGACAGCCCTAAGGATGAGAAGGAAATGAGTTTCGTCCTCCACTGTCTGGCCACCTTTGGCCATTCTAATTTAAGTACCTTAACTCATTACTTGATATTGCATAATTTTTTTTTAATATGATAGCAGAACTTTCTCTTGTTCTCTTTTTTTTCTTACTATTTTCTTTACCTTATACTACTTCTGTAGAATTACATGAATGTTAAATTTTTATATATTATTTATTTATTTTTTTTTTGCCTTCTTTAATGAGAAACCAAACATGCCAGTGTCAGGGGCATCTTTGTCTTTGTCTCAGGTAAGGGAAGTGATAGACCTTTCCCTGGCATTACTTATTTCATGTGGCTCCTCTGGCTTGCTGTCTTTCTGTGCTTAAATATAACCCTGTAGGGGTTTAGCTACAATCTCGACTTCTGGTTTTTCTTAATCAGTCAGGAGGTCTGGCTATACTGGCCACATTGAAATCACTTCAATTTACCCTCGTGGGAGCAATAAAGCTGTATCAGTGATGTCTACCAGCCTGGAGCTATTTGGCTGTAAATGTCAAAGGACAGCCAGAAATTAAAGCCATGGACTCCAACATAGGTACCTTTGACATTAGCCAAGATGTTTGAACATATGAAGAAGGAAACAGGTTGCTCTGAGTTCTTGGGAGCAAGGGACCAGGACTTATTTGCCTCTGAATGACCTCATCCTGATTGCAGTGCTCAGCGCTGATGCCTTGTATGGAATTAGTGCTCAGAAAACATTCATCAAATTTAGAAGATGGAGATCATAGGTTTAATTCTAGGCAAAAGCAAAATGGTCCTGAATCATTCTGCAGCATTACCTAATACTTTAACTGTTATGATGAAAATATTTTGTAAAAATAGCAACTTCCTAAAACACTCTATTCCTAGAAAGCAACTTTGGGTTTTTTCCAACCTACAAAAGCACCACTGCATCTTCTAGAGCAGTTCACATATAGCTGGTCTTAGCAATCATAAAGCTCATGGTAGCTCAGGTAAGGAAACCAGCTCCAGGTAAGAAGACTTGTTCAAGAGCAGACCAGTTGCAGTCTAGACATCCCTTGCTTCCTAGTCCAGTGATTGTTTTCCAGCACGAGGGATTTGCCCAAGTCCAAGAAAGTGGTTCTAGAATGGCAGGGCACCTGACCAACTTCAACAGTCTGTTGGAGAAACATGGAGATGCCCAGCCATATATTGTGAAAGGCCTGGGCTCCCCTGAAGGGCACCCTGACTCCTGCAAAGGCTAACTGGCAGCCCAGGGGGGTGGAGATGACAATACAAGAGCCAGTCCTGTTGCCTCATGCTTAAAGCAGATGGCCCAGCTGTCCTGGGGGCCCTAGAGGGGAACACATGCCATTCCAACATCAGACAGTAATTCCCAAATCCAGAGCATAAATGTGTCAGTCATGACAAGACACGCTGCATGACAGCACATGGAATCAGCCATTTTTTTAAATTAAAATTTATTTACTTTAAATGAAGGTACTGGGGGTTGAACCTAGGACCTGATTCAATATTTCTTGGTCCCTACCCACACAGACAACATTTAGTGAAAGCACGTTTGATGATGCCTTTTATGCAGAAATGCTGCCTGGTGATGTGCACGTGACTGGCAAGAAGGACTGTTTGATTCTTTGGTTCTTCTTATGATTTTCCCTGATGGTAGATAATTTTATATCGAAATCTACATGAACCCAAAACATGATTATCCAGGCAAATTCGTATGGCATTACTCAGAAATGGAATCGAACTGAATTTTAATAACATTTCCAGAGTAAAGCATCCATGGAAGAAAGCATTTTTAACGAAAGACCCAATATCAGAAAATTTTTAACTGAAAATCAGTGTGGTGGCTTGACAGCAACCACTTGTAGGTCAAGGGCAAAGCAGTAGTAATAATAATTATGGGGCATTCACAGCAGCATTCAAGGCCTTTCACAATATGGCGGTACCTTACGTTTCTGGTGTGATTTCCCACCACCCTCTTACACATGCTTCAGTACAACCAGATGTATGCCTGTTCCCTCCTCCATGCTTTCGCTCTTGTTCTTTCTGTCACCTCTGCTATGCCCACTGTACCTCACCCCCTGCGTCTGTTGAAATCCTCATGGAGCCAGAATGCCTGGGTTTAAACACTAGGCTTCTACAGACTAGCTATATGACTTTGGACAAGTTTCTCAACCTCTCTGAACTTTGGTTTCCTCCTCTGCAAAATGAGGGAAAAAAAAAATGGTACCACCTCATCAAGTTGCTGTGATGATTAAATGAGATACTAGATCTAAGGCACTGACAACAGTGCCTGAACCAGATTTACACTACCCTCCCTTCAACCCCCAGGGAATAGATACTGTTGGTACTTTTTTTCTATTGGGTTAGAACACTAGGCTTTGTGCAGGCAATACACGGTTCTAATAATTATTCATTTAATAAGGATTAATGATGAATAAGCAAACTTATTTCTATTAACTCTGGCCTAAAGATTGAATGGGGGAGAGGGATAAATTAGGAATTTGATATTAACAGATACACACTACTATATATAAAATAAATAAACAACAAGGTCCTACTATATAGCACAGGGAACTATATTCAATATCTTATAATAACATATCATGGAAAGTAATCTGGAGAAGAATATAGATATAAAACTGAATCACTTTGCTGTATACCTGAAACATTATAAATCAACTCTACATCAATTAAAAATTAATTAATTAATTAAAACATGGAACTCAATTAAATGATTAAATATTAGCATATGTGATCAAGCTCCTACTTTGCAGCTTTTATTTTGCTCCATTTCTTCCATTTATGTGAGAACTTCCTGTGCCTTGTGCTTATTAACTAACTTACCAGGGTGGGGAGAAGACATTCTTCTGTGCTTTCTAAAATAGAATTATCTGGCTAGCTTTCCTAAGTGACTCCTATTTCCCTCCAAACCCACTGGCATTCCCAAATTCGTTATCAGAGAACGGGCTCAAAGACCAGGCATTCAAGGCAGATAGGACATCCTGGGACCAAGAGCAGAGCGGATTCTTTGCTGTCAACTCTTCCTCGCTGGCTGACACTCTAAGTGGCTGTCATTCCCTTGTGCAGAAGGAAAATACCATAAAAGGCAAGGCTCAGGCAGACCGTTAAGCAGTTTGAAGTGTTCCTCGGGGCTGTGAACCCTCTCGGGAAGGAGCAGCAGACCCCTGGCAACGATTACAGCACACTTCACAGCAAACTTGTGGAGTAACAAAGCACATATTGTTACCTCCGAACGCCAAGCTCCGCAGGCTAGTAAAAATCCGCAGTATACCTTTTTAATGGGGTGAGGGGAGTTGGCTTCCCTGGGACATTTTGGATGGAGTCATAACACAAATAAACTGTATTCTGGGTCTGAATTTATGAAGCCCAGTGCCAAGCAGCATGGTCACAAATGGGGTAACCCACATCATTGTGTAAATCAAGGGCAGAAGCCAAGGAGTTCTGGCAGCTGCACCTTTGCACGCTCATGTGGGGAAAAGACGCCTTTGAAACACTTCCCAGAGGTCTTTACTGTCAGCCACTTTTTTTTTTCCCTAAACGTGTTTATTGTTCATAGAATGGAAGATTTCTACCCATTTTTATTGTTGCTAAAATCTGACAGCTAAGTGCCTTTTTCGATAACTTGGAGTGGGATTTAGCACAAGACAGGAGAGGGTGCAAGTATCTCTTCTGACTGGTGCAGTTCCAGTCCAGTTTTTCTTGAAGCTGAGTGTGTACCTGTCTGCAAACACACACACACACACACACACACACACACACACACACGGCCACTAGAGTTAACTTCAGAGCTCAGAGAAGGGAAGAAGTGAGGTGCCTTCAGCCAGCAAGTCAAGTCACAGAGGCAGTGAGAACTCTGAACAATGAGCCCCTTTTCAAACGGAACCCACAGCTATTTCTGATCCTGGTGGTGGGCTCAGTGATTTGGATCTGCCATCCTGCCATTTTATGGAAGGTAGTCCCTAAGAGCTCATTGCTGGGCTCGGAAAAATGAGCAAAATGGCAACCTGTGCTCATTGATGAGATGCGATTTAAACCCTGAATAAGCTGTCAGAAAAGTTGCTTGGTGCCTAGGTTGAGAAGACAGGTGGTGAGAGCCAAAACTTATTGGCGGGCTTAAAGGGACTTGAAGGGTCACAAAGACTTAAAAGGAAGTCAGGAAGAAGGTGTCTTCAACTCTGACTCTTCTGGAAGAGAGAAATAGAGCAAGAAGCAAATGCAGCCAGAGCTGTGAGGTCCTGATGTTACCATGAGAACATCTGGGGGTGCTTATAATATTCCCCGAATCCTGGTTAACACACTGGAGCAAATGATGTTAAGGGGAAGTAGAGCCTTGGGTGGGGGCACTTACAACCACAGAACTCAATTGCTCCATTTTTCTCAAGTGTAAGCTTAAAATAGTCAATCACAGTTTTAGACCCTCTAGCCTTTAAAACATTTATAAAATCATATCATATGATATTTTTCTTTCTCTATCTGGCTTCACTTATCTTTAAAAAAAAATGACACAAATGAACTTATTTACCAAACAGAAACAGACTCACAGACATAGAAAACAAACTTACAGTTACTGGAAGGGATGATGGGGTAGAGGGAATAAATTGGGAGTCTGGGATTTGCAGATACTAACTACTATATAGAAATAAAATAGATAAACAACAAGGTTCTATTATGTATAGCACAGAGAACTATATTCAATACCTTGTAATAGCCTGTAATGAAAAAGAATATGAAAAGGAATGTGGATAGATAGATAGATAGATAGATAGATAGATAGATAGATAGATAGAAAATAGATATTTGTATAACTGAATCATAATGCTGTACACCAGAAATGAGCACAACATTGTAAACTGACTCTACTTCAATAAAAAAAAAAATCTATGCAATCAGAAGATAACCAAGTCTAGCAAGGACCTAGTGACTCTGCCAACCTTTTCCTTTCAAGATGAAGAAACTGAGGCTCAGAAGATTGCCACAGGCAAGCTAGACAATGTCGGCTGAGATTTGCAAGATCTTTTTCTTTTCTTTTATCCTCGTGATCCAGAAATATGGTCATTCATTGTGCCTGGAGTGTGACAACCATATTCTTGGTTTCAGGACGGAAAACTGTTTCTTCCAAGTCTTTACAATGATTTCTGTTCCAGTTATTCTTACTAACTCAAAAACACATGTAATTTTTAGGTTGGAAGCCCATTCCTTGCCCACCATATATAACAATCTCTCTCCTGTCATTTACATAACTTTTTCCTCCTTCTCTGCATTTTGAGAGAGATTTCTAATTTATCTTTTCCAATAATGGTTCAGTCCTACACCAGTTCAGTTCAGTTATTTACTGCCTCTAATAAGGATTTTAATACTGCTCTTGAGATTTTTCACTTTCAGGCATATTTTACCCATTTCTCATTTCCATTTTCATCTCATTCCTTCCTATTCCAATGACCTTATGATTTTTCTATTTTTTAAATGCCATAGGGAACATAGACAAATGAGTTCATTCACATACTAAATAAGAAAAAGAGCGCATTTTGTCATTTCCTGGAATTCATTTATTCATTCAGAATCTATGATGTCCCAAACACTGTGCTAGATTCTGAAGCAAGATATGTCCCCCGTTCTCAAAACGCACTAGGAAATGAACGCGGTAAACCACCATAATGCAAAGTAGAAAGTGTTACTTGTCTTAAGAAAGGCTTAAGTCTCAAAAGATATTATGAACACTCCTTTTTTAAAAAAAAAAAAAATTTCTTCTGGTTCCTGCACTAGACAATTTTAGAAGTCTCATTTTCTTCTAATTTTTTTTTTTAAGATTGATGCTCCCTTTTCTGAGGTCTGCAGCAACTTTGTCCGCTGGTTCCAAGCAGTCTTTTGGATTATTTATTTTTTCAGTGTGATAATTTAAATAATGTGAGCTCTCTCCAGACTTAGTGATGGCAGTCATGCTTGGTATGGACTTAGCCTCATCCACGCCCACCCTTCACTTGTCCGATGATCTCACACCTACAGCTGGAGGACAGGTGGATATGCAGCTCCTACCCAAACTCCAGACTCTAATGCAGCTCTGCTCCCCTTGGGGAGCAGCTCTTCCTGCCTCCCTTGTCTATTTCTTTGTGATTTGGACTCAATGTCCATGAGAAACTACAATCCCAGCAGACAGAGTACTTCTGCCGTAAATCTTATATCTTGGACCCATGTAAGTGCTGAATTTATGAAACTTTACTTCTCAGGATGCAGCTAAACATTACACATATTTAATGAAAAAAATCTGAAAAATAATATATATATATATGTATATGTATAACTGAATCACTTTATTGTATACCCAAAACTAACACAACATTGTAAATCAACTGTACTTCAATAAAAATAAATTTAAAAAACACAAAAACCAAAAACAAAGGTATTAAAAATGGATTGAAAGTTTTAAATTAAAAAAATTTTTTTAAATGACACATGCTTCGAGAGAGGGAAAAAGGTCCCTCCCTTTTTTTCCATCCTGTTGGTTTTGGGGAATTGTTGAGGTTGGGTGGGTAGAGAGACAGACGGGTGAATGAGGAACAGCTTTGTGGCTGCCTTAAAAAGAAGCAGCCCCTCAGAAGGAGGAGGAAGGGTACTCAGCTTATTGGCTGAAATAAACCCAGGGTTTCTGTAAAAGGAAGACTCTAGGGTAAGCATTCAACGCCTTCTCCACTCCCTCCACCTCTGCTTTTCCCTCGGGGAGACTACTCCTGGATCTTGGCACTAGGCTGTCTGATGATCCTACTTTTCAGGGCTGTGCTGAGCACTCTTTCTGGTTTCTGGGTCTTTCTGGGCATTTCAGGAGAGTCGGGAGAGCTGCAGCAAGGCTGCGATCCAGATGTCAGTTCTCTGCTTTCCACATACGCTTTTTGATCTTCTCTACCCAAATATGACAAGTAGAAAGGAGCACAAAAATAGAAGCTAAGTTAACCATGCCAGGGGCCAGTATATGTTTATGTGGTATGGGTCAAAGAAATATATATAATCCTGCACACACATTAGAAATGCCCTGCAAATCTGAGACTAAAAAACTGAAATGAAAATGGTCATAGTCTCGGGGGAGCCATAAGGAACACAGATAGATGAGTACACCCAGGTGCTAAACAGGAGGGAAAAAAGTTAACTTTGTCATTTGTCCATTCATTCATTCATTCACTGAGTACCTATAAGATGCCACGTACTATGCTAGGTGCTGAAGTTGAGGATAAAAATCCAAGCAAGATATAGACCCTGTTCTCAAAGTACGTGTGGATGTGTTTTAAGACATGCACATAAAAAACTAGCATGCAAGGTAGAAAGTGTTAATTGCCTTCAGAGAGTGCTTCCAACTCTCAGCAGCGTTCTTCTCACATGGAGTAAAAACACGCCCCTTCTGCCGAGCCTATTCAATGGGAAAATGAAGCTTTTTTTTTTTAAAGTAAAAATATATCTTTATTTTTAGTTTTTTTTTAATTGAAGTATAGTCAGTTTACAATGTTTTGCTAATTTCTGGTGTACAGCATAGTGATTCAGTTACATGTGTATATATATATATATATATATATATATATATATATATATATATATATATATACTTCTTTTTATATTCTTTTTCATTGTAGACTATTACAAGGTATTAAATATAGTTACCTGTGCTATACAGTAAGACCTTGTTGTTTAGAAAATGAAGCATTTTTAACAAATAGTGCTGCAACTGGATATCTCCATCTCATCCTACCTTACTGTATATGCAAAAATCAATCCAAGATGGATCTTAGAACTAAGCCCCAAAGCAAAAACCATAACGCATCTAGAAGAAAATACTTTCATGACTTTGGAGCAGACAAATATTTCTTACACAGGACACAAAAGGTACTCATCATAAAATTTAAAAAATGATACGTCAAGTTTCATCCTTATTACAAATCTCTACCTGGCCAAAGGCAGCATTAAAAAAATTAATATGCAGCCCGCATATTTTAATAAAATAATAAAGATATACAGATGAGAAAGAGAGAGAGGGAGAGAGTGCTGTTAAAGGGCTCTTATCAGAATATATTTTTTAAAATTCCTAAAAACCACAATGAAAGACAAACAACCCAATTTAAAAAGATTGGGTAAAACACATGGACAGACACTTCATCAAAAAAGGATATGCAGATGCCAAAAAGCTCATGAGAATGTGCTCAGTATCAGTGGTCAGCAGATTAATGAAATTAAAACCACAACGAAGTGTATTTCAAACTGCCTAGAATGCTGAGAACAAAAAAAAAACCCCAGAAACCCACCTGACAATACCAAATGTTAGTGAGCATATGACGCTTTTGGAATTCTGACACACTGCTGGTGGAAGTGGCACCATCATTTGGGAAAACCTCTGGCAGTTTCATATAAAGTTAAACACATGATCAGCCTGTGGACCCAGTAGTTCCACTCCTATGTCTGTACCCAAGAGAAACGAAAACATCTATCCACAGAAAGATCTGTTCAAGTATACGCATGGCCGAACTCACTGAAATAGAGAACAGGTTGGTGATTGGCAGAGGTGGGGGAGTAGAAGATGGGGAAATCAGTAAAGGTGGCACCAGAGAAAGGTACCAGAAAAAGACTATTCATGGCGATTTTATTCAAAATAGACAAAAACAAGAAACATCCTAAATGCCCATCAAAACAATGGATAATGTGTTATATTTATTTAATGGAATACCACTCAGCAATGAACTACTAATAAAAGCCAGTGCACGGATGAACCTCCAAAACAATATATTGAGTAAAAGAAACCAGATGTAAAAGCATACACACTGTATAATGCCATTTTCATGAAGTTCAAGAACAGTGATGAAAATCAGAATCCTGGTTACCCCTGGGCTGAAGGGAGAAAGCACTGACTGGACAGGGTCACAAGAGAACTTTCTGAGGTGATGGTCCTGTGGTGGCTGCAGGACATCTGTGATTACTAAAGCCCTTCAGAACACACACTTGAGCTCTGTACATTTTATTATATGTAAATTATTATCTCAATTTTTAAAATTTGATTTTAAAAAGGAAAAGTCTTTACATTATTTTATAAGGCCTTACCTGACCTGGCCCTGCTACCTCCCTGATCTCAGCTCCACTGACTCTCCATCTCACTCCCTCCAGTCCAGCCATGCAGGCCTTTTTTTTTTTTTTTTTTTTTTTTCTGCCGTTTCTGAGGCATACCAAGCAGTCTCCTAACTCAGGGAACATGCCTTGCTGTTGCCTCTATCTAGAAAGTTCTTCCTCCAGAGAGCTCCTTGACTTGTTTCTCCATTTCATTCAGAGCTCTGCACAGATGCCACCTTAGCAGAGTAGCCTTGCATAACCATCCTATGTAAAAATCACAGTCAACACCACCACTCACACATCACTCCCCGTCCTCCCTTACCATGATTCTTTGCCAGAGCACTCATCAACATCTGATATGTAGAACATTAATTACACCTTTGTTTACTGTCTGTCTCTTACAACCTGGAATGAAAGCTTCTTGAGAGCAAGACTTTGTTTTGCTCACTGCTATTTCCCAAGCAGCTACTACAATTTCTAGCACGTAGTAAACACCCACTAAGTAGTCAAGGAATGAATGAACAAACACATAGGCCGTGACAGTAGATCTGATGGAATACATCTCATTAGACTGGTATACTTAATTCTGATAAGACTCCTCTTTCAAACGACTGGCCAAAACACTTGCATTTCAAAACACAAATAAGAAGAGTAGCAGATGTGTTTTAGGAAAAATAAACAACCTACCTCAAAGAACTCTACAATATTTTTAAGGGCCTAGGTGGCCAGCTTTGACACGCCCTTTAAGATGAGAAGTCATGGAGCAAGATGACACGTGAGACTGTCCTTTGGGCTCACAGTGGGAAGCTCCAGGGACGACATGCCCCTGGAAGTAACCCACATTCTGCAGCCCACTCTTGTGGCCCTACCGAGGGCCTGGCGTGGAGTTTCTAAGCTGCCATCATTTACATTCCAGTATCACAACCATTCAGAATCAGAGACCTGAAAGTTACTACCAAAACTAATACAAACTAAAAATGGGGAAGTTTTCCCAAGCGTGGGGTGTAGGACCACAGAACTGGACGGCATCTGGCTCTGAACTCTTAAGACCAATTCTGCTACTAATTAGTGGCGTGACCGTAAGTGTTCAGCTATAATTGTGGAGTTTCTGTTCCCTCAATTAAGAAAGAGGGGCTTCAGCCAGAACTCTATAGTCGCTTTCCAACTCTGAAATGTTTGGAATCTCTGATCTCTGTGCTTATAAACCAAGGAAGTGTTCAACTTTTCATGAGTGAAATCTTCAGTCATGACAGCTACATTAAAAAAAAAAACAAACAGGCTTATTACAGATGAGTTTTCTGTCTTTCTACAACTGAAGGCATTCTCTAAAACACAAGGCTTCCTTTCCCTCTCTCCATCCTTATCAGAGCACTGGTGTAGACAAATGGATGTCACAACTTGCATTTCCTTAAATATACTCCAGTGCTCAGATTTGTCTAAGTCAACAGTTCAACTACTTGAATTAACTAAATCAGTCTGTCAGCCAAGACTGGTCCTCTTTGTGAATCAATGTTCACAAAGCAGGTTTTGTTCCATTTCTAGTTCTGTTACTTATAAGCAACATGACCCTGGTCGAGACAAAACTACTAGGTATAAAATAAATCAATTACAAGGTTGTAATATACAGCACAGGGAATATAGTCAATATTTTATAATAACTATGTATGGAGTATATTCTATAAAAATAATGGATTAATATATTGTACACCTAAAACTAATATAATATTATAAGTCAACTATATTTCAATTTAAAAAAACCTATCTGAGCCAATCTATACATAATCTATAAAACAGATGATTTCAGTCTTTCCTTACCCACAAAGTATTGTGAGGATCAAAAGAGGTAATATATGGGAAAATGTAATTAAAATATTGTGTAAATATGAGATTGTGTTATTATAATGTTGGACTTTGAAAGCCAATCTAAGACCAAATGGAAATGCTGGGAGTTCAGGAAGAATTTTTGAACCTTTGAGCACTTGGCATAGAGAGTGTATCAGGTCTCTCCCCATTCAGACACGTGCAGAGAACAGGGGTGTGTGGGGGAAAAAAACCAAGAGATTTTGGAGTCAGAGGCCAGAATTCCCATCCCAGTTCGTGGGTTTATGAGCTGTGTGGCTTTGGGAGTTAATCACTCTGAGCCTGTGTGAAAATTTGAGGAGTCTCAACCATTTGGAGGTAAAATGTAGAACATTTTTGTTTCCCTAGCAACTGTCCTGTGTTGACTTTCCTTTTTCTGCTGGATTGCAGACTCCCTTAAGGATAAATCAGTCAGACCCTAACACTTTCCAGGAATTCTATTTGTATAAATGGAACATTTAAAAATGCCATTTTCCAAGTGTTCAATGTCAGTGTATAGAAATTTAATTGATGTTTATATATTGACCTTTTATCCTGAGACCCTGCTAAACTCACTTACTAGTTTGAGCAACCTTTTTGTAGATTTCTTAATTTTCTAGATAAACAATCATTATCTTGTGAAGAAAGACAGTTTCTTCTTCTTTTTTTTTTTTTTCAGCCATAGGACTTTTATTTCTGATCATTCTTCCAAAATGGCACACCAGCCAGCAAGCCCTTGTGGCAGCTGTTGTGTCCCCAAACTAGACGTTCTTAGCAGTAGGTTCTGGGGGCAGTTGTGAGAAAAAGGGGAGGAAGATACCACTTGGCACCTTACACATAGTATCCTCATCTTTTGGGAACAGTGATTCAACCTCTCAGGTATGCTGTGAGAGAAACATAAGAAGTCATGAAAACTACCTACGTGTCCATCAACAGATGCCTGGATAAAGAAGTTGTGATGTATCTATGCAATGGAATACTACTCAGGCATAAAAAAGAATGAAATCTTGCCCTTTGCAGCAACATGGATGCACTCAGAGGGCATTCTGCTAAGTGAAATAAGTCAGACAGAGAAAAAAAATGCTGTATGATATCACTTGTATATGGAATCTAAAAAATACAACAAACTAGTGACTATAACAAAAAAGAAGCAGGCTCACAGATTTAGAGAACAAACTAGTGGTTACAGCAGGGGGAGGGGATAAAAGGAGTGGGGGAGTGGGAGGTACAAACTCTTGGGTATAAGATAGGCTCAAGGATGTATTGTACAACATGGGGAATATGGCCAGTATTTTGTAATAACTGTAAATGAAAAGTAACCTTTAAAATTGTATAAAAATAAATTTAAAAAAAAAGAAAAGAAATGTGTGGCAAATGCAATGGACTACATAGAGTTGGTGCTCAGTAAATGAGTATTCATTTTTGGTAATACTGGTTGCAGGAACACTCTCAGTTTAGAGGCCAAATATGTAATGGTTGTCTGTGCCTCCTGCCATCTGAAGACACAATCAAGATTTTCCACGCTGAGGCATCAAGGCCATGTTAGGCAAGTTGGTGCCCATCTTCCTGGTCTCCAACTTTGGGGATCTAATACCTAAATGCTATAAAGATTTTGAGAAAATATAGTTAAAAACCAAACCTTAAAACTGGACAGAGACTGTCCATTTTATGATTCGTAGTAACGTTTGAAAAGGGTTCTTTAATTTGGTTCTTTGAAAGCACAAGCTTTGGAACCCAATAGATGAACTGCTTACAGATCTGCTAAACAATGTAGGTCAAAATTCATAAATTATCATGTGTGTTAACTAGTTATCTTGTTGAATTATCAACGGCTGTTACTCTGAGGTCAGTGAATGCACCTAGCTAAAACGAGCAAAGCTCCAGTTTTATTCTTGGTCCTGTTTTCCTTTGACTTTTCATGCTCGTGTGCCTGGCTTCCTTCTTTTTGTCTGCGGCAGGACCTCTGGCATGCTTCAGCTCAGTACACAGTGGCTGCTGCTGCTGCCTCTAATGGTCCATTTGCTTCTGTCTCTTGTCAGATCCACACTTGGCAGAGTAAGTGACACTTCTCTGCATAATCAAGCCAGACCTCACCCTTGGCCATGTGGTCACGGAGTCAATTAATTTGTTAGACACTTCCCTCAGGTTTTAAAGGACGCAGTCCCTAGCTGTGCTGTTAGGACAAATGGATCCCCTGGTCACCCCTCTCCAGCTGTGATAACCACGCAGGCTACCTAGGATGTTGGTTCTGTATGTTGGTCAGACTGACCACTGGTCCTTATGTCTTTTCTACCACATCTCCATCAATATGGTTCCCAGGATCCCTTTGATGCCGTCAGAGCCAGAACAGTGATCCCTAACCTTCTTGTTTCTCAGGATTAAGGATGAGAAGGAATGCTTCTGGACGAAATCCTTCCTAAGTGACGTCTCCCTAGAGATGAAAGAATCCTTTGCTATGTTGTCTTCCCAATCAATTTTCAAGTGTTTTCCGGTTCTCCCACAAAGATGTTAAAGATCAGAATGACTAAGCTTCATACACAAAAGATACGGCTAAACTGGGCAGCTATTCCGTTCTTCAAGGCTATTTAACTCTTTTTTTGTCAACTATACATGGGTTGCACATTTAAACCAATATTTTAGCTGTGGTCAAGGGAAAAGATGCTTCCTCCAGCCTTCAGAACAGGGCAGTCAAATCTTTCCAGTTACATATTGAAAGTAACCATGTGTCACTGCCTTCCACTAAAATTGAAGAAAGGGTAACTTACCTTGCTTGGACTATTGTTTGGCTGTAGTGACTGTTAGGTAAGAGTCTTACGACACCTAGACCATTGTTTGAACATGTCTTACAATACAATATCAACTAAATCAATTTCAGTATCAATTGCTCTCACGTTCATAGTCACTATAGAATAAAAGAGACTGCTTCTATAGTGTGGTGTTATATATACACTCACAAATGTATGTGTATTCTACAACCATTTTTTTTTTTTTTTGCACAGTACTAGACCAGTGGGACCTATTTTCCATACAGATGGATAAAGGCAAGACAAAACACACGGGATTTTAACCCTGCTTATGCCTTGAAGAAGTCTGATCCTGGATGCTAGGATGGCCGGTGATTTTTCAGGCTCTAGGAACCAGGGTGAACTTGGCCCACAGCCCATGAGCAGACAACTTTCTTGCAGTGGGAAATGACCTCAGCATAGACTAAAGATAACCACCGTGGGAGAAACGCCTACTTGGCTTTTTTCTTTATATTTGGCCCCATTCCTTAACATCTGAGAGCCAGAGATGGCCTGTCTTCCAAAGCCTGTTGCACACAAATAGAAGACAAACTCCAATCATGTCCTAAAGGCAGGGGAAAAGTGAGTCTTTGTCCTGCTTCTTTCCGTCATCAGCATGATGATGAGATGCATGAAGTCCAACTTGCCACTGATGGCTTTGGACAAAACTGAGCAACATCCCAAGGAAAATCTGTCAAGTGATAATTAGCCTCTACACCATCTTCCCCTTTCCCTTAGGTTCACATAGCATCTTTATAGAGTAAAGCAGAGTGAAGAGAACAAAGTTCTTAATCATGCACCAGGAATTTCAGATTAAAAAAATTTTGATTTCTTGATTCTGTAATTAACTTGCTGTGTGACTACAGGTATTTCATTGGGCCTTCCTGTGTCCAATTCCACAGCTTTAAAAATGAAATTCCCTGGACTCGGGCTTCACAGCAACCTGTAGTACATGATTTGAGCTGGGATTTTTGCCCACCAGGCAAAATAGGAGGCCTACCAGCCTTGAGACAATAGCTTCCATCAATCCACAGAGAGCATGCTCCCCATGTGCACAAACGTGCACACACACAACATGTCCTTTCCCGCAGCACTGGGAGATCAGAAAGGATGGTGAGTCCAAGCACTACTTGAGCTGGAGAACACGGTCACCATGAGCTTCAGGAAAAGGTCTGTGGACTCAGTGTTCAGGGCAACAGCCAGGCCCTGAGGGCAACTTTTGCCTGAGTCAAGAGAAGAACACAGAGAGCTGGAGAACGCTGCCTGCTATGCATGGAGAACAAGGTTAAGTTTTCATTTGCCTCGTCTTGACCAAAGTAGTACCTGACAGTGGAGTTGCCAGTATTTCTCTTTGCTCTTTGACAAACAGCTTGTCCCACAAGAGAATCTCATAGCTGGAAAGCTGTTTTGTTCACCACATCAACTGAGCAATATACACGTTTGTCAAGATGGACGTGAAGAGGCTTCAGTCTCTTTCTGCAGGGATGGGAATGGCTGAGTTCACTGTAGTAGGGCCTTCGGATTACTCAGAAGATAGGCCCTCTTTCCATCTGCTGCAAATGCTTTTGGCCACTTTGCAAAATATCCTAAGATCCTGTCAATACAGACACTTTGGAAATTGCAGGAAAGTTAGCTTCGCTTTTCTTCCTCTGGGGTAATTAGTTGGTTCTAACACACAGATCCATTTCTGAAGATGTCAGTGGCTAAAGGGTATGAAATTAAAATGTCATGGGAACTTCTTGCCTCTTTATAAATTCTAAAGAGCTCTTCTTTTGATTCCAGCTATTAAAACCCCTAGATCAGGCTGTCCAATAAAATTGCCTGCAATGAAGGAAATATTCCATATCTATGCTTTCAATACGGTAGACACTAGTCACATGCTATCGAGCACCTGAAATGTGTCTAAGTGTAACTGAGGAGATGATTTTTTAATACTACATAATTGTAATTAACTTAAATTTTAAATAGACATCTATACCTCATGGTTATGTATTAGCACAATTCGATAAGGTTTAACATTCAACTTATAATTTATCCTCTTTGTATCAGCTTCAAGGCACCAGTTATGATGCGTTACTTGTGGTCATCTAGATTGATTCCCTGGTACCAGGCTGCAAGAAAAATAACTGTTAAGATTCTTAAAACATTTAAAGCTGCTATCTAAAAAGGAGATAAATGAGTAGAGGGGTTTCCTTAAGAGAAATGAAAACAAAATGGACTCTAGATTCTGCCAAGAAAAAGAGTTCGTTATAATTATAGTCTCTCCCTTGAGCTTACATTAAGTGAAGGTTAAATCATCTAGAATCTGTTTGAGTTGTTCTTTAATCGAATTACTCAAACATGGCTGCATCTCCCTTATGCAATGACGCATTAACCACTGAATGTGTATTTGGGCTACCAGGGCACATCTTCTAGTCTCTCACAAGCCTTCTTTTGTGGCACAAAAGAAATTATGTTTCTGACTAAGTGGCTGACGGCAACAAATTTCCATCTCCTGCAACATCAAAAGCAAAAGTCTTTCCTCCACTCGGTTGCACGATCACTATCTGTGGTAGCAGCAAAAAGGAAAAAGAATTCCCTGATGAGTTCCAGATTGATCTCCAAATGAGTATGTTAAATGCCATGATTAAAATTAAGGGTGAATTTACATATAGTTAGTTCCCTTCTCTGGGAGATAAAAAGCCATAGAGTTATAACGTGTCAACCTTGGAAGGGATTCAGGCTAGTTCACTGTGTTTCCACAAATGAGGAAATGGCCTTAGACACTGATTGAAAGCAAAGCAAGGATGTGGTATGAGAGATGGGAAAGAAAAGCGCACTTAATGCACTTAATGGGTTCCTGCTCTGTACCATGCTAGAGTATTTACTCTTGTATCACAGTTTAGCCATTAAACCGGACAGAGTACCTCTTCACATTCACCATTCAGGATCTACTCACCCTAAAGTATTGCTGACCAGTGCAGCACTTCCTGAAGATTCTCTAGGAGAGAAGAGTTGTGAATTTCCATCACACACCACACTCGGAACAGTCAAATGAATGTTCTTGGCTGTTTCTCTTCTATCCAAGCTCCCTCTTTAGCCAAGCCAATGGGAAGATAGAGGAAAGGGTATGTTTCCCCTCAACTCTTTCCCAAGATGCATCTAAATCACTCTATCTCCTGTCTCCAAGCTCCCTCCTAGGCTTCTAAATCCCTCTCCCTTTCTTAAACATAGCATCAAGCAGCACAGTCTTTTCAAAATCCTTCAATGGCTTCCCAACCCACTTAGGATAAAACCCAAACTCTTTGCATGATCTGGGTCCTGCTCATCTCTCAGCCCTCACCTCCTACCATGCACCCCTCACTCGATTCACTCCTGGTCATTTGCTCTCCTTGGGGAATTCTATCAAACACAGCTGGCTTGTTCCAGCTGCAGAGTACTTCAGCTACCTCTGCCTGGAACACCCTTCCACCCTAGGGTTTACATGGTTTGCTCCATTGACTCGGCAGAGAGAAGTCTTCTCTGAGCATCCTGTCTAGATGCACACCTTCCCCTGCTACCCTTTCCACTCTCAGCATTCTCAAACCCCTTTCCTGGCCCTGTTTTTCTCCCTAGCACTCATCATTATGCACATATTGTTTTTCTTGCTGGCTATTTGTTTGTTATCTGCCTCCCTCAGCTAGAAGGTAAATTTCATATGATCAGGGTCTTTGTCTGCCTTGTTTGCCCATATGTCAAATGTCTGTGTGAATAAATGAGTGGAAGTGAGACAGGAGGGAAGGGGGCAGGGCACAGCCATTAAAGGTATGACACAGCAATCAGCACCAAGATGGCAGAGAATTCAACTGCCAATAGACCTTGAGGCCCAAGATGGTGGGAGATTTGACTTCCAGTCAACTTTGAGCCTCATTATATGCTCATTGTAACATATTAGCATAGGAAATGACACTCCCACCAGTGCCATGACAGTTCTGAGGTTAACCACAAAAGGTCCCAATTCCTGGGAATCCCCACCCCTTCCCCAAAGTAATTGGAATAATCCTCCCACTTGTTAGCATATGAAGTTACCGAGCCCATAAAAACCAGCAAGCCCCACACCTCCTGGCTGCTCTACCTTCTGAGTGATGCAGACCACACACTGTCCATGGAGTGTGTATCTCTCTGAATAAATCTACTTTTACGAAACTATGGCTCGCTCTTGAATACTCTCCTGCGGGAAGCCAAGGACCTTCACTTGGCAGGGCGTGTCCCAGGGACTCAACTGAGACCTGGGACACAGCCATCCTCTTGCACCTGATTTTCCTGTATCGGAAGCAATTTAGCTCCGTTCTAACTCTTCCAAACTCGCATACTCACCACCCATCGATCTGATAAGCAGACAAAAAGTCCTCCAGCTACTCTCATCTACCTACTTTAGATGACAGCGATCAATTATAAATAAAATTGTTTTTTTTCCCAAGGGGTATCTCATGAATCATCACAGAAACCTTGTCAGGGAGATGTTATTATGTACATATGAGGATACAATGAGGATACTGTGGCGCTAAGCAGCTCAGGTCAGACAGCTGAGCTTCCTTACTTTTTACTTCTAGAGCTGGTACTGTTTCCATCACACCATCCTCCCCTCCCAGTCTTCAGAAGCAATGTACCTGAGAGCTTTGGGGAAAACACAGAGTGGGGACCACACGGAAGTATCGTTATTCTTACGTGCGATGTCTTTCACTACCATTGATCTATACACTGGTCTTTGCAGAGTTTCCAATCCCAAAATGAGGCAGGTATCTTTAACTTGCTTTGAGGGAGACTGGTCTCATAGGGGTCCTCCTGTCTCATTGTCCTTTGTGCCAAAGTGGCTCCTGCTGAAGGCACTAAGGTGCTGGGCTTCCCAAATCATGGACCTGGCTGGACATCTGCCCAGGATGTCATTTGAGTCCCCACCCAGGCTTATAGCTGGAACAAGAGTCTAACCCAAGGTGATCTCCTACCTTGGCACCTCAGGCCAAAACAAGGTAGAGATCTTACTCTCTCTTTTCTCTTGACACATGTCACACATGTGACCATAGCTGTTATCTCCAACTTTACTCTCCTCAGAACACATATAGGAGTATAATATGATTAAATCTTGCATCATTAAATTGTTCACAATCTTCAGTATTTAATTACCAATTAATAAATTAGATGTAATGTAAGTCACACCTGAGGTCCACCAAGATAAACGATAATCACACAGTCAGATAATGCAAAGATAAGAATATCCTAATTAACAACTTCACTTTAATTTAAAATCCATTCCACCATTCTTTCTACTGAATTAAAAAAAAGTGAATTGTATTAGAGTCACAAATAATTTTTTTCTTTATTTTTGGAAAAGATAGAAGATGGGACAGTTAGGAAATTTCTAAAAATTTCTAAATTTCTAAAAATTAAGCCACTCCAAGAGGTTTGAGAACTACATCACTTGACAAAGGAAAGAAAGGAAACATGTCCAATATAAGCTAGCTCCTTCATACAGCCTTAGTGATTCCATGATTCATTAGCAGAGGGCAGAGATGAGACCATTAGGAAACAATCAGGAATAAAGACACAATTTTCTCTACAATTATGTTAAAATAGTTCAGCGTGTGTCAGTAGGTACATGCATCTGTAAGTTAACTTTAATATATACTTTGGGTGTGGTTAGTCAACATCTGTAGTGCTTAATAAGAAATTCATATTCCAGGATGTTTGGTTAGTGTCCGATGGTCCCTCATCGGAAATCACAGGCAAGCACTTCAAGAAGAGCTATCTAAATCTGCACCAGATGGTTTGTTAAGTACCATAAGGGATGTTACATTCCCCACCCTCACCCTCCACTGGTAAATGAGTACTACTCAAGATATGCGGTTGGTTAGAAAGATTACAGACATCCCCACCCTTGCATAAATAGGGCATATCATCTACTGAGACCTGCAGACTGACCTTCTTAAATGATTGTGCCCCCATTTTCTTTTGGGAAGCATCCCACAGGGCAGAGAAAAGGGTGATTATTGTTCCTTAAAGACTCTTTGTATGCATATACCCACACACTGAAAAGGCGATAAGTGTTTTTTAAGATACAGTGATTTCTAAAAATTGTCTTAGATTTCTTAAGCCAAATCCAAAGTCTCAGAAGTACACCATTGGCAAAAAAACATGGCCGTTTGCCAAAGACTAATCGTAGAAGAATTTCCCACTTTCTCAAACACAGAAGCTTAGTGTATTTTCCTGACCAGTCCTCGATTCATTAGTAATGTGCAGCCCCAGGCAACATTCTAGAATAAGTCGACATTATGCAATAGCCTCATTAAAACTGGGCAGGGAGCAAACTGCCAGCTTCTAGAAATGGTTCATCACCTCACAGAGATAATTGGCCTAATATAATGCTTATGGTATGGCTAAAGTCCAACTTCTGGCCAACTGTCCACAGCAGGAATTTATGAATTGGGGTTTTATTTGCCCTCTGATCATGAAGGTTTGTCATTTATTACCTTATGTAAGATTTTACTCATGGATTCCTGCTATGAATTATTAGATGGTTGAAATTCATGTCTCCATCCCTTTGTGCATATTCTTCCCTCTGACTATAACTCCTTTTCCCCCATCCCACCTCCCTTCTTTGACCAAGACCTCCTACTCATTCTTCAATACCTAGCTCCAGAAGTCTCCTCTGCAAGCAAGGCGTTTTCTGTCTCTTCTAGGCATTTGCCTACCACTTTAGTGCATTTATTCATTCGAAAGATAATTGTTGGATGCCTGCTATATGCAATCACTGTGATAGACTCTAGGAACGTAGCAGTGAGCAAGACAGGCAGAGTCCATGCTCTTTGGTTTATCTGGAAGAAAACTGATCTTAATATAATTTAAGACCAAATCGTAGCATTCTCACCCACAAACTTCCATAATACAAGTTCCTCTTTTTCAGGAAACAAAGGGTCCTCTGGGGCAGAAATGCATTTTCTGGTAGTCCTAATGGTACAGAAAGGTTAACAGATCCTCCAAAGATGCCACATGCTAGCCAGGGGACTATCTTGCCGTCTGGAAGAATCTGCCTCCTTATGTTTTTGGCAGAATAGACAAGATGCATGTGCTTTTAATTAATCCCCAGTTTGAGCTGAGGTCTAGCATTCTCCACTGACAGCAAAATTACATTCAGTCTCCTCTGCAAAAGGGCTGATGTGGTAGATGTGATCAAATTATCCCCTCAGTCAAAAACTGCCTGTGGAAGAGATCCAGTCCTCAAGATGCCTTTGGCTATACTGGCTTGTTCCTGCTTGTGATCACCTGTACCGATGTTTTCAAAGAATCAAGCAACAGTTTGAAATAGTGGAAAATTGTGTCTCCATTCTAAGTACCCAGCACTGGATTTGGGACATATTAAGTTGGAGGTGTCTAGAGGCTACCACAGGTCAACAGGAATGCACAAAGACTTTGATGGAGTCACTCTCTGGAAGGTTTATCAACTGGCTGCCTGTCACCTTTGATGAAAGGACAATTGAATAGCATGAAATATGTTACAGTAAAAAATCTTGAAAGTGTCCTCATAGAGACTAAAAAATCCCAACAGGATTTGAAAAAAAAGTAGCAGCCAACAGAGACCAAAATAAACTCCTTCAGGCCCATCTCAGTTCAACATGTTGTTAAAATATCCCAAGACCTTTCTCAGCACATATATTATTCAAAGGTCAAAAAATTCCCTGTGCAAATACCTAAAATATCTACAGGATGTTTCAGCAAAATGCCACATTAAATTATTTCCCCAGTGCAGTTCAAGGCTTCGATTCCAGAATGAGGAAGTGGGATGAGTCTGACACGTGAACCACCACATTCAATCAGCTCTCAGAGGCCATATTGGGAGTAATGTGGGTTTTCACTGGCTTTACCCAGGAAAAAATAATTGAATTATTTTTCTACATATTCCTGAATTAAAATTTATCCTTTGGATAAGGTTATGTATCTTTGTATTGGTAACATTAATTAAAACAAGTCTAAGTGTGGTGAAGATTGCAGAACAGGAAGATCTTGAGCTCATCTCCTCCCACAGGCGCACCAAAATTACAAACATTTACAGACCAGCTATCAATGAGAATAATCTGAAGACTAGCAGAAAAGATTTCCCACAACTGAAAATATAAAGATGGAGCCACAACAAGGCAGGTGGAAGAGCTTAAGATGCAGTAGAGTCAAGACCCTCACCCCAGGGTGGGTGACCCACAAATGGGAAGGATAATCACAATTGCAGAAGTTCTCCCCAAGGAGCGAGGGGTCCAAGCCCCACACCGGACTCCCTAACCTGGGGGTCCTGCCTCAGGAAGACGAGTCCCCAGAACATCTGGCTTTGAAGGCCAGTGGGACTTACATATAGGAGACCCAGAGGGCAGTACAAAACAGAGACTCCATTATTAAAGGGCACGTGCAAAATCTGACACACTCTGAGACCCAGTGCGATTTGAAGGGAGGGAGCCTGGGTTAGTCCCACTTGCTGACCTTGGAGAACCTCCTGGAGAGGCAGGAGGCAACTGGGACTTCCCCTGAGGACACAGATGTAGGCAGTGGTCATGTTTTGGAGCTCATTCTACCATGAGGTCATTGGTGCTGGCAAGTGCCACTTTGGAGTTCTCCCTCCAGCCTGTTAGTGTTGGGGACTCACTCACCCATCAGTCAATGGCACCAGACCCAGGACCACTCTGACAATGCAGACAATGCAGCCAGCTGCATGCAGGCCCAGCCCAGACCAGTGGGATGGCACCTGCTCTGGGTTCCCTGGGCCCTATAGCCAGCTGGCCTTTCCCACAAGCAGGCTGGCAGCCTCTGCATGAGACAGAGCCTGGTAGCCAAGGCTGGGGGCCAGCCTCTCCTACCAACATGGCCACAGGAGTTGGCCCCGTCTCAACAGAAGAGACTATGCACCCCACATAAGGGGCACCCATAGAGCATACAGCTCTGGTGACCAGAGGAGAGGGGGCTGCTGGGCCCCATTTCCTACATAAAGTCACCTCTCCAAGATGGGGAAGCATAACTGACCTACTTAACACATAGAAATAAAAACAGAGAATTAGGCAAAATGAGGTGACAAAGGAATGTGTTCCAAATGAAGGGACAAGATAAAATGGTGAACTGGAGATAAGCAATCTAACTAATAAAGAGTTCAAGGTAGTGATCATAAAGATGCTCAATGAACTTGGGAGAAGAATGGACGAACACAGTAAAAAGCTTAACAAAAAGTTAGAAAACATAAAGAAGAACCAAACAGAGCTGAAGAATACAATAGCTGAAATTTTAAAATACTCTAGAAGGAGTCAACAGTAGATTAAATGATACAGAGAACTGGAAGATAGAATAACGGAAATCAACTAAGCAGAACAGAAAAAAGAAAAAATAACTTTCAAAAATGAGGTTAGTTTAAGAGCCCTCTAGGACAACATCAAGCATACTAACATTTACATTATAGGAGTCCCAGAAGAAGAAGATGGGGACAGAGGACTTATTTAAAGAGATAATAGCTGAAAACGCCCTAGCCTGGGAAAGGAAACAGACATCCAAGTCTGGGAAGCACAGAGAGTCATAAAAAAGATGAACCTAAAGAGATTCATTACCAAGACACATTGTAATTAAAATGGCAAAAATTAAAGGTAAAGAGAGAATCTCTCTTTAAAACAGCAAGGGAAAAGCAATTAGTTATGTACAAAGGAACTCCCATAAGACTATCTGCTGGCTCTTCAGCAGAAACTTTGCAAGTCAGAAGGAAGTGGCGTGATATATTTAAAGTGATGAAAGGAAAAAAAACTACAACCAAGAATACTCTACCCAAGAAGGTTATCATTCAGATTTGAAGAAGAGATAGAGTTTTACAGATAAACAATAGCTAAAAGAGTTCAGCACCACTAAACCAGCTTTACAAGAAATGTTAAAGGGACTTCTCTAAGTGGAAAAAAAATGACTAAAAACATAAAAATCAGGGAAGGAAAACCTCATAGGTAAAGGCAATATACAGTGAAGGTACTAGATCAACCACTTATAAAGCTTACAGGAAGGTTAAAAGACAAAAGTAGTAAAATCATCTATATCCACAATTAGTCATTAAAGGATACACAAAAAAGATATAAAATATGATGTCAAAAACAGTAAATGAGGTAGGGGGTAGTAAAAATGCAGAGTTGTAGCGTACATTCAAACTTAAGATATCATCAATTTAAAATAATCAAATATATGTATGTACATATACATATAGGTTGTCATATACAAACCTTATAGTAACTACAAACCAAAAATGTATAATAGAGACACACACACACACAAAGAGAAAAGAATCCAAACACAGCACTAAAGGTTGTCACCAAATCACAAGGGAAGAGAGCAAAAGAAGAAAAAAGGAACAAAAAAGAACTAGAAAAAATAACTCTAAACTTTATATGGAAACACAAAAAGATCCCTAATAGTCAAAACAATCTTGAGAAAGAAGAACAAAGCTGGAGGTATCACACTCTTTGATTTCAAACTACCCTACAAAACTTCAGTAATCAAAACTGTATGGTACTAGCACAAAAACAGATACCTAGGTCAATGGGACAGAATAGAGAGCCCAGAAATAAACCCACACTTATATGGTCAATTAATCTATGACAAAGGAGGCAAGAACATACAATGGAGAAAAGGCAGCCTCTTCAATAAATGATGTTTGGAAAACTGGACAGCTACATGAAAAAGAATCAAACTGGACTACTTTCTCACTCCATACACAAAAATGAACTCAAAATGAATTGAAGACTTACAATGTTGTTAAGCCAACTAGACATCAAAAAATAATAATAGTAATAAAATTAAACATTTAAAAATTTAAAAAATCTATATCAAGTAGGATTCTTGAGGATGCCAGTGAGAGAAAAACTGATCTTGAAAAGCTTTGACTGAACCCTCAAGAATTTTAGGGTTAGAACTGGCTTAGGCACAACTGATTTGGGGCTCAATTGTTGTCATCAGGACAAGATTCTTCCTGGCTTCTTTTACCTCTTCCTTCCGCATCCTGTGACCATTTTCCATCTGTGTGTGATAGCAAGATGATCGTGACGACTCTAAGATTCAAATCCTCTCAACTTTATGCCCTTGATTAACTATCAGCTATAAGGCAAGTCACTAAACCTCTCTGTGCCTCTGCTTCCACATCTGTAAAATGGGGATGTCAATAAAGTGCTTAACACATGGAAAAAGGTTAATGAATGTTAATGACAATGCTATTGTTATCATAACAATTCCCTGTTGTCAATGAGGAACATCGATTTTCCTAACGGAATGCTCTAAAAATGATATTAAGCTACCAAATCTGCAAGGCTTAATACTTTCTCATCTAGAATACTCTTGCTTCTCAAGAAGCTTTGATTTTAATCTGATAATAGAAGCTGTGGGAACAGGAGATTCAGTAGAGACAGCTTGACACTATGTGTATTTGAATCCCTGGCTAGAAAGTCCCTGTAGGCACTCAACCATCCTTCAGCTGGGATGGACCAGGTGACTGACCAAAAGAGGTAACTTTGAAATATATGTTTGAATTCTTTTTAAAGAACACAGTAATTTGGAACAACAAATTAATCGTTTTCAGGTAGACTGTTCCTAAAGAAAAGAATGAGTTTCCAACCACGAAGCTGGGCCACACAAAGAGAAAGTGCAGATTTAAAACTTCACTTATTTGCAAGTTGCTTCTAAACATTTAAACATTAACTACAGTGCAATAAACATAAGACTAGTGGGTAATTTGAGCAAGAGATCGTAATCTAAGCTTCTCACTTTGCTTTTCATATCCTAGGCTTTGCCACCAATAAAATGGGCTACTGCACATCAAATCTTGAATAAAGGCTCATTCTAGATTATTCTCAACTCATCTCCCTGACGCAGTGCCCACCAGCCTCAGAACTCTATTCTCAGCTCCCTTGAAGAGATGATAAAGTCTAGGGGATTCCATATGGAATAACAGAATTTTTGAGCATTGCTAATGGAAGAGAACTTAGAAATGATCTCATGCAATGTCTTCAGTTGACTGGTAAGGAAACTGGAATGCAGAAAGGTTGACTGATTTCTCAAAGTCAATTGGCCATAGAATCATCTCATCTCAGGGCTCATGCCAAAGCAGCCACAGACCTGAAATCCCCCCAGTTTATATAATTATGCTCATAGCAACCCTGTGGAGTTGGCAGGGCAAACACTGTTAGAGCAGACTTAGAGAGTATGCCTACATAACTTGAACGAATTCACCAACATGGCTTTGGCAAAGAAAGGGAGAGGAAAAAGAGGTTGGAAGGCAGAGGGCAAGCAAGCAAGAACAAGTTAAATGGTGCAAAAAAAAAAAAAATATATATATATATATACACCTTGGTCTAGTTAACAAGATTATTCATTTGTTAACATAAAATATCATAAAATGACATAATATGGTCAGATACTGCAATGAATCTATTTCCAAAGTGGCCTTGAACTCTCTTCGATGGTTCAGTGAGGTGGGCTGGTAAGATCTCAAGATCCTTCTAGGTTGTGCTGTCCCAAAAGAACTTGTCTGTGATCACAGAAACGTTCTAAATCTCACTGTTCAATGCAGTACCCACTAGCCATACGGGGCTAATGAACACAAAGTGTGGCTAGTGTGACTGAGAAACTGAATTTTAACTTTTATTGACTTTAAATTGATTTCAATTTAAAAAGTCACATGGACAACACAGCTCTAGATGAATAAAACTGCCCAAAACATAACAACTTGACCTATAAGCTTGTTTTTCTTTTGGGGAACTAAAGGGTATAATAATGAATGTTGAAATCAGATTTCACCACGAAATGTGTACATGGCAGTACCAGAAATAAATATGTATGAAGCAAGAGTCTCAGTTGCAAATAATGGAAAACAAACTTAACTAATTTAAGCAGAAAAGGGGTTTATTAAAGGATATTAGGTCCCTCACAGAGTTTCTGGGAGGCCAGGAAAGCAGGCTTGGAGACTCCATGCCCAGAAACGAGGCACAGTCACATTGGAGCACTGGTCTAGAGGAGACACCACAGCCCCACCACTGGACTCAGTAAAGTGGCTTGCCCTGCTGACTTGACTCCAAGATGCTGGGTACTGAATCCCACCTCAAGGACCCCCACCATGGCTGTTTCTGCTGCCACCATTGGCAAATTGGATTTTGTGTGACACCTGATGCTCTGAGTTGTGGGTTCTGATTCCAAGTCTGGGGCTGGGGTGGCTGATTGAGCCTTGGTCACACGTCTGTGATCGAGCTGCGAGGGAGGCTGGAATAGCAAGAATCTGGCCTCTAGAGAGGGGAACAGACTCGTGAGTGATGAGTTCCCCAAACAAAAACAGCTGTTTATTTTATTACACCTGCCTCCTAGGGAAGAGAGTTAACATACTGCAGGCACCAGGCCTCCTGGGCGACAAGTAGAGCTACAGAATTCAAGACCTGGGGGGCTGGGGGATGGGCTGGCATGCGGGGCACCATCTACTACCATTGGGAAAATAGAATATGTCAGAATTAGGAAGGAGGGAGTGATTTATCACAAAGAGAGTTTTGAGAGAGAGTCAAGTTTTAGAGGCACTGCCTTAATGAGTAAGATTTTGTGAAGTGTAGTATTCTCTTTGGCTACTTTTTCATATGACTCCAGTAAAGACTTATGTTACTTTTTGAGATTTTTTTGGAACAGTGTGTTTATATTGCATAATTGAGATTATTGTACACATATAGTTCTATACATTGTCACTTTTTTATTTACTCCTTAACACAACATGGATATCTCTTCATTTAAAGAGGCACATTTCTATGCCATCCTTTTCTATGCCTGTGTAGTACTCCATTGCACAAATACACCATAGTTATTTAACCAATCCCCTACTGATGGCCAGTTTGATTTTTCACTTTTTTTCTTCTACATTTTGCTACAATGAGTACCCCTATACATATATCATTGGGTACTTGTCCAGTCATAACTTTAGGTAAAATTCCTGGAAAAAAAGACTTGCTATATAAGTGGTAAAGCACATCTAACATGTTGATTTGTATTTGCAAATCATCCTCAAAGATAGTCATGATTTCTTTTCTACCCAGGGCTGATACTAGGATGAGATGTGTGAGGCACTTTAAATTTAAAGAGGCATTTTAAAAAACTCAGTAATTGGGGGAAGGGAAATAGCTCAGTGGTAAAGTGCATGTTTAGTATGCATGAGGTCCTGGGTTCAATCCCCAGTACCTCAACTAAAAAAAAAAAAAAAAAAAAAAAAAAAACCCTCAGTAATCAAGATAAATATTTTAATGCAATATTTTTAAATCAAAATTAATGCAGATAAGTCCATGATGGACAAAATATCAAAAATTTTAAATAAAGGCAGAATCAGTATTACTGATTTTTTGTTTTGCCTGGGGCTCTGAGGCAATATTGCTTGGCATAACACCATTCCCACCAACATGTTCTTGCCAACTTTAGGCATTTATAAATCCTTTTACTCTTTGTCATTTTGATAGGAGAAAAATGATATCTCATTTTAATTTTTATTTCTTTGATTGTTATTGAAATTGAGAATCTTATATATTTTTTTTTTTTGCCATTTGTATTTTTCTTCTATGAATTGAATTGTTCATGTTGATTCCTTACTTTTTCTATTTAGGTGTTCATATTTTATTGATTTGTAAGAACTCATTATATATTAAGGATAGTAGCCCTTTGCTATCCTATATTTTGCAAATATTTTCCTCATTTTTCATTTTCCTTTAAACTTTTTTCCAATTTATTGTTTTAAATGTTTATACAGTCAAACTTGCCAATTTCTAATTTTTTTAATTCACCTGGCTTTTACCTTCAGAAAGATCATTTCATTTTGATTGAAAATGAAGGCTTTTGAGTCACACAGGCTGAATACCACTCACTAGCTTGCCTGTAGCATAATCTACATGTGCTTTGTTATATGTAAAATGAGGATAACTATAGGACCTACTTCATAAAGTTTTGTAAAAATTAAATGAGTAATACAAAATGCTTAGAACAGTGCCAAGCACATAGTAACCACTCAATAAATATTAGCTATCATCATATGCTAACTATATATGCACATGTGATTCTGTTTCTGGATATTCTATGCTGCTCCATTTTTCTCTGTGTTCTTACTCCAGTCCCACACTGTTTTAATTACCATAGATTTATATAGTGACTTTTGATCTGGTTAAGCAAGCTCCCTTCTCATTTTTCCTGGTTTTTCAAGTTTTTCTTGGCTATCCTTATTCATTTATACATACAAATGGATTTTAAAAGCTATTTGTCAAGTACCACAAAATCCTACTGTGATTCTAACTGAAACTGTGTTAAATTTATATATTATTTTAAGGAAGCATGACATCTTTACAATATTGAGTCGTCCCATCCAGAACATGGTGTTTCTCTTTATTTGGTCAAGTCTTCTTTTTGCTCTCCTATCAAGTTTTATAGTTTTCTTAATGAACACCTTACACTTTCTTATTTTACCTGGCATTTTTAATTTTTATTGTTTTTTATTACTGGCAATTACGTGTATGATAAACGGGTGATGTTTGTATGTTTATTGTGTATCCAGTCTTCAATTTGAGCCCTTTTATTCATTTTTTGGTGATTATCTATGTGCTTACCCAAAATGAATTTCTAATCATGTTACCCATCTGCCTAAAAATCCTTAAATAGCCCTCAGGACAAAGTCCAAATTTCTGGACCTGACATACATTCATTTTTCATGTAAAACAAAAATATATCATGTGCCTCCCCTGCGCCAGGCGTGTGGAGCACCAGGGATACATCAATTAAGAGACAAAAGTCTCTACCATTAAGAAGCTTACATTCAGGAGGAAATTGTGTTTTGTTTTAGCTCATGCCCATGGACTCATCCCCATCTCCTTTGCTTCTTTATAGGTGCTATGTACTTTAGCGATACTGAATTCATTGTAATTGTGCTGAAATGCTATCCTGTTGGGTGCCTCTTTGCCTTGTTCTTTTTCCACGTGTCATCCTGAGAAGCTCCCTTCAATCTTCCTGACTCATGTCAAGTTCAGTCTCCTCTTAGCAGCCCTCCCTGTTTCCCCACAGAGAGTTAGGAGGTCTCTCTTCCATGTCCCACGCAGCTCAGTGATGGCGTCTTCATTTACATATGACTGTTACTCTACTGGTCCGTCAGTTCCTAGAGGGCAGGAATGGGGTCTTGATCATCTTTTTGCCACCTGGTAACATGGTCTCAAGGAGGTATCTGATAAATGTGTGTTGAAAGCATAAATGTATTGAGTTCTTTGGGGGCATAGCCCAACCGAACATGTCCAGGCAAGTAGCCAAACAGGCTCTGGGCAGGTAGACCACAGGAGTTCAGGGGAGTGGGTAGGCATGGCTGCCTGGGGGAAATGGACCTTGGGGTGGATATTGAAGGAGCTTGAGACTTCCCTCCACTATTCCCACCAATCCCATCTCCTCCTCTCCACCAAAGGGCCTATGCTGGAGGATAAGACCTCCCACCCACACTTCAGAAAGGGGGAGCGAGGGATGGGTCCAGTCTGAGGTTACTGACCAGGCCATGTTGTGTAGGGATGAAGCCCGAGGACAAAGGGCATCTTCAAAACTACGTGGAGGAAACACAGTCCCTGCTCTTGCCAGGCTTCTCCTCCTTGTGGGGGCTGATGTGGTCTGTCTGGGCCTCTTCAGGTGTGACCTTTTGGCAGAAGGAGGCAAAGCAAGCCCCTCAAGGTTTCTCATCAGGAGAAACCTTGTTCTCCGTGAACAGCTTGGTTCAGTTAAGCTCAGCACTGGGGCTTGGGTCAAGATCTGAGTGGCAATAAAGGATCCATCACCCCAGCCTCACTTCAGAGAGGCAGTCTAGCAAATGCCTGGCCTCAGGATCCAGACTGCCTGGATCCAGACTCTGATTCCACCACTTATTAGCTGTGTGAGATCTTGAACGTTAAGTCGAGTTGAAAGTGAGTGGCCCAAAAGAGGGGAATCTTTGATCGAGACCAAAAAGTCATTCCAAGAAGATCACTGTGTTGTTAACACCTTGCAGAGCCCTTGGTATAGCATCCTCAGGGTTTAAGGGAGATGGACCAGGTTCACATAACAGCTCTGTGGACTTGGACAAGTGAACTGGCCTCTGTAGGTCTCAGTTTCTGTATCTGTAAAGCAGGGATGCTAATAGCACCTACTACATAGAGTAATTGTGAGGATTAAACGAGCTAATGCATGCTAAGGGCTTGGATCAGTGCCTGGCACACAGTGAGCACTTAAATATTTGTTAGCTATCACGACATTATTATAGTTCTGATATCACATTGTATCTGCTACTATTTTGACGGACCAAGAGAGTATGCAGATAGTCTTGCCACTTTAGGGGCAAAGTTCCATGTGGACAGCATAAAACTTCTGCACTGGGAAAGGCCTCTAGAATCCAGGCTTTATGAAATTAGCACCACTGAAGACTGGTCAAACAACATCGCAGAGAGTTGCAGGATATGGCTTCCTTTTGGGGTCAAGGCAGGTTCTGAAAGGACATCAAACCACAAGGGCGTCTTCAGGCTTGCTGAGTAACGTATTGCCTGGAGTCTGTAGAGATCTAGTGTTAGCAAGGACAGGGATTTATTTCTGGAGACTGAGGAACCTCACCCTGCAGGAACAACAGCCCTCCACGTGCATGTCATCCTAGAGGGAGAGGAGAAAGGTGGCACTGGCCTCTCATCGGTGTGTTGGGGTGTTGGGGGTGGGGATGATCTGGGACTGGTATTAGTTCTAAATTCACTTCCAGAGCTCTGGCAGGCAGGTGTTTAGATTGCTGGAGCCACCCTCAACAGCACGAGTTTTGCTATTGTACCTCCTTTAAGCCAGGACCCATGGGTTGGGTGAAATTAGAACTGGAACCTGGTAGTTTGACTTTGAAGGGCTCTAGATAGAACTCTGCAGAAGACAGATGTTTGAGCAGACCAGTGCGTCAAGTGGAGAGGACTTCTGCAGGGGAAAATATGGTATTCCAGAAATATGTTTGCAAACATCACTGAGGGCCAGATTGTGAAGGCCTGAAATGCGAGATGAAGGATTTTAAAATTTAAAATGGATGTACGTGTTTATGTATTTGTAAGAGTTCATATGGCTCAAGAATCAAAAGGTATCAATATATATTATAGTGAAAACACCCCCCAACTCCTATCCCCTAGACACACAACTCCCCACTCCAGGGGCAACTAATGTTACTTATGTTGCTTCCAGGAATAGTAAATGCATACAGAAGGAAAAATGTGCATGTATGTATGAATGCATGTGTATCCTTTTTTGTTTTACAAATGTTAACTTTTTCCATTTTACAGTATAGTTTAGAGATCACTACCATTAGTATATAAAAAATTTCCTGATTTATACCTGCATGGTAATCTACTGTATGAATGAATCATAATTTACTTAATCAGTCCCTAATTAATGGACATTTTACATCATTCCCTATCTTTTGCTATTACATATAATGCTCTGACAAATGACTTTTGCAAACAGGTGATTTTGCATGTGTGTGACTATATTTATAAGATTAGTTCCTAGAAGTGTTAATCACTGGGTCAAACAGTAGGCTTAATGTATTGGATTCTAATTTGTAATAGGGATTCAGTGAAACTTACTGACTGAAGAATGCATGTGCAAACAGTATTTAAAGAAACTGACTTCATATATAACTAATTAGTTATGCTAGGTGACGGAAGAGGAAGGAGCCAAGGGTTACTCCAAGTTCATTAATAAAAAGGACAGGGCAGCCAACACTTTGGGCATAATTTCCTCACCCATAAAGACTATCTCCTTCCCATCTCCAATGCCATATAGGCTTTCAGGGAGGTCTCAACCAGACAATGGAGAAAGAACAGAGGGGAAGACAAGTTTCCTGGGTTAGAAATTACTTTAAAGATTCAGAGAGACTACAGACACCAGTGGATAATGTCATTAATAGAAACAGAAAATTCTAGAGATGGAGTTGGCTTATTAACTAATGGGGATCCAAAATATATTGCCCCCCTAATGGAGATCTCTGGTCTCCTAATTATCTGAGAAAATTTTAACAACAGCAAAAACAAAACAAAACAAAACAAAAACCCTGGGGGAAATGATAAGGTGGAAAGATATAGGGTACATTTGCGTTCACTTTGTTTGGAGTTGGGAGACCTGGAGTTAGAATATTCTGACAATGAATTAAAATGAAAGAGTTTCCAATAGAAAGTGATCCCTGCAGGCTTTGTCCTCAGAACCTGCCATCTCAGATGTGAACCATGACCTCCGCTGCTCCCCTGTCATCCAGCAATGACTGTGTGAAGGCAGATCAAGGTCTTGCTGATGCCACTGCAGCATGAGCTCAGCCTGCAGATGCCCAGCTCCTCAGTAATGTAAGACAGATGCCAAGCCAGCTCAGCTTACTGATTAGCTGGGAACTCCCTTATGGGAAGCATACTTTGGCTAGAATCCTGTAATTCAACCATCCAGTTAACCTTTTAAATGAATAAAAGACAAATACAACAACAGGGCCAAAGCAATATGTCGGTGGTGATGACAGGCAATCCTTTGGGAGGATGAAGAATCTTGGCCCAGTAAAAATAAAGGCCCATCCACATTCTGCTCTACCTCTTGGGGAACAGGCTCTGAAGTATTTAGTGGTGTGTGTGTGTGTGTGTGTGAGTGTGTGTGTGGTGTGGTGTAGTGTACGCCACAATACAACTCCACCCAGGAAGGGATTTGACCTGTTTGGCTCACTGTTGGATCCCTAATGGTGAGAGTAACTCCAGGTACATTGTCAGCACTCAGGAAACATTGATGGAAAGAATGGATGCATTTACTGTGAACGAGTGAATGAACGAACACATCCATCATCCATCATACATGTATGCTCTTGCTTATATTTATATATGCCATTACATAACACAAATCGTATCGACACATGGATATCAATTTGTCTTGAGGTTTTCACTCATGACATTAAACCACTTTATAAGTAGCTCTGAATGTGCCCTATACATTTTGCTAGCTCCTTCTCCTTGTCAACCCCTTAAATATTAGTGTTCCCCTGAGGCCATCCTTGGCTTTTCTTCATTCTTTCAGAGGAATCTCGTCCATGGCTTCAAGTATCATCTATACCAGCTAATGACTTCCAAAACACTCTGTAGCCCAGACTTCCCTCATGCCTTCCAGATCTGGGTATCCACCTCACCACATCTCAACATCTGAACCAGATGTCTACCTCAGAGTCTGTGTGTCACTAACTGAATTTATTATCTCACTCCTTTCAATGTGTTCCCTCTCTTTCATTCTGGAATTTGTTTTATAAAAACTAAAGAATAAAAATTAAAAAGTATTATTTTTAGTAGCTATCATGTTTATTGTGTAAACCATCACTCTCCATTCTGTAGTAAGTTCTGTTTTCTAGTCCGGAACTTCCTGAATGACGCGCTAGGATTTGCCATGACTAGGTTACGGGTTGATATGCAGGATGACAGTCTTCCTAGCCCTTGGGGCATCTAGGAAGAGCCTGGGACAGCTAAGCACTGTGGTCAGGGGACGTAGGATTGTTTACTGCAGTTTTCCAGGCATGCTGCATCATTAAGAGGATGCAGAGGCTCTAATCTTGCCTTCAGTCCTCAAAATCTCCATTCATTCTCACTTAACACATTTCATCGACATCACAGCTAACATTCATGTTGGGTGCCCTTCTCCACAGCAAGATCCTAAAGGTCAAGTGAATCACAAGATTATACTACTCAAATGCCTTAGTGCTGAGGGAATTTGAGTTTGTGGTGGCATCTAGAATTTGGGAAAAAATCTTAACTATCTCTCTGTCTTAGTCCATTTGCAATACTATAACAAGAACACCATCAACTGGATAGTTCTAAACAGCAGAATTTTAGTTCTCACACTTCTGGAGGCTGGGAAGTTCAAGATCAAGGCACAGGCAGATCTGGTGTCTGGTAAAGGCTGCTTCCTGACAGACAGCCGCCTTCTCACTATAACCTCACACGGCAGAAGGGACACGGAAGCCTTTTCTGGCCACTTCTCTAATCCCGTTCATCAGGGCTCTGCCTTCATGACCTAATCACCTTCCAAAGGCCCCATCTCCTAATACCATCACTGTGGTTTAAATCTATGAATTTCAGGGGGACACATTCAGACCACAGCACCAACTCTAAGTAACTCTCATTTATAGATCTGAGTATCCACCGGGACCTGAGGCTAAGCTACTCGCCTTAGATGATACAAATCAGCCCAAGAAGCCGGAAGTGGATTCCACAGTCCTGAGCTCTCCTGCTTTCAGCATTACACCTCGCTGACCCACTGGGGCCTTCTTTGAAACAGAACTTCTCTGTAAACACACAGCGATTGTCTATTAACCTAAGCACTGAAACTAAACATGCTTTGGCCTTTCCAGGCTAACTGAGTTTACTGTCGTGGGTCCTTGATACCTAATTTCCAGACAGAATCAGTGATGAATTAAGTAATTTTCAAATGGTTTATTTTTAGGAGATGATGAAATTCCAGACCTTGGCTTTGATTTTGGAAAATGAATGTTTTTATTTTGCCCCCGGTTGGGTATTTTTCCTTGCCAGAACAATGCATGTCTGCCTCAGTTAAAAGGCCAGCTGGGTGAAAAATTATTTGGAAAGAGTTTATTTTACATTTAAGAATGTAAATAGAGACGTGGTAAATACAAGAATCAAGTGAGAGGAAATACCATTTGGACAGGGACCACCTTGATACCAAGGACTAGAATGGGAAAGTTCAGGCTTACGGGGCGAGGGAAAATATGAATTTGAAGGGAACATTTCTCAAATGCTGAATACGTGGGTGCTTAGAAGCACACTAAGAAGTATTTAGAGCCAACACTGCCCACATCCAGGCAGTGATGTTTTCAATATTTTTATGTGAATCAGCTTAGTAGAAAGCAACACAGGCAAGGAATGTCTTAGAGAAGCTGGTAATCACATGGCAAACATTTTTGTGTAAAATCAAACTTAAATATGAAAAAATAAGGTAACAAAGTCTAGCAAAGAATCATCTTTAGAACGTTCGGTCGAAAATACGTAAATCAGTGCAACTAAAGGCAAAGAACGTCCGCATGTCTGTCTGGCCTCTTTCTCTCTTTCTGTATCTTGTCTTTTATCTCCCCGACTCTCTCTCTTTTAATCTTTCATTCACTTCCCCAAAACTCTGGTCTCTGTCAGCTTTGATGCACCAAGTGCATTTGGATTTATTTCTGTGACTTTGCACAAGGCATTAAATGCAATTCATCGATTGAGACCTCAGACCTAACGGAAACAGGGGCCTTTCTGCTGAGGGCTGAGGCTGCTCAACGTGCCAGCTCTCCCCAGCCAAAGCCTCCTTAGGACAGGTTCCTGCTGAGCGTGGGAGCCTAGCCAGAGATCACACGCAGCCTACAAAGCTTATTCCCGCCTTTTGAGAATTGTGTCTGTTTTTCAAAGGAAGAAGACCTCAGTGGCTTCCAGTGCTATCTTTACATGATGACTCACCTGCCTTTTTGGCCTCTACTTTCCTGTTTCAATCAGTCCTGCATCTCCAACTGTTTCTGCTGCTTCTTCAAATGGTGTCTGGTACCCAGTCTGCTTTCTACCCTGCACACATTCCCGGCACAAACCAAGGCAAATCTGTGGCTGTTCCCCTAGGCTCCCCTGAGCCATTCAGATCTCGGCTCTTCCTTCAGTCTCCTGGGCCGGGCACCTCCTGGCCAGCCTGACCAAGCAAACAGGACACAAGCTGCCTCAGCTCCACTCTCGAACAGACCCAGAATCACGCAGGCCACCCCAGCAGGGGCGTTTCAGTGTCGAGAGGAGTCCAGGAGTCCAAAAGCCTCAAGCTGCTGTCTTCATGAACACCCCTTCTCTAGCCTCCAGCTTCTTTCTGCACTCCCTGCCATGCTTTCCAGGTCCCCACTGGGACATGAGTCCTGACTCTTATCTGAACCCTTGCCAACCCTCTGTCCTCAGGAAGCAGGCCTTTCTCTCATGACTGGCCTGCCGAATTGGATCTCACTGGGTTTTATTCCCAGCCCAAACGAAGGGCAAGTTTGGTATGTCACTTCAAATACTGGATATTAGACCATCAGACATCCCATCAGGAGCCTGCCCTTCAGTCCAGCCAGCTCTGCCGTCCTGACTCCCCACAATCTTATCCTTCTTCCCTCCCCAGCCTATGGTCAGGATGCCAGCACCACCCAGGGGTTAATCTGTCCACATTAGCTGACTGGTTTTCTAGATGTACACAGATGGGGTCACCGGTCTCATTCTTCACCTCCCACAGTCCATTGTTTATGCCCACCTTTCCAAAATGCTTCTGCTTTTCAAAGGGAGACCCCATTTTGATGGGGATTACTTTGACCTTCTTGGCAACCACTAAAAACATGCTCCTTCCCCCTTGTTCTCACTAAAACCTTCCCCCACGACCTGGTTTTCTCCTTGGAGAAAGAAAGCAGTCTCCCCAGGTTCCTACAGTTGCCAGATTTAGCAAGTAAAAATACAGAATGCCCATTAATATTTGACTTTCAGTTAAACAACAAATAACTTTTTAGTATAAGTATGTCCCACACAGTATTTGGGACCTATTTACACTGAAAAATTATTTGTTGTTTATCTGAAAGTCAAATGTAAGTAGGCTTCCTGATTTTGCCTGGCAACCCCTACGCCATCTTAAGTGGGAGACAGGCAACAGACAACCAAAATATCCTCAGTGGGTCTTGATATGGAATTCATGTGTCCAGTGGGGACTGAATGGCTAATAGGAATCACACGGTCACATGCTGCTTCATGTGTTTTTAATCCTCGATAATATCGTAAATACAGGAAGACACAGTAAGACTTTCTTGGGAGTGATGGGACATAAAGGGGAGAGACTTATGACAGAGTTTTCACAACGGAAACCTTTACTTCTTTGCATTTTCACACAGTTCTCACTCCTGGAATGACGTCATGGAACAGTTTGGGCCTATTTAAAATCTTACTTCTGCCTTGGCTGACATACGAATCGCTCACATAGGAAAATATTCAGACAGTTCAATGACTTCTCAGCTGCAGATGATAAAAGGTTCTAGCCATTCCAGCCAACCTGGCAGAAAAGTCCAGACCCAACAGCATCCAAAAACTATGTAGAAATCACATGGGCACCATGGGTGTGGTAATAAACAGAGAAGAGAATATCTGCTTCACAATTTTGGCTGCAAGGGACATTCTGGGGCCTACTCTTCTAAGGAGCACTGCTGTCACATGACAGTGATATGTAGTGATGCCACGCGTGAGGCACTTATCTTCTGAGCAAGGGCACAGGAGAAGAGGGGGGAGAGGTCTGCTGCCCTCCAGGAGCTTACATTCCAGTTGACTCAGCAGAACCCGCATCAACTCAAGGCGGATGGGGATGGGAGGGCAGTGTACCCCATTCCTCATATGTCCATAGAAGAGGGAGGCCATCCCCTATCTCCCCATAAGGACACAGTGTTGAAGGAACGTTTCAGGGTGCCGTCCCCCTCTCACTGCCCTGGCTCCTCCGCCTGCCTGGTGAGACTGAATTAGTCTGCTCTCTTCCTCTCTTCTGGACTTGCCAGAACTTAGAGCCTGGGATCTTGCTCTGCTCCTATCCTCTGTGATAACTGTACAGGCATCAGGCCCCAGAGACCAGATTTGGGGGAATGGATAGGAAACCAGAGCTCCTTCCTATAAACTAGTATCCCAAATCTGAATTTTGGCATACCAAATTTAGTATTATATTTAGCTTCTTGTGCCTTTTCTTGATTAATTCAGGACAAAAGTGAGATTAGAGCTTCCACCGGAACCAAAACTTCAAAGTCATCAAAAGAAGCTTTCCGGACTCTAAGGGCAACCTCCTATAAGAAATGACAGGATAAAACAACTATAACCACACTGAGGATTTAAGTACTTGGGGAAGGCAAATTCTTTATCTAGGAGTAGAATTAGGAAAGCCTTTTTGAAGATTTTAAAATTATTTTTTTAAAAATTGAAGTATAGTTGATTTATAATGTTGTTTTAGTTTAGGGTATACTGCAAAGTGATTCAGATATACATATACATATACATATATATATATATATATATATATATATATATATATTTTCTTTTTCAGATTCTTTTCCATTATAAGTTATTACAAGATAAGGAATATAGTTCCCTGTGCTACACAGTAGATCCTTGTTGTTTATCTCTTTTATACAAGGTAGTATGTATCTGTTAATCCCAAACTGAAGGAGAAACATTTTTAACAAACTGAAATGGATACATGGCATGGGTTGATGAAGGACATTTCTGAAGAGGAAACCAGACAGAGACAAAAGTCAGGTGCTGAGCTGGGTTACATTTAGTAAAAGGGATGGAGAACAAAGAAGCTGGCTTGGAGTGGAGGGCTCCCATGAAGGAGAAGAAGGAGAGTGAGTGAGGTTGTGGCCCTGGGACGAGAGACAGCCATGGGCTGGTTGTGTGGGACAATAGTCCAGCCCTCCTGGCCCTACTTAGCCTCCGTCTCCTGGCACCAAACTTGTCCTGGGTGGGAAGGAGAAAATGAGAATTCAGCACCAAGCCACTCGTGCTCTAAGCTGTCATTTTGCCTCCCTGCTACCACTTACTGGGCTTCGCTGAGTCCAAACACACTTCCTGACTGGACTATTTCTACATGTTCTCAAGTTTTTTAATTCTTAGTACCCTCATCTAGCAAGCAAGCCTATGTCCCAGGATTTATGCAGAGTGGACTTACATAAACAAAATATCCTAATACAGCAACTGGAACCTAGAAGGCATTCAAATGCCTGGTATTTGCCCCTCACACCCACCTATTTTGGAAAGATAGTGTATATCACTGGAACAGCACAGACTTAAGGTTTAATTAGACCTATTCCTCCTGAATTTACTGCACAGTTTATTATTAACTCCTGCTGTCCTGCACCCCCCACCTCCTCCTCTTTCTCTCTCTGGAATCTCAGTTCTGTTCAGTTTATACAACTCCTGCCATGGACTAGGAGCTCTCATCTCTACAAGCCTGGGCTACTTTGACAGCCCCTTGGGTAGTCGTCTTATCTTTAATTTCTCCTCCATCCCGAGATCACCCACCAACATTTGTTAAAGTAATGTGATAATGTCAATTTCTGCCTGTTCGCCTCTGCTTGAGAATTTACAAGTCTCTGTCCCCAACCATTCTAAGGGTTGGAATGGTCAAAAACATGGATATTACATGTGCTCACTGGGTCAGAATAGGGAACCAGATGAAGACTGGCCACTAGCTGGTCCAACAAAGATTATTAACAAGGATAATTATAAGCACGTAGTGAACACCTGTAGTGGATCCTGGGGTGTGTGCCCAGGCTGAGGGTCTCATTCCCCCAACCACTGCTGGGAAGATTGGTGGCTGGCAGCTCTCAGGTGAGTCTGTCTCTAGGAACTGCTCTCACCTGAAGACAGCCACCTCCCAGGGCCAGACCGTACCCAGTGACTGGTGAAAAAGGAGGTATCCAGACCCTACCTCCTTGCCTTGAAGCAGGACATTTCAGAAGAGCCATCCACACACTAGAGCCCACCCCCAGCCCTGGGATGGGCTGCCTGTGTTGGGACTGCATCACAGTTCAGTTCTTCTCTACCTCCCCACAGCTCTTGCCTCCCGTGCATCATCCAATAAACTTCCTGCACACAAGTTTCCATCTTGGCATCTGCTTTGTAGGGAACCACAGCAATGACAGCATCCAAGGTTAATTAGACTTTAGAGGTTGGCAATGGGTGGTAACTGAGTAGCAGCACCATTATGGGGAGAAATGTGATTAATTTGGCTTTTGACATGAAATACATCCTCTAGACAAATGGAGATACGGTAGTGAATAAACAGGCTGGTGATCTGTCTAGCTAGCGAGATTTTCTTTTAAATTAATAGATTTTTGGAGCAGTTTTAGGCTCACAGAAAGACTGACAAAAAAACCCAGAGAGTTTCCATATACAACTTCACTTCCCCACCCCTCAACTTCCCATTATTAACATCTTGCATTAATGTGTACACTTGTTACAACTGATGAGCCAATATTGATACATTATTATTAACTAACATCCATAGCCTACACTAGGGTTCACTCTTTGTGTGGTACCTCCTATGGGCTTTGACAACTGTATAATGACATCTATCTATCATTAGTGTTACCCAGAATAGTTTCACTGCCCTAAAAATCCCCTGTGCTCCATCTATTCATCCCTCCCTCTCCCTGAACCTATGGCAACCACTGATCTTTTTACTGTCTCCACAGTTTCGCCTTCTCCAGAATATCATACAGTTGGAACCACAGAGTATCTAGTCTTTTCAGATTGGCTTGGTAATGAGATTCAGAATCAGCCAGATTTTGATTTGTTTGGATTTGATTTAAAATTCATTTGACTTTAAACAAGATAATAAGAGCTTGGGGGGGGGCGGTACTTGATTTGCCTTTATTCTTAAATAAACTTATTTTTAAAGCAAACTTTATTATCATTATCATACCAGGGAAAACGGTATCACCTGCTGCAATAGAAGACAATGAGGAAACATCATCTAAATAGATAGATTTAAATTTAAATTGTAAAACGATCATCCATGTGCTATCCAAAATAATCCTTCTCACCGCCTGTTGATGCCAACACTTTACCAAACACTGATTTAGCTATTTCCCAGGGCCCCTTCTCCTCTCCAGCCCCAACCTTCAACTCCACCCTCTTTGATCTGTAGTTTAGTGGCTGGGAAAAGAGACCGAAGGGAAACAAATGTGCTGACTTTAAGTGTCTGAATAGCTGCCGAGGAGAAGGCAGAGGGGAACACTCAATGAATGCTAAGGATATGCCAGGCACTGTGATAGGTGGTTAAAAGACATTATTTGGTCCAAAACCTGTAATTGCCCAGGTAATTGGGATTCTGATCTTCATCTAAGAAATCAGGAAGCCAAGGTTCTGAAGGATTCTAAATTGCCCAGCTAGTTAAGTGATGGAGCAGGGTCCAACCCTGGATCTCTCCCCATCTGTCTAGACCATGCAGTTCATCATGGGGAATGAGATTTGTTCTTTGTTGCTTCAGAAAGCAAAACTAGGACCAAATGTCGCATAAACATTTTCCAGCTCAACAGGAGAACCTTCCCTGTGCTGTTGTGGCCTCACAGTAGAAATAGACTGCCTTGGAAAGTGGTGAGCATCCTTTTCCCTGAGTGTGCAGAGACCACAACTGGAGACCACCTAGAGGGAAAGCCACAGAAGATATGGCTCACTAAATGGGAGGCGGACATAGGAACTCTAAGTCCCTCTGGGGCAAGCATTCCATAACTCCAAGCCTCTGCGGTTCTTTGCGTTAACACATAAACTTCCGAAGAGGAAGGTGTTGACTTGTTTGAATGTCAGCAGAGCATTAAATACTACTTTGGGACACCTCACTCTTTCTTCAAACTATATTCTTTCTGTACCCTTCATTAGGGGTCACATGAAAGATACATGGCATCAAAACAACTGTTTCCAGATGGCCCTGACTAGCCGAATTATTTGGAAAAAATGTCACTGGAAGGCTGACAAGCTTCTGGAGAACGAGAAAACTTATTCCATAAGTCTATCAATACCACCTTGGATAGAGATAAAACAGCCTCCCTGCAAAGAAGTATGTTGAGATGTGACTGGGGCCTCGGTTTACAGTTTAGCAAAAGGCTCTGAGATTAATCTTCTCTTTTGTCGGTAGATATGGGCACTAACTCCAGGATAACACATGGTTAATGTTTTAGCTAACCTTTTAGCATCTTTATTTAACTACCCTTTAAGCAATGAACTTCTGCCTGAGAGTTCCTAGTAATGCTGAGATGGGGCATAAAAAACAGAAGATTCTTACATTACCCCTGTTTTATTGGGTGAACAAGTTCATAGTCGCAATGTATATGCATCTGTCAGATCAGAAGGAAGAACTAAGCCTTTTAGAGCAGACATTTTATGTGATTTGCTCACACACATGCACACACTCAAGCATGCAAATGCATTAAGGACATCCATGGCGATAGCTCAGTTAAGTCACCATTTATTTGAAATAAGTCTTCATTAATAAGTATATACATAAAGATAAGTAAAACCATGATTTTCCTATCCCCTGCTCGGAAAGAACAAGATTCCAGCCATTGGATAACCTAATGCCGTCTCATTATGAGCCCTGATGAATCCAACAGAAATGTGCTCAGATTTCTCTAGGGATTGACCTGGGACGTGGGGTTGGGAGAATGAGCAGGAGGTGTGGGGACCATTGTACAATTAGCTCTCTCCTCAGCCCCGCTTTGCTCCACCAGAGATGGGGCACAAGCTTTAGTAAGGCAGCTTTCAAAGGGATACAGGGTGCAACCATCCCTTTGTCCTAATCGTCCCTGTGAGACAGGATGGAAGAGGGAAGGGCACAGCCATTCAAGGAATGCTACAGCAATTAACATCAAAATGGTGAAAGTTTCAACCCCCAGTAGACCTTGAGGCCCAAGACGATGAGAAATTTAACTTCTAGCAGATCTTGAGCTTCATTACACGCTCATTGTAATATATTAACATGGTGAAAAACACACTCACAGGCACCATGGCAGTCCCAAGGCTAGCCACAAAAGGTCAAAGAGTGGGAAATGGCCAGCTTCCTGGAAATCCCAGCCCCTTCCCCAGGCTACTTAGACTGGTCCTTCCACTTATTAGCATATGAAGCCACCAAGCCCATAAAAACTAGCAACACGGTGCCTCGCAGCTGCCCCTCTCCCTCCCTCTTCGGAGACGGCCCACATTCGGTCTCTGGAGTGTGTACCTACTTTTAATCTGAGCACCCAACCCCTACACCTCGTGGCCTTTCTCTTGCCTCTCAGTGTATCTCTCTGAATAAATCTACCTTCACTCAACTGTGGCTCGCTCTTGAATTCTTTCCTGCGTGAAGCCAACCGAGGCCTGGGACACGGCCCTCCTCACGCCCCACATCCATTTTCCTGCATCACCTGGACTCAGCGTACTGCAATGCCAGGCACTTCTATAACCAAAGCACTCAGGACCAACCTTGGGACTCTCATAATTTCCTAACTCGGACTCACAAAACACCCTCCAATGTCACACTAGAAGTATTATTCCTTGCTAAAAATAGAGACTTTGACTCCCTTCATCCATCAAATATCTATAATACAACACCGAAAATGTAATCAGATGAAAAACGTGCAAGTTGTGTGTATCTTATTACTTGAGCTATGGAGTCCCTTTGGTAACTCACATACACGATTCACAAGGATTTTATAAACCAGCAAAATCCGCTTAATAGTGCACATTAATATTGTTGACATTGATTCAACAAAGTCTTCTGTTGAGCTTCAGAAGAAGCAGAGAGTCCCTATGCTTCAGAATAAACCAGAGAGACTCCACTCGGGGGAAAAGTGAATCCATTCTCCTCTAACCAATGGCTAACACCATCTCTCTTTTTTTAAATGAAAACAAAGGCAATCCACCCCTCTGCCTGGCAAAAGCAACAACATCCAAATAAGGGTATACTGTAATTAAAAAAAAAAAAAAACTTTCCCACTTGAATTCCTATTGAGAACCAAATGTGGTTAAAATGCTTATGTTCATCATGGAGATTGTCTTAAATCAGTTTTGTATGTACATAGTACTACATATGAAGTAAATATGCAGGGTAGATTTCAAATTATGGCTGTGCTGGGGAGACAGTTTTTATAAACTGTAGTTCTTGCTCTGTCCCTTCCCCTGCCTTTCCAGCAGGCACCGTCATTTCATTCTCCCTGCAAGGCCCAAGGAGCCAAGGCTAGATACCACCGGCTGCCCTTTGAAGAGGTCCCAAACATTCCTGAGCTGAAGCAAAGCTGTAGCAGTACTCCAAGCAGCCTTCTTGCTCCTACAATACTGATACCAGTGACCCAAGGTGGGAAGAGGAAAGGAGATAAGTATCTACTGGGGAAGGATGGGCCACCGAGCACAGTACATTGTCATCCAAAGCTGACAGCCATCCAGTGAAGTCAGAGGAATAATTACTCTCAGCCCGTGACCAATAAATGCCCTTTCCCTCCTCATCCCCACCTTGCAGATGAGAAATGATGCTCCAAGACACATTTGTGACAGTGTCAGAATCCCAGCCTGCTATCTGCCTCTAGAATTCATTCCCCTTCCCACCACCATATGCTGACTCTATTTAAATTCTGTAGATTTGGGCCGTGCTCAGCGAAACCAGGCTGAGGGGCAAGAAGGGGTTCAAGCCATGGTCTCCTTCCTGGAGTGTATCTTAGTTCCTAGGGCTGCTGTAACAAATTACCACAAACTGAGTGACTTGACACACTGGAAATGTATTCTCTCATTGTTCTGGAGGCCAAAAGTCTGAAATAGCAGCATCAGCAAGGCTGGTTCCTTCTGGAAGCTTGGAGGGAGAATTCCTTCACACCATCTCCTAGCTTCTGGTGGCTCCCAGTATCCTTGGCGTCCCTTGGCTTGCAACTGCATGACCCTGACCTCTGCCTCCATCACCATGTGGCCTTCTCTCTGTGTCACCTCTGTGGTTCTCCGTGACTGGTGTCTGAAGTACAAAGAGCGGGTCGTGAAACCTCCAACCTATAGACAATGGATCAGAAGCACAGGTGCGACTAGCATCTGAAGGGGAGGTGGGGGTGGAGTCTTACGGGACTTAACCTATGGAGTTTGACGCTATTTCTGGATAGATAGTGTCAGAATTGAGTCGAATCCTCAGACACTCTGTTGGTGTCCAAGAATTGCTTGATGTGTGGAGGAAACCACCTCCCTCCACCTTAGAATTAGGGGCAGAACCACAAATACCACCCTAGACTTTGCCCTGGTTCCAGGCTCCAACTACCCAATGGCAATGGGAAAGGGAAAGGAGAATTTACAAAGCACATGAGTTTCCTTGGAAGATTTCCAGTGCAACTAAAGCAGGAAGCAGGCAGAACCTCATGACGATTTTATCTGGGGACTTTCTGCCACCAGTATAAGTGAGTAAGAATAAGGCGTTTAAAGACTTTCTAAGAAGGCTCATGTATAAAAAAGACTTGCCTGGATTGATTTCAGAAAGTAAACCTAAATTCCATTCCAGGAATTGTATAGCCTTACTAGTTCTGCAGCTTCTAAATAAAAATCCCTGGGACTCTAATAATAAAGTCTTGGTGGTACACATGTCTTTGCAGTGTTTATATTTAGCAAACATTTTCCACTCAGGAGTGATATCCTGCCAAGAATATCACATTCCAATAGACTTGGTCATCTGATGCTTGATGCTTATTTTATTGTTCCCTAAATCATCATTGCCATAGAATCTGGGGCTTGCGATGGAGAAGTGCATTCAATATTTCATCTTTAGTCTGTCTCCAGATTAAAGAGATTGACTGAGGGCCTACTGTCCGCAGTCAATTGAGCCAGACTAAATGAAAACAGGACTTGACCTTTTGGCATGAGATGGGCTTGTTCAGAGTTAGTGAGAGGTATGAGCAGAGAACAAGAAAATGTGGGGTGTCAGCAGTAAAGCCTTTCCGAGGCCTGAGCATCAAGACAATAGGGAATAGGCATAGCTTCTTGTCCAGACAGATCAGCAATACTCTTACGAAGAGATCTGACAGTGACGCCCACAATGATTCAAAGAAGGAAAGAATACAGGGAGGAAGAGGGTGGGGCCTTTTGTTCTGTAGGTGATCGGGGAGATGTGGTAGTGAAAATGAAAGGACTAGGAAGATCTAAAGGATAAAGGACCCTAGGCTCGGCCTGGGTTTGCGTCTACAAGTTGTTCATTCCAATGAGCTCGTTTCCTCATTTACGGAAGAGGGACTCACAGTGTCTGTGTCACTAAGTTATTATGAAGAATAGATGAGATAATGAATGGCACAAAGTAGGCACTGAATAAATGCCTCCAGAGTCTGAAGGCTGCCTCCCAGAGACCCTTTGGGATGAAATCATCCTGCCCTGCTGATTGTATCAAACAGGATTCTGAGTTGCAAGCAGAGAAACTGATCACGGGAGGCAAGGAACTGGCTACAGGAATATTCATCTGCTAATACCATTGCCCAGAAGGTTGAAGAACCAGGCTTGGAAAACAGGCAGGACCAGAAGATGAAGCAGCATTCAGTCACAGCCAAAAATCAATCCAGCGAGATCGCCCCTTGCTCCTGTGCACGGCGGGTCATGCCTTGAACGGCGTCCACTGCCTGGCACTGGACACAGACACCGCCCCTGGAAACCGGTGGTTGCCACTGCTCTCACCCTCATTCTGAATGGACTCCCCACTGTCCCTGCTTCTTCACCTCTATCCCTACTGCCTGATGACAGGTCTGGGGCAAGCTGGCCAAGCCTAGGTTTGATGCCTCTGTCCTTTGGCAAGGATCTGACGTTTTCCATTTCTAGAACGAGAAGTGGCTGATGCACCCAGCCAAGCCTCATAAATGAGGGTTTCCCCAAACTTGGAAATGGATGCAAATGCTGGGAAGCCAGAAGAATGACAAATGTCTATTACAATCACTGACTGGTAAGTGGAGCCATGTGGAGAAAAAAGGTAAAGGTTATTTATTTAGGCGTAAAGCCCAAGGCAAGGGAAATTGTGGTTCTATTTTCAAAAGCTGGAGAAAATAAACAGTTTTTTTTTTTTACAGCATTATTGAGATACAATTTACAAGCCATAAAGCTCACCCATTTAAAGTGCTCAGTTCAATGTTGTTGTTGTTTTTTTTTAATCATATTTGCAGAATTATGCAGTCATGGCCATAATCTAAATTTAGAATATTTGTGTCACTCCAAAAGGAAACCTCATACCCATTAGCAGTCACTTCCCACCCCACCCTACGCTCAGCTCTAGGAACTCACTAATCTACTTGCTGTCTTTCTAGATTTACCTATTCTGGACATTTCATATAAATGGGACTATACAATATTTAGGCTTTGTGTCTTGCTTCTTTCACTGAGCATAATGTTTTTGAGGCTCATCCATGTGGTAGCATGGACTAGCACATCATTCCCTTTATGGCTGAATAATAGTCCATTCCAGGGCTATCACATTTTGTTCACCCATTCATCAGTTGATGGACATTTGGGTTGTTTCTACATTTTGGCTATTATGAATAATGTTGCTGTGAACACCTGTGGACCAGTTTTTGTGTGGACATACGTTTTCATTTCTCTCGGGGAGATACCTAGGAATAGAACGGCTAGGTCACGTGGTAAGTCTACGCTTAACATTTTGAGGAGCTGCCAAACTATTTTCCAAAGTGGCTGCACCATTTTATGTTCTCACCAGTAATGTGTGAGTATTCCAGTTTCTTCACATCCTCACCAATAACTGTTATTGTCTGTATTTCTAATTATAGCCATCCTGGTGGGCATGAAGTAATACGCAAATTTTCAAGCTTAGTAATTTGCCACAGATAACCATGAAGCCCTATCCTGATGCACTTAGCCATCACCCACCACCATCATCACCACCACCAGCATCATCATCACTGAGGAATCAAGTTGGTAAAGTTAAAAAATGTGAATTTTTTCCCTCCACAACCGCAATAAGCTTTAAAAAAAAAAAAGTCTTAATTACATCTTGGACAGATTCTATAGCTTTCCAGACATTTTCTAACAAGATATTAAAAGTCCAGGTCACTTAAACATTTCAATCTCAAATGCGACTTAAATTTCATCTCCTCCCCACCCTACTCTTCTGTTCACATTTGACCCCTCTGCTGGGGACATCTGAAGTGAGGAGAGAAATGGAGATTAAGCAGACACAGAGAGTGATGTGTGGAAATCATAATCAAGTAGCTGAAGGAGGATATGCAAAGGGCACTTCATCTTCCAAGTAAAGGAGGAATGAGGTTGTTCACTCATTTGGAGGGAGGTTACCCACCATCACAGATGACATTCACAGGGCCCTGTCCTCATACACTAAGAGCTTTCCAGGTAGTCTCCTTTTAGACTAGATGCTCAGAGGTTAAGCTCTATTTATTGTCATCTTTGTTTTCTGGATACAGTTAAGAAACTTGGCGAAGGTCCTACAGCTGGTGAGTGCCGAGCTATTGATGCCCACATCTGTGTTCTCACACTCTAAGTACGTAGGACGGCGGAGCTAAGGAGAGAGTAGTAGTTTAAAACAGCCCTTTTGGAGACCTGCCAAGAAGAAATGGATAGAAGTCTTGTCAAGCACTGATGAGAGCCAAGCTGAAGTAAATGGCAGGTCATGGAGGGGGAGGGGGTGGGTCTTTATTGTTATGTGTTGTCTCAGATTCTCTGGGGCAGAAGGGCAGGGATGAGGAAAGTTCATGGTGGCAGAGGTAGGTTTGGAGATTGTTACAGGTGTGTAAGGAGAACAATGGCTGAGACACTTGAGGTGATGGAAAAGGAAGCCCTGAAACAGTGACCAGAGGCCACTTGCTGAATCCCCACTAAGCTCCCTGTGGCCTTGGTGGCCTCCCTAAAGATGACTTACGGTGCATCCAGGCATTTAAAAGCTGTGAAGGCACAGATGTTTCCTATCAGACTCCCCATTCTGCAGTGTCCCCACTCTGAAACTTTTTCTCCCTGCAAGGAGGTACCAAGGACTACATTTTGCTGTCTTTCCTCATTTGATTGAACTATGTCAATAATTTACACATTTATATGAATGAAATCACAGCCATGGCTCAAATGATTTCACTCACTTACACATTGTGCCTAGGGAGGCCATTCAGAGCCAGGGGCTGGTTTAGCAATGGCTTTATGGGCTAAAAAACTGAGAAACTTGGAAATAAATCTGAGGGCATCACAGTCATGGTCTAGAATCTGCCACATCTGAGCACGAGGCCTCCTGGCCAACTGGTGACTCCCTCCCTAAGGCTCCTCCCTAGGAAGGACATCTTCTGTTCTTCCTTTCAGCCCCTGGGAACTTGCTTTTTCTGCCCTAAGTGCCATCTCAGGCTCCCATAGCCAGGAAGCCATTTATCTGTTCTCTCAGAGATGTCCCCTCACCATTGTCTGAAGGCTGGAAGGCTCCCAGGGTAAGTTCCAAGACACAAAGTCTGGCCCAGGAAAATTTCAGAAATGGTCAGTGTGGGCTGAAGGTGAGCAAACCCTTTCCCCATGATGTTGGACTACTTACGACCCCTGAATATTTGCACGACCCTTAGTCTGAGATTGAATTTCCCCAAACATGAGTGTAGAGGCTCAGAGAAGATGAAAACTTCCTGGGAAATAAAAGAATATGAGTTTTCTGGTGTCTAAGGGTTATCTAGCCAAATTAATATCCTCCATAGATTAATTAACTAAAATACTTTCAAGTTATCATCCAAATAAAGAATACTTTTTTTTATCTCTTCAACTGTTATGAAAGATCTTCACTGTCCACCACCCTGAACCATTTATGAATATTTAATTTATACATCTAAGGTTTCTGTTCCATGAAACACAACCACACAGCATAGTCTTTCATACTAACACAAACCATCCTCCTTTCTTTCAGATAATGTTTTATTTCTTATTTGATAAATAAGCAAATTATTTCCAGGGGTTAATCAGCCATAAAATTCACCAGAGGATTTGTCCAATTCCTACTTTCTTTATATAGAACAAAGATGCTATTTTGAAAAAAAGTACATACCTATGAACTTTTCCAAAAATGCTGCCATTACAAAATACCATTTAAGGCATTTTCAGGACACAACGGAATTATCAGAAAAATATATTGCCTGAAACATACTGGGTATGCAATAAAAATGTTCGGAATGAATGAGACTACTCCATGATCTCATATATTGAAAACTTAGGTAATGAGAAAAATACCTCTTTTTAGTCACAACACAAACACACACCTGCTCCTGAAACTGTTCTTGCCAGATGAAGTCTGAAAAATATTTTTATGATGAGTTACATAATGCAGAATAATTTTCCCTGGGAATACTGACCTGAAAACCCACAGCATTGCAAGAGTTATAAATACGCATACATACATTTGAATTTCTAAATTCAACCAAATGAGAAGTGTTTTTAAGAAATGATTTTTTTAAGTTCCATTATCATGCCCAAGGATTTATTTTATAGCCAGAAAATGTGGTAGATTTTTCTGTTGTCGCCAACTATCATGTTTATATCCCAATCTTATATTAGCTCATAAAATTTAATGCTTACTGCAAAATCTTTTAAACATTCCCCTTCCTGGCTATAAAAAGTTGCATTTCAGCCTAATTTTCCATGTCTACCATATGTGATTTCCTATACTTTGTCTTTGTTACAATTCCAGTCATATTATTGACTTACTGCGTTTTTGCCAAACACGTTCATGTTTTTATTGTCCAATGAAAGGATAATCTCATCTGGTATTAAATCGCACAGACTGAAAATATAAGATGGCAGAGGTGGACAAAAAGAAAATAGGAAATAATGCTCCTCCTTTCCTGGCTTTTCTTTGCTCTACATCTTTAATGAACCCCAGGTGTGACAAAGACATCCAGCAAAAATTTTCAAATACATATTTGAGGAAGATGAGAACTTTTTAAGTAACCTCTTAGAAATAGCCCAAACTCTCCAACGAGACACTGGAGGTGTAATTGTGAACAAGATATATCGTAGCAGAACTTTGAGAGGTTGTGAGACAGCTGAACACCGGAGATTGATACAACATTATAAACTGACTACACTTCAATAAAAATAAATAAACAAAAGACATAAAAATTTTTTTAATTATATATGAACAAGAACAAAAAAGAAGGACATTGAGAATCTTTAAAGGGTTTGAACAAACAGTCATTTAAAACACATTCATCTGTAAATATCTAGGTTGGGTGCAGAATGAATTGGGTCATATTTACATCTCTTCCTTAACATTCGAAACAATCTTGTAATATATTATAAAAGTAATGCTTGTTCACAGCTGAGATTGGAAAATACAGAGAAAAAGCAAAATGGATATAAACATCACTCCTTTATTCCATCACCTAGAAATAACCACTCATTGTTTTGACTTATTCCTTTCTGGCTATGTGCACATCACTGACTCACTTGAGTTCTTACTGTGCATACTTGCTTTCTTTCTTGCTATCTTAAGTGTTTTTCAAATGCTTCTTCTTTGAAAGTATGAATTTTAATGGTGGAATAATATTCCACTCTATGATTTCTTTAATAGATTTAATCATCTAATTTTGGAATAGGTTGTTTGCAATTTTTTATGACTATAAGTAATGCTACAATAAACATCCTTGTACAAGAATCTTTATTTACATCTCTGACTAATTCCTCAAGATAAAATTCTGAAAAGTGACAGTACAGATTCAAGCAGCATAAACTGGTTTCAGGTTTTTTATTTATACAGTCTAATTGTCCATCAGACCATTTATACCACTAATTTCTGTGTGTGAGTCTTTCTAACCTCATTCTTGCCTCATGAAGTTCTATAGTTAAAATATTTTGCTAGTTTAGTTGGTGAAAATGGTATCTCATTGTTGATTTGATGGGCTCATTCTTTTAAGAATTGTCTGTTGGGGTTTTTTCCCCATTTTTCTATTGAGCTATTTGTCCGTTATTAATTTGTAAGAGCAGTCCACACTTTTCTGTCATACATGCCACCATCAAGCTGTCATCTGTAGCCTTTCCATTTTTCTTGTGCTATTTCTAGTGCACAGTTTTCAAATTTTGTGTCGTCAAATAATATAAACATGCATATACAATATATAATGTTACTTTTTACACACACACACACACACACACATTGTTTCTCCCTTCCCTTTTTGTACATTAAAAGGACATTTGCTTACTATGTGACTCTCATTTGCTTACTGTCTTGCTTCAGAATGAGTCAAAACTCCATGGGGCTAGGTACTACACTCACCACTGTGTGCCCTGATGTTTAGCACGGAGCCTAGCACGTAATAAGGATTCATTAAATGTTCACTGAATGAATGGAAGATCTCTGGCCACCTCAACAAGATGCATTCACACCAATCCTCCCATCCTGTGTTTCCTGAGTGGACATTACAAATGTGGCAGGAGTGAGAGGGGGAGGGGAGCTGGTAGGGTGAAGCACTTTGAAAGAACACTTTGCCTGTCTCCAAAGGCAGCACTCATTCAATTAAAGGCTAAAAGCAAAATTTTTTGGTTGTTATACATCCTGGTCTTAGGGATGAACAGGGAGAGAGGCATGAGATATCTTCTATTATGTTTTAGCTGCAAAAAGTTACTTTATCCAGTCACAGCCACTGTTCTATGAGGCAGAGATGATGCGTGGTCTCAGGTTTCAGGCCTGTGCACTGTCATCAGTTTCTGTGTTGAAGCCCTAAGTCCAAGCATGCTTGATCTTTAATGTAATGTATGCTTGACAGCAAACATGTGTGTGTAATTTGTAACCGAAGGCCAAGTATAACTAATAATAGTGTGATGTCTATGTGATCATAGGCATAAAGGAGGCAGGAAATCCGTCATAATGAATGCAGTAAAATGAATGGTAATTAAGTTCAAGTTCAGAAAAAGCACACTCATTTGTATGAAGAGACTTGGCAATTTGAGATAATTTGGAAAGGGCCAGGTGGAAGTTACCATAGCATTACTTATAAGAAAAGCATTTACTAAGTAAATTAACAAAATTGCAGAGAGAATCCTTAAGATACAGATAATTAGATAATTTTTAAGCATTCACCAAAGACTTCAAAAACCTATGTTTCTATTTAGAACACTGACATGCTGATTTTTAAAAATGTAATCTATTTTTGAGGGCAAGAGAAAAGACTTCTGATGAATAACATTCTCCTAAACCTAAGTTACTTGGTAGCACTAATGGTTTTTGCTTTAACATTGTTGACATAATATAATTTAATTTATTTACACGGTGGAATATTAAAAAGATGGAAGAGTGTATGTAGTACATGGTACACTCTTCTTCTTTCTTCCTACCTCACAGACCCCATCTGGTTTGGAGATCATTCCGTATCAGTATACAGAGAGTTTTGCTTCCCTCTACTTAATGCCTAGGTCATACTCCATTATATGGGATGCTATCATTTAATTAGCCAGTCCCTGTTAATGAATTTCTTAGACTGGATTCTCTAGAAGCCAAGCCCAACCAACATGGGAATTTGTGTGCAAGCGATTTCTTGAGAAGTGCTTTTGGAAGAAACCCATACAGAAGCCAGGGAGAAAAGATAGGGCTGGGGAAGAAGCTAAGATGTGATTTTAGTCACGTCCAACTTCAGCCTGATCCCATGGGGAGCTCTGAAGTGCGCATGGCACCAGGAAAGAATGTTGAGCTTTTGTCCTGCCATGTGTGTGAGACATTGGCTCTGGGCTACATCCAGGAGTAGCCTCCCAGCCATTTCCAGGGAACAAGGGTCCTTGTCAGTTGTGGATAGTTCTCTGGAGAAGGATGCAGCTTTAAGGCATTAATAGCCAACACTTGCAGCAACTAAAGATGGATGTTCTAGCTTAGAAAAAGAAATCTAGGTGGAGCACCACAACAGACATTGGGTCCTTTCCCATTTTGCAAGGACATGCAATGCTGATACTCTCATAGACATATGTCTTTGTATATGTGCCAGGACCACTGAAGTGATCAATGCCTAGAAGTGGATTACCTGAGTCAAAAGCTATAAATGTTTATAATTTCGGTGGGTATTGTCGAGTTGCTCTCCAATTGACTCTCCTTCCCAAAGCAAGAGAGAGTTTCTATCTTCTCCCACCCTTGCTGAAAATGTGTTACCAAATATTTCAGTCTTTGTCAATCTGACAGAAAATTGTTGCAGCTTTAATTCACATTTTTCTTACTATGAGAAGTTCTGAATATCTTTTAGTATGTTTCAAAGCTATTTTTATTTATTTTTCTGAGAACTGCCTATTTATGCCCTTTGCCCATTTTTCTATTTGGCCATTTTTTTTTTTAACTGATTTCTGAATGCTCTTTATACTAATGCTATTAGCCCTTTTGTGGGGGGGCGGGAACAAAACTATATGCATAGTTGACTTTTGACTTTGCTTATGGTATTTTGCAAGAAAATAAAAAATATTAAAAAAAATAAATGCATCATTCTTTTTAATAGCATTTCAGTTTTGTGTCACATTTCTCAAGGTTCCATGCTTTTAAAAAATTCTTTAGTAATTTTTTTTAAATTGACATTTATGGTTTTATTTTTTACATTTAAACCTTTGATCCAGCTGGAGTTTATGATGGTGTAAGGAGTAAAGTAAGAATCTAACTTTAAAAAAAATTTTTTTCCAGGTGGCACGCACTTGTCCTGATGCTATGCATTAATTAATTAATCATTTCTTCACTAAAATGAAATGGTGCCTTTATGATAGAGTAAGTTTCTTTATTTGTCAGGGTGTATTTCTACACTTTCTTTTTTCACTTATGTTTTCATTGCCTAAGTTTGTCTCAGTAATAGACACTTTAAATTAAGGTTGTTTTATAATATCTTTTAATATGTGGAGAGTTAGTCGCTGATTATTGCCCTTCTGTTTTTAGACTCCTCCTCTCTACTCTGGTAGATTTATTTTTCCTTTTACACTTGAGAAATCTTTAGTGCTTCTTTTGGCATTACTTTAAATTTATAGATTAATTTAGGGAGGATCTGGTAATATTGAGTATTCCTTTCTAAGAAAAGGCATTTGTTCAATTAAAATTTTGCATCCCTTAATCATGTTTTGAAGATATATATATATATATATATATATATCTCTTAAATATTCTTGTTAAGTTTATTACTAGATATTTTATTTATCATGTTGCTGTTGCAAATGGGATTATTTTTCCATTATACTTTCTAGCTGATTGTTGGTCTGTGTTTCTTCTTTGTAATTCCATAAATAAATGTCTATAAATGAGGTAGATTGTCAGTTTCCTGAATTCTGAATTAAAGAGCAATTGTGTGTGACACATAAGAAAATCATTTGGAAGTAATTTAAGAAGCAACTGTGTGCGATATGTAAAAATTATTTTTCTTAGAGGCCCATTTTTTTCTTCAGGGAAATGTACATGACAGAAATTTTCACATTTTTTTATTTTAACCAAACAGAAAAAGTGTTAAAGTATCCATCTGAGCACAATGGTCCAGACTATACATAGCTTCTAGCATTTAAATTCTCTTGGTGTTTTGAGGAAAGTTTCATGAATTCATTTCTTTGTTTACTTAATCATTCATCCAACCAATAACTGAATACCTACTAAGTGTTATAAACTGGGAATACTGAACAAAACAGTCAAACTCCTCTTCTTATAGGTGATGTAGTCCAGTTGTGGGGTAGGGGTCGAAAATAAGTAAGTAAACAAATACATCTACAATAAAATATCTTATAGTGTAAGTATTATGGAACAGTTAAAAGACATTGTTGTGGTAAAGGGTGGAATGAAGAGGGGATGGAGGGGAAGTGGGATCCTTTAGATTACAAGGTGAAGGAAGACTCTTTGAAGAAGTGATATTTGAGCTGAAGCTTGAATAATATGAAGGTGTCAACTATCTCAGGACAGAGCTTCCAGGTAGAGGACCCAGCATGTGCAAAGGCCCTAAGTCATGAAAAAGATTGGGTACCTGAGGACAGAAAGGCCACTGCAGCTGGAGTCAGTGAAGGAGAGAAGGGTGAAATGATGCGTGTTGGAGTCAGAGACATGGGGGCCAGATCACAAAGGCCCTTAAAGGCCATGCAGAGTACACACTGTTAGTTTCTTACCCAACATCCAACCCTCATCCCCCCATTTGGAAAGAATTTCAGGTGTCTACACCAATTCCAGCTCCAGCAAAGCATCCTCATCTCAGCCCATCTACACACAGCATTTCCCTGGTGGCAGCCACTAGTCCCAGATGCTCACATGTCTTATGTTGGACTGACAGGTTCTCTCTCTCCTCCTTACTGAGGACAGAAGCATGCAGCCCAGTGGTTGGCACCTATCTCCTGATAAGGAAGTAAGTCAGCTTTAAAACAAAGCTAACCCTGATGAAGGCAGACCCCAGAGACAGCAAGACCCTGGATCTTAGAAGACATCCTAGGGCTGTCATTGTACCAAGCCTGACCCACCTATGGACTTCCAGATTTATGACAATGCATTTTCCTATCACTTAAAGCTCTGTTAGTCAACTTTTTATTTACTTGCAGCCAAAAGCATGGATTTTATCTATGTACAGTGGAAAATCATGAGATAATTTTAAGGATAATGTCATGATCTTACCTATATTTTTTTTTAAAAAAATCACTCTAGCTACTGTGTAGAAAATGGATTACAGATGGACAACAGTGGAAGAAGAGAGGTTAGTTATACAGACAGGAGGTTAGGTGAACTAGTGTGGTAGCTATAGAGACTGACAGAAGTAAACAAACAGAACCAGGATATATATCTTCTTCATGCTTTATTGAAGGACACTTCTAGTGTTTATTAAAGCAGTATGTAACACCAAGCAAGGGATTCCGGCCAAGCCATGGAAGCTTCAGTTTCCTCATTCATAAAAGAGGGATGATGCCCTACATATCGCCCCATTAAGAATTATACACACTAAGGAATAATAAACCTATACCAAATAGTACTTAAATTATCTAAAAGGGTTAAAGAAATATACAAAGGCTGGTGACCATCAGTACAGAGTTATACAGTCCTTAGTTACACCCTTACATAAACTGAGGGTCCATTTGGCACTTAATGTATATCTGTTTCTTTGTTCAGCAACTGTTAAATTTTTTAACTCATTTGTACCTAATATAATGCACTATTTAAAAGATTACAATATACCTTACTTTTTATTAGTGTAACAAGAACCAGCCAATGCTATTTTCCCCTGGACTTTTTTTTCCTATTTTAATTTTAAAACATTCGTCTTAAAATTGGAGACCATTTCAATGATACATGTCTCTAGAAATAATGGCTCAGTCTCCCAATTAAAGAAAAATTGGCACATTGTTTATACCATTCTCTGTAAGTAAAAGCTCTTCTTCATGCTGTTTCACATATTACTTTATCCCTGTTTGAGGACTCAGGTTCATATAAAAATTGGTTTACAAGCTAAGTAACCAGAGAAACCAAGAGAGGTTCTATCTTTACAAGCTAAGTAACCAGAGAAAAGTATAGCACAAATATATCCAAGATCTGAATACAATTCTACCTTTAGGGCAGCAAAGCCATGAGAATTAAAGCATTAGAGGGAAGTAAGGGAATTATAATGAAGGAAAGTAAATTAACTGAGATTGAAATGACTAGTCATTTGCCACTGTCACCATGATATTTCAGGTTTCAAAATGAGAAAAACTACTGCAAAATAGACCTTTGTATTTGACTGTAATCAAAAGAACTATATAGATTTAATTTCAGGAGCATTAAGAAGTCCAACCTACTTGATCCAGATAAAAATAGGAATGGTGCTGAGAAAAGAGAGGAAGAGAATGTTCAGGGGGAAAAAAGTTTAATCATAGTTAAGATGTTATAGATATGTTTCTTGTCTTCAGATTTAAAAATTATTTCTGAGACAAGTAGGTCTGGTTAAAATGGAACTTATGAATTTTAGATTAATAAAATGGGGTGGGAGTTACTCAAAAAACAACACATCTTCACAGGATGAGGGAGACAGCAGCCAAGCTGAATTAGGGTAAAGAAAAGGAAGAAAGTTTGATGCGGTGACAAAATTATTAAAGTTTAAATATTGAAGAGTAAGTTTTGCTTTGATCCAAGATATGATCTGATGGGGACCAGATTTGCTCTTCTTCCTTAAACAACTAGAAAATCAGACAATGTGTATGAAACAAGTTTTCATACATTGACAATAGGGAGAACAGACTGTGCTCTCTTAGGGAAGGACAGCAAAGAAGGCAAGCCTTACTATTGCATCAGCTAACTGACTGAAAGCAGAACCCAAACAGAGCCTGAAGGTCTCACTGAGTTAAGGGTCCCAGGAGATTCAAAAGGTATGCAGAATTTGCTGAGTACAGTGCCATAGAAAAGGGAGCTGCATAGATAGTCAGCACCAAAGATCTGCAGAGAGGTCACCTTGACTCTTCGACTTAATGCTTGTCTGGCTTTCCCAGCAGAAAACTACCCTAGACTAGGAAAAAGAATCACCAGAAAGGAATAGGGAGAATTGTTCCTGGAGATCACACAAGGCTATTGAATAGTTTGTTCCCAACAGACAGTAGAAAGACCTTGTAATATAAGGGTCTTGGGTAGCTTGCTCAGAAAGGTATTGCCTTAGCTGTGGGGCCAAATTAGTTCTAGACAAAATGCTGTTCTAGACACACTCATAAAAATCTTAAAGCCAAGACTTCATATGAGGCTTGGAATAGAATACCAACTTATTCCATGTAACTTAATTATCAACACTATTTCAAGGAATACAACAAAATGCAGGAACCAACAACAGAAAATTTGTAATGCCTGGCAGCCAATCAAAAATTACTAGGTAAACTAAGATGCAGTAATATATAACCCAAAACTAGAAGAAAAATCAACCAATAGACCCAATCTAGAAATGTCAGAGATTATGCAAGTAGCAGACAAGAAAGTTAAAACAGCATTATAAATACATTTCATATTTTTCAAGAAAGCAGAGAAAATTTTAACCAAAATGAAGAGAAAAATGGATAATATTAAAGAGACCCAAATGGAATTTCTAGTGATTAAAAATACAATGTTTAAAATGAAAAAATTTCACCATATGGGTTGAAGAGTAGACTAGACACTCTAGCAGTAAAAACTATCCAAAACAAAGCTCAGAAAGAAAAAGTCTGGGAAAAAAAATTAACAGGTCCTCAGTGATATGTAAGATAACACACATACAATTAGAATTCCAAAAAGAAGAGGTGGAGTATGGGAAGAAAATTTACTTTAAAAATAAAGACCAACTTTTTGTCAAATTTGATAAAATGCTAATCCTATAGATTCACAAAGCTCAGTGAACCTGAAGCAGTATAAAATTTAGTAACAAAACAAACAAAAACAAACAAAAAACAGACCAGGATACATCATAATCAAGTTGCTAAAAAACAATAAGATTTTTAAGATAAAATGCAGCCACAGAAATGAGACATATTACATACAAAAGATCAAAGATATGACTAACATTTCATCAGAACTATGATGGGAAAAGACAATGGAATTAAATCTTTAAAGTACTAAAAGGCAAAAAAAATGGTCAATCTAGAATTCTTTATTGTTGGACATATCTTCCACAACTGAAGGTGAAATACTTTTCAGACATACAAAAGCTAAGAGAATTCATCATCAACAGATCTGCTCTACAAGAAATACTAAAGGAACTTCTCAGGTGGAAAGAATATACATTAGATAGATATTTGGAACTTTAGACAGCAATGAAAAACAACAGAAATGGGCAACATGTGGATAAATATAATTTTTTCTCATTTTAATAATCTTTTAAAAATAATTGGCTATTTAGAGGAAAATAATAACAATGTATTATGGAGATTATATCAAATACAGAAGTCAAATGAAAGACAACAGTGCAAAGATTAGGAGGGTAAAACTATAGTATAGTGTTCTAAAGTGTTACATTATTTGTGAAGTGGTATAATAGGATTTGAAAGTAGAATGTGATAAGTTAAAAAATGTATGTTGCAAACACTATGGCAATCACACACACAAAAATTAAAGAAAAATGTATATAGCCAATAAAGGATGTGAAATAGAATAACAAAAATATCAATTAATCCAAAAGAATGCAGGAAAAGAGAAAAATTAAAAAATACAGATCAGATAGAAAACAAGTATCAAGATAGTAGATTTACCCCAAACCATACTGATAATTACATTAAATACTAACAATCTAAATACCCCAATTAAACTACAGGGTTTACCTCATCACTTTATAAAAAGTAAGAACCAAGTTTGTGCTGTTTACCATCTCCCCCACTCAAAAAAACTAGTTTAAATATAAAAACACAGGTTAAATGTAAAGTAATGGAAAAGATGTAATCTGGAAACACTAAAGAAAACTGGAATGACTATATATTTTTTTAACATTTTTTATTGATTTATAATCATTTTACAATGTTGTGTCAAATTCCAGTGTTCAGCACAATTTTTCAGTTATTCATGGACATATACACACTCAATGTCACATTTTTTTCTCTGTGAGTTATCATAACATTTTGTGTATATTTCCCTGTGCTATACAGTGTAGTCTATTCTACAATTTTGAAATCCCAGTCTATCCCTTCCCACCCTCCACCCCCCTGGTAACCACAAGTCTGTATTCTCTGTCTGTGAGTCTATTTCTGTCCTTTATTTACGCTTTGTTTTTGTTTGTTTGTTTGTTTTTGTTTTTGTTTTTTAGATTCCACATATGAGCGATCTCATATGGTATTTTTCTTTCTCTTTCTGGCTTACTTCACTTAGAATGACATTCTCCAGGAGCATCCATGTTGCTGCAAATGGCATTATGTTGTCGGTTTTTATGGCTGAGTAGTATTCCATTGTATAAATATACCACCTCTTCTTTATCCAGTCACCTGTTGATGGACATTTAGGCTGTTTCCATGTTTTGGTTATTGTAAATAGTGCTGCTATGAACATTGGGGTGCAGGTGTCATCCTGAAGTAGATTTCCTTCTGGATACAAGCCCAGGAGTGGGATTCCTGGGTCATATGGTAAGTCTATTCCTAGTCTTTTGAGGACTCTCCACACTGTTTTCCATAGTGGCTGCACCAAACTGCATTCCCACCAGCAGTGTAGGAGGGTTCCCCTTTCTCCACAGCCTCTCCAGCATTTGTCATTTGTGGATTTTTGAATGACGGCCATTCTGACTGGTGTGAGGTGATACCTCATTGTAGTTTTGATTTGCATTTCTCTGATAATTAGTGATATTGAGCATTTTTTCATGTGCTTTTTGATCATTTGTATGTCTTCCTTGGAGAATTGCTTGTTTAGGTCTTCTGCCCATTTTTGGATTGGGTTGTTTATTTTTTTCTTATTGAGTCATATGAGCTGCTTATATATTCTGGAGATCAAGCCTTTGTCGGTTTCACTTGCAAAAATTTTCTCCCATTCCGTAGGTTTTCTTCTTGTTTTACTTCTGGTTTCCTTTGCTGTGCAGAAGCTTGTAAGCTTCAATAGGTCCCATTTGTTTATTCTTGCTTTTATTTCTTCTAGGAGAAAATTTTTGAGATGTATGTCAGATAATGTTTTGCCTATGTTTTCCTCTAGGAGGTTTATTGTATCTTGTCTTATGTTTAAGTCTTTAATCCATTTTGAGTTGATTTTTGTATATGGTGTAAGGGAGTGTTCTAGCTTCATTGTTTTACATGCTGCTGTCCAGTTTTCCCAACACCATTTGCTGAAGAGACTGTCTTTATTCCATTGTATATTCTTGCCTCCTTTGTCGAAGATGAGTTGACCAAAAGTTTGTGGGTTCATTTCTGGGCTCTCTATTCTGTTCCATTGGTCTATATGTCTGTTTTGGTACCAATACCATGCTGTCTTGATGACTGTAGCTCTATAGTATTGTCTGAAGTCTGGGAGAGTTATTCCTCCAGCCTCTTTCTTTCTCTTCAGTAATGCTTTGGCAATTCTAGGTCTTTGATGGTTCCATATGAATTTTATTATGATTTTTTCTAGTTCTGTGAAATATGTCCTGGGTAATTGGATAGGGATTGCATTAAATCTGTAGATTGCCTTGGGCGCTGTGACCATTTTAACAATATTGATTCTTCCAATCCAAGAGCATGGAATATCTTTCCATTTTTTAAAGTCTTCTTTAATTTCCTTCATCAATGGTTTATAGTTTTCTGTGTATAATTCTTTCACCTCCTTGGTTAGATTTATTCCCAGATATTTTATTACTTTGGGTGCTACTTTAAAGGGGATTGTTTCCTTACTTTCTTCTTCTGTTGATTTATCGTTAGTGTAAAGAAATGCAACTGATTTTTGAACGTTAATTTTGTAACCTGCTACCTTGCTGAATTCTTCAATCAGCTCTAGTAGCTTTTGTGTGGACCTTTTAGGGTTTTCTATATATAGTAACATGTCATCAGCATATAATGACAGTTTTACCTCCTCTTTTCCAATTTGGATCCCTTTTATTTCTTTCTCTTGCCTGACTGCTGTGGCTAGGACTTCCAGGACTATATTGAATAGGAGTGGTGATAGTGGGCATCCTTGTCTTGTCCCAGATTTTAGTGGGAAGCTTTTGAGTTTTTCACCGTTGAGTACTATGCTGGCTGTAGGTTTGTCATATATAGCTTTTATTATGTTGAGATATGTTCCCTCTATACCCACTTTGGCGAGAGTTTTTATCACAAATGGGTGTTGAATTTTATCAAATGCTTTTTCTGCATCGATTGAGATGATCATGTGGTTTTTGTCCTTTCTCTTGTTGATGTGATGTATTACACTGATTGATTTGCGTATTTTGAACCAGCCTTGTGTCCCTGGGATGAACCCCACTTGGTCATGATGTATAATCTTTTTTATGTGTTGTTGGATTCTATTTGCTAAAATTTTGGTGAGGATTTTGGCGTCTATGTTCATCAGTGATATTGGCCTATAATTCTCTTTTTTTGTAGTGTCTTTGCCTGGTTTTGGTATCAGGGTGATGGTGGCTTCATAGAATGAGTTTGGGAGTATTCCCTCCTTTTCAATCGTCTGGAAGAGTTTGAGAAGGACTGGTATGAGTTCTTCTTTGTATGTTTGGTAGAATTCCCCGGTGAAGCCGTCCGGTCCTGGACTTTTATTTGTAGGGAGGTTTTTAATTGCTATTTCTATTTCCTTTCTAGTGATCGGATTGTTCAAGTGTTCAGATTCTTCTTGATTCAGTTTTGGTGGACGGTATGTTTCCAGAAACTTGTCCATCTCCTCTAGGTTATCCAGTTTGGTTCCATATAGTTTTTCATAATATTCTCGTATGATATTCTGTATTTCTATTTTGTTTGTTGTAATTTCTCCATTTTCCTTTCTTATTTTGCTAATTTGTGCTCTCTCTTTTTTCTTCCTTGTGAGTTTGGCCAGAGGTTTGTTGATTTTATTTACTTTTTCAAAAAACCAGCTTTTGGTTTGGTTGATTTTTCCTATGGTCTTGTTAATCTCTATTGTATTTAATTCCTCTCTGATCTTTATTATTTCCTTTCTTCTGCTGCTTTTTGGGGCTTTTTGTTCTTCTTTTTCTAATTCATTCAGGTGGTGGGTTAAATTGTTTATTTGAGATTGTTCTTTTTTGAGGAAGGCCTGTATCGCTATAAACTTCCCTCTTAGCACTGCCTTTGCTGTGTCCCATAGGTTTTGAGTGGTTGTGCTTTCATTATCATTTGTCTCAAGGTATTTTTTAATTTCAGCTTTGATTTCCTCATTGATCCATTGTTTTTTCAATAACATATTGTTTAATCTCCATGCTTTCCTTTTTTTCTCCTTTGTTTCTCTGTTGTTGATTTCCAGTTTCATGGCATTGTGGTCAGTAAAGATGCTTGAGATACTTTCTATCTTCTTAAAATTGTTGAGGTTTCTTTTGTGCCCAAGTACATGATTGATCCTGGAAAATGTTCCATGTGCACTTGGAAAGAATGTATATCTTATTTTTGGGGGGTGTAATGCTCTGAAAATATCCACCAAATCTAGTTTTTCTATTGTAGTATTTAATTTCTCTGTTGCCTTGTTTATTTTCTGTCTGGAAGATCTGTCTAGTGATGTTAATGCAGTGTTAAAATCTCCAACTATGATTGTATTCCCATCAATATCCCCCTTTATCTCTGTTAGTAATTCTTGTATGTACTTAGGTGCTCCTATATTGGGTGCATATATATTAAAGAGTGTAATATCCTGATCTTCTATCACTCCTTTAATCATTATAAAATGTCCTTCTTTATCTTTCTTTATGGCCTTTGTTTTAAAGTCTATTTTGTCTGAAATCAGTACTGCAACACCTGCTTTTTTGGCTTTTCCATTTGCATGGAATATCCTTTTCCATCCTTTCACTCTCAATCTATATGTATCCTTCTCCCTAAAGTGGGTCTCTTGTATGCAGCATATTGAAGGTTCTTGCTTTATCATCCAGTCTGCCACTCTGTGTCTTTTGACTGGAGCATTTAGTCCATTAACATTTACAGTAATTAATGATAGATGTGTGTTTATTGCCATTTTGAACTTATCTTTGCAGTTGAATTGGTATATCCTCTTTGTTCCTTTCTTCTTCCTTTTGTGGTTTGGTAATTTTCCTTTGTATTATCATGGATTTTATTTAATTTTTGTGACTCCTTTGTAAATTTTTGGCTTGTGGTTACCCTTTTTTGTAAATCTATCAACCCATTACTACAACTGTTTTTATTAAACTGATGGTAACATGATCTCAAACCCATCCTACTGTTTAAAAAAATTTAAAAAAGAAAGAAAAAAATATTCTATATTTCCCTGCCTCCCTCTCCCACTCTCAGTGATTTGTATGCCTTCTTTTATAATTTCATGTTTACTTTATTTGTAATTCATGAGTTATCACCTTTCCAGTTGTGTGTTTCTCATTTCTGTAGCATCCTGCTGCTTTTCTATTTAGAATAGCCCTTTCAGTATTTCTTTTAGCATGGGTTTAGTGTTGCTAAACTCCTGCAGCTTTTTTTTGTCTGTGAAACTCTTTATTTCTCCTTCTATCCTCAAGGATAGCCTTGCTGGATAAAGGATCCTAGGCTGCATCTTTTTTTCATTCAGGGCTTTGAATATATCTTGCCACTCCCTTCTGGCCTGCAGTGTTTGTGTAGAGAAATCAGCTGAGAGCCTTATGGGGGTTCCCTTGTAACTTACTCTTTGCTTTTCTCTTGCTGCCTTTAGAATCATTTCTTTATCCTTGACTCTGGCCATCTTGATTATGATATGTCTTGGTGTGGGTCTATTTGGGTTCTTCCTGTTTGGGACCCTCTGAGCTTCCTGTACTTGGATATCTGATTCCTTCTTTAAGTTTGGGAAGTTTTCAGTCATGATTTCTTCAAAAACCTTTTCAATCCCCTTTGATCTTTCTTCTCCTTCTGGGACCTCTATTATGCGAAGATTGGGACGCTTTATATTATCCCATAGGTCCCTTATGCTATTTTCATTATTTTTTATTTGCTTCTCTTGTAGTTCTTCTGAATGGGTGCTTTCTATTGCCCTGTCTTCTAGATCACTAATTCGTTCCTCTGCATTATCTAGTTGGCTTTGCACAGCTATTAGATCATTCCTCATCTCTGTCAATGAGTTTACCCATTCTACTTGGCTCTTCTTTAGAGCTTCAATTTCATTTTTGACATATTTTATATCTCTAAACACTCTTTTAATTCCTTCAGCAATTCGATCACTCCTTTTTTGAAATCTTGATCTAGTAGGCTATCGATGTCTATTTCGTTGATCTTTCTTTCAGGGGATTTCTCTTGTTCTTTTAATTGGGAAAGGTTTTTCTGCTTCTTCATCTTGCTCATACCTCTTTGGCACTGTGGTTTATGGAGTATCAGTTGTTTATTTTGGTCCTTAAGGATTTTATCTATCTGATGCCTATTTAGGAATAGAACTTAGGAAAAAAAGAAAAAAAAATAAGAGAGAGAGAGAAAGAATTTTAAAAGAAGGGAGAAAGAGGGTTTGAAAACAGTGTATAATGAATAATAGAAGAGTGAGTTGAAGCAGAGTATTAATCGGGTTGAGACGTCCTTTTGAAACCTTTACAAAAAAGGGGGGGGGAGATGAATAGATGTATTTGAAACCTGTGTCTAGTCAATAGCAGGACATCAAAACCCAAGAGAAATAGAAATGAATTAAGAAGTAAAGATTAAGAGAGTAATAGAAAATAGAACAGGTAAAAACAGATTTAAAAAAAAAAGGGGGGGGGGGTTGTCGGTATTCTCCTGGAGTCTGTGTGCTTTTAATGTGAAGTCTTTCTGTCTTTGTCCTGTTTTGGAAGCTCAGCTTGCTGTTTTCAGAGGCCCTCCATTGGCGCCCTCTTCTGTGCTGCTCCCAGCACCTGTCGGCAAGCAGATCTGGAATGACTATATTAATAACAGACAACGTACACTTTCCAACAAAGACTATTATCAGGAAGAAAAAAGGGACACTTTATAAGGATAAAGGGGTGAATTCAACAAAAGCAGTAAATGTGTATACACCAAATAATAGAGCTTCAAAATACATGAACCTCAAAATTATAGAAATAAAAGGAGAAATAGACAAGTCTACAGTTGTATTGGTGATTTCAATACTCTTCTATCAATAGTTGATAGAATAGGTAAACAAAAGCAGGAAGGATATAGAATTCCTGAACACACTATTAATCACCTTGACCTAAACGTCACTTACAGAACATACTACCCAAAAGTGGCAGCTATAGATTGAATGTTTGCATCCCCCACAAATTCATATGTTGAAATCTACCCACCAAAGTGATAGTATTAGGAGGTGGGTCATTGGGGATGTGATCAGGTCATGAGAGCAGAGTCAATATGAATTGAATCAGTGACCTTATAAAAAAGGTCTGAGAAAGCTTCCTTGTCCCTTCTACCAGTGTGAGGACACAGTAAGAAGTTGGATATCTGTAACCTGAAGAGAGCCTTTACTGAACCCAATGATGCCAGCACCCAGATCTTGGATTTCCAGTCCCCAGAACCGTGAGAAATAAATTTTTCTTGTTTATAATTCACCCAGTCTGTGGTGTTTTGTTGTAACAGCCTGAACTAATTTAAGATACACATTCTTTTCAAATGCACATGAAACATTCACTGAAGATGCTAAATTCTGGTCCATAAACACACCTCAATAAATTTAAAGACTGAAATTTGACCATAATAAAATTAAATTAGAAATCATTATTAAAAGAATATCTTTAAGAATCCCAAATATTTGGAAATTAAGCAGTACATTTCTAAATAACCAACGAGTCAAAAAAATAATCACAAAGGAAATTAGAAAATATTTAATTCTTTCATTTCAGAAATGAAATGAAATGAAAACACAACACATCAAAATTAGTGAGAGGTGGTAGCTAAAGCAGTAATTAGAGGGAATTCATCAAACAAAATTAGAGAAGATAAGTTTAAAATCAATGTTCTAAGCTTCTACTTTAAGGGAATATGAAAAAAAAAACTAAACCTAACTAAACAAAGATATGAAATAGAAAAGATAAAATAAAAAAATCAGTGAAATAAAAAACAGGAAAACAATAAAGCAAACTAATGATAGCTTTTTGAAAAAGTCAGTAAAATTGATAAAACACTCGCTAGACTGAGAAAAAGAGAAGACACAAATTACCAACATTAGTAACAAAAGAGGGGAAATTTCTCAGAGATCCTACAGACTTTAAAATAATTAGGGAATATTTAGAAAACTTTATGGCAATGAATTTGACAATTTAGATGAAATGGGTAAAGTATTTGAAAGACACAAATCATCAAAGATCACTCAAGAAAAAATAACTAGCCTGTATAGCACTATAGCTATTAAATAATTTGAATTCATAGTTGAAAACATTCCTACAAAGAAAATACCAGGCCTAGATGGCTACTCTGGGTAAATTCTACTAAACATTTAAAGGACTATAAAGCAAATTCTACATGAATCTTCCAGAAAATAGAAAAAGAAGTAACACTTTCAAGCTCACTTTATGAGACCAGCATTACTCTGTTAACAAAACAATCTTAAGACATTGTTTCAAGAAGGAAACCACAGACCTTTGTGCACATGGATGCAAAACTCCTTTTACAGTGTTTAGCAAATTAAATCAACAAATACAGAAAAAGAGTAATATATCATGATCAAATGGGGTTCATTCCATTGGGTTCAAGTGGGGAGAAAGGCAAGGCTTAACATTCTTAAATTAATTAATTAATGTAATACATCATATTAACATGTTCTATAAAGAAAACCAAAGGATAATCCCAATAGATGCAGAAAAATAATTTGACAAAATTCAATACTCATTCATGAAACTAATTCTCAGTAAACTGAAAGTTGAAGGACACTCTACAGTTCAATACAGGGCACCTATCAAAACCCTATAACCACATCATACCTAATGGTGAAAAACTGAATGCTTTCTCCTATGATCAGGAACAAGGCAAGGGTATCTGCTCTCACTACCGCTATTCACCAGTTTACTGGAAGTTTAGTAGTAATGAAACGTAAAGAGGTAAAGGATAGAAATAGGAAAAGAAGAATTAAAACTGCCTTTTTCAAAGATGCCATGACTGTTTATGTAGAAAAAACTATGGAATCTACACAGTTGGTGGGAATGTAGTTTGGTGCAGCCATTATGGAAAACAGTATGGAGATTCCTTAAAAAGCTAAAAACAGAGTTACCATACGATCCAGCAATCCCATTCCTGGGCATGTATCCAGAGGAAACTCCAATTTGAAAAGATATATGCACTCCAATGTTCATAGCAGCACTATTTACAGTAGCCAAGACATGGAATCAAATGTTCATCAACAAATGATTGGATAAAGAAGTTGTGCTATCCTTATACAATGGAATACTACTCAACCATAAAAAAGAATAAAATAATACCATTTGCAGCAACATGGATGGACCTGGAGACTGTTATGCTAAGCGGAGTGTAAATTATAATCTCAATTTAAGAAATCTATGAAATACAGATAAATTTAACAATATATGCAAAACCTACATGCTGAAAAAATTTAAAAGTTTCACTGAGAGATGTCAAAGAATACTGAGATAAACAGAAAGGTATACCTTCTTTAAGGATTGGAAAACTCAATACTGTTAAGATATTAGTTCTCTCCGGAAATGCCACTTCTTGTGATGTACAAGACTTGGATGTAAGTTAGAAAAAAGACATTGCAATAGAAGAGATTTCTTCCAACATCTTAAAGAATGTTACAAGGAGGGTGTATTTCTTAGTTCCAAAGGACTGAACGAAAAGCAAAGGATGAATATGACCAGGAGAGGAAAGTCATCTCAGATACAAGAGTTTTTTAATGGCCAGCACTGACTGCACAGAGCACGAGGGTCTTATGATTTCAGAGCACTGCACACTTAGACCTCTTCAAATAGAAGTAGGAAGACCAGAATTTGGAATGGTAGGGAGAAAATTCCTAAATTTGGTGGGAGATTTTACCAGTTCCTTTCTAAGCAAGTTTTTTTCCCTCATCTTCCAGGATCCATGAGGCTATGTGGTAAATAAATATAATTAAAGTTTTTAAGGAGGAAAGAAAATCAAAGGAGAGGAATTTTTCTACTCCACTATTCAATTAGATCCTGATCCAATCTCATTTTCCCCACTGTCTCAGCTTTTGCCCTGAGTTTATAGTTAGGGGCAGAGCATGTGAAGCACTGTGTGTGTGTGTGTGTGTGTGTGTGTGTGTGTGTGTGTGTGTGTGTGTGTCTGTCTGTGCTGTGCCTAAAATTCAAAGTGATACAACATTCACGCATCTCAGAGATCTAAGTGCTTTGGAGGAAAACATTTATATATTTTATATTGTGGTTATATTTTAACCTCCTCTGATTTTATGCCAATAGCAAATTTTTCCAACTACTTCCTTCAACTTTTCCCCCTTCAAGATTTTCCAGGCCCCTCTGAAGGCACTTAAAAGCCATTTTTATAGCTTTTGTTCTACAACACACACATTCATTCTTAATTCTGAGAAGCAGCCAGTGTTCTCATGCTGAAATCGGGAGAGATACCTCAGACAGGCCGAACTGCTGCTGCAGAACACATAACACATAAAACTAAGATCTTGTTTTATCTCACAATTGTACAGGACATGTTCATAACCCTGTAACCAGGTCCAGTGTGTGTTGGGTGCCCACAAAGGGAGAGAGTCTTTGCAATGTACACAGTTGTAAGTTTCACTTGTTAAGCAACTGTGTACTTAGCTATTTAGAGCATTTAATTCTGGGTCTCCATGTACCCAGTGTAATTTTATCTTTGAATTCGGTTTGGGGGAGAAAAATCGTAAATTTATATATGAGAACAGTGGCAATGGCATATCTATTACAACCTGTGAACATGATGTGTTCTGCCTGATTATGCAGTATTAAGCTGTAATGACTAAAGGAACACAGAAAACCATTTCAAAATTATGAAGAATTTTAAAGCCAACTGGACTCATTGAGATTGAGAGACGTAAGTTTAGAGCAGAGATCAGATGGGCCTTTGCAGGAACATATGACAGGGAAAAGAAAAGAGAGTTTCAATCTTCCTTTTAAGCCAGCATCCAGAAAAGAAAATGATTTATTCCTCCAACTTCATAATTACCAGGATATAATTTACCTGTAGCTGGTTTCTTTTGAGGTCTTTTGCCAAATATCACATATTTTTAAAGTACATGTTTCTAGATTGTGAACTAAATTAACTAAATTGGACACAAGCCAAGGCAGGAGGGAGTGCTGGTGAGCAGTGGGCTGGTATGGGGAACGGTCTTGTGAGGATAAAAATAGGACTGTCCTGCTGACCAGGGATCTCCCTCCCGCTGGGGGAAGCCTGCTCCCTGGCTGAGCCCAGGCTCAGCGCTACTGGATTAAGAAAACAGTAAGATACTCCTAATGCCTCCACTCATGTGGAAGAAGCTCTATTTCCATGACACTCCTGGCCTCAGTCCACCTCTCACTCACTCTCCCCCTGGGAGTCACTGGGTTGAGTAGTGAATTTGGTGGCGGGAATTTGACATGCATGACCTCGCCTCTTTCAGAAGTGGGCTGGGCCATAGGGAGGCTGTGGCTTGCTCAGCAGCCCCGGGGACAGCCTCTGTCCCCACAGCAGGGTCCGGTGTAGCCTGAGACTGGAAGGTTAAGGGATTTAGCTGTCTCACACTAAGCCACAGATTCCATCTTAGCCTTTACTAGGAGTCACGAAGGTGATATTTTCGGTTTCTATCTATGGATTATTTTGTCTCATTTCTCAATTTGCTCAGGACTCAGCAAATCGTAGAGGTGCTATTTAATGTCCCTTCTTAAAGACATATATCATACCTATCTCATGTCATGACCTCAGAAAGACTTCGAGGAAGGTAGAATTTTTGTTCATCTTCACAGATGAAAAGCTGAGGATCAGAAGGATGAAGGGACCCAGAGTCAACCACTGCACTTGTTTAGTGAGTTTTACCACTGCTGGCCCTCTGGTGAGAATGTGATTCTGCAGAGCCTACAGGCACCCTGAGGGAGGGACAGAACCATGAGGTCTTTCAAAGGTGATCATAGCAACTCGAGTCTCAGATGCACACAACTGATGATGACAGAAGGATGCATTTGGCTTCACAAAAGCCACCAGGGAATTTGCCTCTCCTAGAGCATTTCTATCATTATGTATTATCCTCCCTGCAGTGCCTCATTTCTTGGCAGCCTGTTGAGTTGGACCATTACAGACTTTTTCAAAGTAAACATTTATTCGCCTTTTATTCCGCCCATGAATTTTTATTAGCACCTGCTTTGGTTCCTTTTGGAGGTTCTGAGGGGGAATTGGTTCCATGCCTCTCTCCTGGTTTCTGGTGGCTGCTGGCAGCCTGTGGCATGTTCCTTGTTCCTTGACTTGTAGCTGCAAAAGCTCCAAGCTCTGCCTCCTTCTTGACATGACCTTCTCCCATGTTTCTCTGTGTCTCAACTCTCCCTCTGCCTTTCTCTTCTAAGGACACCCAATATTGCATCTAGGATCTCACCCTACGTTTGGGATGATCTCTTCTTGCGATCCTTAACTTAATTACATCTGTGAAGACCCCTTTTCCAAAGAAGGTGATTTTCATAGGGTCTCGGGGTTAGGACATGGGTGTATCTTTTGCAAGAACTGCCAGTCATCCTATTACAAGAAGGAAGTTCAGAAATAAAGTCAAGATATCAGAGGAGAAGGAAGGGCACTTCACCAATAACAGAACTTCTCCATTTAGTGCAAAGTACAAAATGGTACTTGGTCAGAAGACCCCAGGAACCTGGCAGGGGAAAACGTACTGATGCAGCATAAGATACTCCAAATAAAGCTCAAGGGCCCTAAAAACTACCCACACGTGACAGCAGTCTTGAGTGGGGCAAAGACAATGACCCGGATCCTATCCAGGCCATAAAGTCTTATGAAGTCAAGTGACCTTAGGCCAAGCTTTTCTCTCTTTCTCTCTCTCTCTCTCTGTCTCTCTCTCGGTCTGGAAGTCTTCATTTATAAAGTAAGCTAACTGGACTAGAACACTTTTAAGGCCCTATTGATGCCAATATTCCATTATTCTGTACATTCAAAGGCCAAAGATGTACTTAAATATGTGATTATATGGAAAATATGTTTTTGATAGATGTAACTCTAATGAACCCTGTACAAAGCAATATTTTTCCTAGAGTGAGCAGAGCAACGTGACCGAGAAACATCAAAACAGTACACATTCTGAGAAAGGGTTCTATTCATACCACTCTGATAGCTAGCATTCTGGTCATTAAAGTTTACAAATTATGTTTTGAGCTACATTAAACTCCCCACCTTCACGATAAATCAGGGTGCAGTTCATGAGGATAAACAGAGGCATGGCACGGGTGACAGCTCCTTAATTGCCTTGACTAGTCTAAGAGAACAAATTTGGATCAAATTTCTATGTGTTATTAACCCTCTTAAGTTTGTGATTTGGGAAAATTACTGTGAACCACTACGATTATGCTTAACAAGACTCTGACAGCAAAGCACTGCTTCAGATGAGCACTGTTAGGTTGGTCACAGACAGCATTTAGATGCCTCTGTCCCGGTTAGAAATTCAGAGTCACCTGAATTCTTTGAACAATACTTCCACTGGGGATGCGGAGAGGAGGGTTGATTAAACGTAACTTTAAAAACTCAAGATTCATTAGGCTGTTCTGAGAGGCTTCTCCAACATCCCTACCATCTAGTGTTCAGGGACTGGGATGAGGCACACCATTGGTATGTAGCTTGAAGGCAGCAGTGGTATTTTTTTTTTATTATGATTTATTGAAATGCCTTCCAATTTCCAAGTGTACCTTTTTACTGAAGTGTAGTTGGTTTACAATGTTGTGTTAATTTCTGGTATACAGCATAGTCATTCAGTTACACATGAATATATTCCTTTTCATATTTTTTTCATTATAGGCTATCACAAGGTATCGAATACAGTTCCCTGTGCTATACAGTAGGACCTTGTTGTTTATCTATTTTATGTATAGGAGTTAGTATGTGCAAATCCCGAGCTCCCAATTTATCCCTCCAGCTGCCTTTCCCCTCTGGTAACCCTAAGTTTGTTTTCTATGTCTATGAGTCTCTTTCTGTTTTGTAAATAAGTTCATTTGTGTCCTTTTCTTAGATTCCACATATAAGTGATATCATATGGTACTTTTCTTTCTCTTTCTGGCTTACTTCACCCAGTATGACGATCTCCAGGTCCATCCATATTGTTGCAAATGATATTATTTTATTATTTTTTACAGTTGAGTAGTATTCCATTATATACATTACAATTTCTTTTAATCACTTGTTGATGGACATTTAGGTTGTTTCCACATCTTGGCCACTGTAAATAGTGAGCAGTAGTATTTGTGAACTATGCATATAATAAGTCTAAAACACTTAGCTCTGCAATTGAATTTTCAACCTGTCTTTTCTGCCTTCTCTTTTGCTGCTCCCCTTCCTTCTGTCCTCAAGCTCAAGTCCCTCTGAAAAATCCACCCTTCCCAGAAAAAACACACTCCATTCGCCCCAGTGCCCTTTGCCATGCTGACACTTTAGTCTGCCTTTCTTGACCTTGTCTCATGATTAGACCTGTACGTATCTTCCCACCTGACTGGACTGTAAGCCGTCTGCAGGCAGGAGCTGCTATCTGTTTCATCTCTATATCACCCATTGTGCCATCGAGTTCTGTGCGATGCCCGTCATGACTTATTATGCATAAACTCTCAACGACATTTAAATTGCATTGTTGAATGTGGGTAACGTACACCTGAAAGCCTATTGTATTAAATGACATTATATCCGTGGCATACCATAAATACGAAAGGGGGGCTATTAGATAGAATTCTGCCAGAAATTAGTAATGACTCTCTCTCTTTTCTATTTGATAGAATATTACAAAGCTAAGCAGATGATATATTGAAGATGTTTTGACTTAATCAAGGCATTATATTATATTATATCATATAAACTTTTTAATTTAACATTTACTCGGCTCCTGTATCAGTGGGGAAGCTAGTGTGCCCTCAAAGAGTTCACAGTCCACTGCAGGAAGAAGAGACAGTAGGTGTATGAATACAAAGCATTGTTTTTGCTCATTTCTTCAAACCAACAGATATTAAGTAGGGACAACGTAGGCAAAAAACTGCGCTAATCAGCAAACTAAAGCACATTGATTATTAGTGGTTTGAAATGTACTTAATATTCATATAACTGTATATTGAAATTTTTCCGTTTCCATTTTTCTTATGTTTATCTTTTCTTCTGCTCTCAACATTGATGAAATCTAATTTTCCTTCACTCTTCATGAACTTGTATAGGGAAAAAAATTACATACTTATTTTCACTAATCTCTAACTGAAATTTAGTTTTTTTTTTTCCAGTTATGAATGTTGGTCATAAGCCACAGGCGGATAAGCAGTCCCTGTGACTTTGTCACCAACGGAAATCACAGGTATGTTCATGCTATATCACAATTGTTGCAGTCATGTTGAAACAACTGGTAACATTCATCACAACTTTGAAATCAATTGTGGTTATTTGATCTGCTTTGGGCTTGGCATTTAATGCATGAATAAAAAGTACATGCCTTACTATATCACAAATTTTTAAAAAAAATTTTAATGGCTATATTTCATTACAAATGTTTTTTAATTTTGTAATCATACACATTTTATATGATTCTTTTAAGGAATCCATAGGCTTAATCAAAGTACCAAAAAGATCTGTGGTACCAAAAAAAAAAGTTTAAGGACCTTGATCTATGCTCTGATAGTAGTTATTCCTAACACACATCTGAGATCTTTCTCTGAGGTGATGTTCAAAGGCGGGGCTGAGCTTTGGAGCATAACTGCACATGGACTATTCTCCTGCTAGTGGAACAGTGACAGCAACAGGTGTGAGAGCACGGTCTGTGAGAGTACGGTCTGTGATCCCCCATGTGACTGTCCTGCCCTGATCGCCCATGAGAGAAATCAGACCCATCTGCAAGTGAGTCTGGGCCTGTCTGTGTGTGTGTCTTGGCTTCGGTAACAGAGAATGCAGTTTAAACATAAGCTGCACCGTTTGAATCAAAACCAAACCATACACATCGCAGGCAGGAGGGAACTGACCCAGCAGACCCAGGTGGAGACAGAACCACCCGGGAATCTTGGTGGACCATGAGGCAAATGTGAGTCATTGATGAAAAGTGGTTAGTTCCCAGAATACATGTCAATAAAATATAAAATAACTAACATCAGCATGTAAGAGTTGGGAAAAAAAATCTCTCTTCCTGCACGAATCTAGAGAGATGGGATTACATTTTACAGGTGAACAATTCAAAAGGAACAAGGTGGTACAGGAAACAGCCTGCCAAACGTAATTAGAGGAGTGATGCTAGAGTCTAGTTCTCCATCTCCAGTGACAATTTCTCATTATAAAGATCATCTCTTTCTCTAAAAGTACTGAAATGCTCTAACAATCAACCAGAGGAGCTTCTTAACCTTTGAGGGGTGCATTTTAAAATGTGGGCTCAATTGTAATCGAGAGAAAACTCCAATTTCAAAAAATACACACACCCCAAAGTTCACAGCAGTACTATTTACAATAGCCAAGACATGGAAGCAATCTAAATGTCCATCGACAGATGACTGGATAAAGAGTTTGTGGTACATGTATACAATGTAATACTACTCAGTCATAAAAAAAGAATGAAATAATACCATTTGCAGCAACATGGATGGACCTAGAGATTGTCATACTAAGAGGAGTAAATCAGAGAAAGACCAATATCAAATGATATCACTTGCATGTAGAATCTTAAAAAATGATACAAATGAACTTATTTACAAAACAGGAAGAGACTCACCAACATAGAAAACAAATTTATGGTTATCAAATGGGAAGGGGAGTGAGGGATAAATTAGGAGTTTGGATTAGCAAATACAGACTACCATATATAAAATAGATAAACAAGGTCCTACTGTATGGCAAAGGGAACTACATTCAATAGCTTGCAAAATCTATAATGAAAAAGAATATATGTACAACTAAATCACTATGCTGTACACCAGAAACTAACACGACATTGTAAATCAACTATACTTCAATAAAAAAATAAAAGTAAATTAGTGCTAAAAATTAGAACGTGTTTTTTAAAAAAGAATGAAAAAACATGTGAAACAAATGGTACTTATTGCATACATACACACATACATACATACATACATACATACATACTGTCAACAGGACGCCCTCCACAGCCACAGCCTGGTAATATGTAATCCAGAACACTCAAGGCAAGAAGTAATAACAGAAAGCTCATGGAGTTCCAGACACATAGAGACCTTGCCACCAGTAACACAGACACAGCCCTCAGAGGACTTTTTGGTGCATGGAGATTTCTGAAATGATGCTACAGAGATGAGAAGGGGCTTCTGTAATCAGGTCTACCAGGACAGATCTAAATGTAAATCTGCCTTTGCCATACTGCACTTATCAGAATTCTCACCTCAAAAAGCTTTTACATGTTGAATCTTACACTTAGATAAAATATTTCAAAGCAAATGTTATTACTCAATGAAAAAAAAATATATTGATTCCCAGCCACCTATGAATTAGCATTCATTACACTCATCAAGCCAAACCATCAGCAGTATAATTAAATTTTGGCTTACCTCAAGCCAGGGGAAAAAAAGGCAACTATAACATTTGGGCCAACAGTGATTTCCTCCTCCCAGAACTTTAATTTCCTCTGTCTACACCTTGTCTCAGCTGGACACTAGGAAGGCCCATAGATTCTCTCTGCTGGATAAGTACGTGCCCCAAGAAAGGGCATCTATTTGAAAATCTTAATGATTATAAATGAAACCCAACATCATCAGCTCCCAGTTCCAAGTGCTTTGTTTTTCTTAGATTGAGTGTAAAGCACAGTAAATAATAAGAAAGGGAACTGAAACAGAGATAATCTTTTTTCATCCATTCTGAAATGAAATGTGGATCATATTTATTTCAGAGGTTTTAAAAGGGCATGAAAATTACAGGTGATACACTGGACAGAGGTTGTTTGAGGAACTACTGCAGTGGCTGGGACCTGGGACAGTTTGCTGCAGTGCTTGCATCTGGACAAACATCTCCTTGAGCAACAGAATACAAAGAAACTATAAGGGACTAAAAATAACTGCAAGCACGGGCAGTTGGGGCAAATTACGAAAACAAGACACAAAAAGGCCAAAACCCAACTGCCACTTCTGAGGTGCCAGGAGAAAAGCAGGGTATTGAGCATGATCCCTGCACACAGCACCACCACCAGTTATTTGTTTTCACTCCCTTGTGCCACAGCCTTGCCTTAATTTCTCCTCTGGCCTCTTATCAATCTCTATTGATTAAAGAGTCTGAGAACCCAGGTCGGTAACATAAGTAAGAGGACCTATGGAAATAGTCAGAATCATTTAAGTATTTAGCACCAATTAAATGCCCCTTGCTTGATACTTTGTTCTATAAAAGGTGATGCATACAGTTGTATTGTCTTCCACTTTCAGTGAGGGGGATTGCAAGGAAATTACCATGAAAACTCTTGTGGATTTAATGTGGGATCATAGAGCATCCACAAGAGAAATTTCTCTCAAGCCTAGGACCTAAGAGAAACTGTTTTCTCCTTAATAACTAGTTTATCTATCTATCTATCTATCTATCTATCTATCTATCTATCTATCTACCTATCTATTTATTTTGGCTTAGGTATTTTTTAATCTTGTAACCAATTGTTTTCCATCTTTGTTCTGGCCACTGGCAAGCCTAGAGCCAAATTTGCAGCCCACCTTCAGCAACTGAACAGAACATATGTGACATGCATTTGCTGTGTCCTAATCCTGCTCAGCTTTATATTCCCAAACCTAAATTTCCTTTTATCTTGATTTTATCACCCATTTTTGTATCCAATTGTATTATTAAAATAAAAAACACATGCTTATTACAATACATCATCTCAAAGCCTTTTTAGAATGAAGCTGTTTTTACTCGGTTGTTCTGTTAATGTTATTCATTTTAATGATTGCTGTAGTTAGGGTGTTGAGGTCTACCTTAAAAAGGACAAAGCCAACCCCATCCTTAGTTTGGCAAGAATTCTATAGCCAAGTCAAACCTTATGTTAAAGCCAAGGTTATATATGATCCCTACAGCAGCATAATTTCACTTAAGAACTAAGGGATCTCCAAAATCTCTAATTTGGGTCTTCTGAACCACAGAGTACGTGGTTTGCCAACAAATTTACCTGTTCCTCTCTAGGTCCACTGCTAGGAACCAGCTCCTCATTCTCTCTCCAATACTGATCTCAGTTGCTTTCTTCCCTTAAGAATACAAATGCATTCACGTCTTTCTCATGAACAAAAGAAGCTTCCTTTGATCCTATATAACCTTCTAGCTACTGTCCTTTACTTTCAAAGTCAAACTTCTGGAATGACTCTTGTAACCCTACTTTGCCCCTAACATTCATCCAGCCCGTAGGACTCTCACTTCTACCCCAATCATGCCTCTGAAATTTCTTTGCCAAAGATAACCAATGGATAACTAGTACTCAATTCCAGCAATCAAGTCTCAGCATTCATCTTACTTAATCTTAATACTTACATTCAGCTTACATACTTACTTACTTCCCTAATCTGAAGCATTTGACACCGTAAACTATTTTCTCTTTCTTGAAGCACTTTACTTCCTTGGATTCTAAGACACCACTCTTTCCATGACGTCTTTCCATCTCTCCTCTGTGTCCTCCTTGTTTGTTCCTTTTCCTTTTCCTGTACTTAAAATGTTGGTGCTCCCTGGGGATTTATCCAGGGCCCTCTTCTCTTCTTTCATCCATATGCTTGACTTCAAATCCATATCACCTCTGACTTAAACTCCAATCACGTGGCCAAGTTTATACCAGTTATTCCCTTGGATCTATTTGAAAAATCTGAATGATTGTAATTAAATTTCAAAGCACCTCAAATCTTAATGATCATAATAAAACACCACAGGAGCCTCAAACTCAGCATGTATAAAACTGAACTCATCATCTGTCATCTAAATCTGCTCTTGCCTCCTGTAGCCTCTCTCTTAATGAAGACACCAACATTCACCCAATTATCTCTTCCTTGACTTGCAGTACTCTTCTTATTAGCTACACTCCAATATTACAGTGGACAAACAATAATTCCTCTGTTCCCTGTTTTCTTGGCGTGGCAGTCATTGAATATAGGCCTTGAAATGAATAGAGATAAAGCTGCCTGGTTTTCTGCCTGTACAATCAGGCAGAGAGGGAGGCAGGGAGAACTCTCTTGACCTTCTTTAGGGGATGTGAGGCTGCTCCCTTTCCAGAGGCACAGAATGGGTAAGACGCTGAATTCTGTCTTCTTCTCAATTCCACTGGCTTCATAATTCGTGCAAATTCCTTCCAGAGGGGGATTATAGGTCATTTGTCTCAACTTGGGCATACTCGCTGCTTACCACAAATTTTGATTTCCTGTACTTTCACTATCATTTAGTTTGAAATATTTTCTGATTTCTCTGTGATTCCTTTTTTGACTCTTGAGATATCATCTAGTATCATTTTCCTTCAGCCTGAAGAAATTCCGTTAGCATGTTTTTATGTAACAGTGTTCATGCTGGTAACAGATTCTCCTGCTTTTTGTTTACTGGTGAATGTCTTTATTTTACCTTCATTTGTAAAGAATATTTTTTGCTGGATATAGAATTCTAGGTTGACATTTTTTTCTGTAAAGATTTCCTTCTGCTGTCTTTCACTCTCAGTATTCCTAAGTCAGTCATTATTTTAATCACTTTCCTTCTATATGTAATGTCATTTTTACTATGGTCCCTTTTAGAATTTTCTCATTTCCTTTGGGTTTTGTAGTTTAACTACAGTTTCAAAAAATAATAATAATTTAAGAAAAAACCACATTTAGGCATATAGTCAACCTAAGAAAGATCACAATGACAAAAACAGTGAACAAAATTTATAATTTAGCATTGGATAATAACCTAAAGTATAAAAAAAATCCGTAAGTCCATGCTGATATAGATAAAAGATTGAATAAATAAATAAATGGTGGAGAAAAGATAAGTCTCCCTACAGAAGAATTCCAAGTAAATTATCCAGGTACTTTCCCCTCAAGGAGGTGGAGCTTAATTCCCCGCCCTTTGGGAAAGGAAGAAAAATAACCTTGCAAAGAAGAAACTTGGCAAACACTTCCTCAACCAGGTGATCAAGGCTAGTACCATCTGTGATAAGTCATGTGTGTTTTTAACACATTTATTGTGGTGTGGTTCCTGTCCAGTAAACTACACATATTTCAGATGTATGATCTGATGAATTTTGATAGATGTATACACTCATGAAACCACTGTCACAATCAAGGGAGCGAACATGTCTGAGTGACAAGTCACGCTGATAGTGTATACCCGGGGATGACGTGGCGAGACTGGCACTTCACCTCTGTGGTCTTCCTCCAAAAAGCCAGAACTCCATTCTAACCAGGAGGAAGACATGGGACAAACCCAAACTGAGGGAAATTCTATAAAATACATGACTAGTACACCTCAAAACTGCCAAGGTAATAAAAACCACACACAGTCTGAGAAATCATCACAGACGAGAGGAGGCTAAGAGACATGATGACCGCAGCTAGTATTCTTAGAAGGAAACTTATAACTTGAAATATTGATATTAGAAAAGGAGATCTTTTAATGATCTATGTTTCATTTCAAGATGCCGGCAAAAGAACAAAATAAACTGAAAGTACATAGAATAAAAGAAATAAAGAAAGGAATGGAAATCAATGAAATGGAAAACAAACAGTGAAGAACCCAGTAAATCAAAAGTTAGTACTTTGAAAAGATAAACAAAATTGATACATCTTTACAAAAACTAATCAAGAAAAAAGAAAATACAAATGACAAATATCAGGCGTGATTTCAGCAACATCACTATAGATTCCTGGGCACATTAAAAAAAAAAGATAATAAGAAATATTATGAAAGACTTCCTGTCGATAGATTTAACAACTTAGATGATACATGCAAATTCCTTGGAAAATGCAACCTACTGAAAATTACACAAAAAGAAAGTTAACATATGAGTAGTCCTTTTCTTAACTAAAGAAGTGGAATTTGTAATGAATAGCCTTTCAATCAAGAAAAATTCAGCCCAGGGAATTACACTGGTGAGTTTTATCAAACATTGAAGGAAGACATACTACTGCTACTGAATTCTCCCCCCGAAATAGAGAAGGAAGACATCTTTCCCTACTAGTTTTATGATGTCAACATAACACTGACACCAAAGCCTGGCAAGGGCATTGCACGAAAAGAAAACCACAGGCAACATCTTTCATAAATATAGATGCAAAAACCTGAACAAAATATTAGCAAAGAGAATACATATGATTGTCTCATTAGATCTAGGAAAGAGCATTTGACAAATGTAACAGCTGTTCATTAAAAATAACAAAAACACAATCAGCACACTTGAGAAAGAAAGGACTGTCCCAAATTGGATAAAGGACATCTGTGAAAAGCCAATAACTAATTTTCAATTGTGGAAAAGACAAATCTTGTACCTTCCCCTGATGCAGACCTATTTATAAGTTTATCATCTAAGTGTGGGTGAGGTTTCTTCATCAGGTGCAGGTCCAAGCTTCCACTCCAGCACTAGGGAGACTTCAGGCAATGATACTTATTATGTCTGCTCTCTGGTTTATGCTCCTCCACCCTACAGATCTTTAATTCTATAATCAAAAGCAGTCACAACCTAAGCTTTGAGAGTATCAAGATAGGCCCCCAGCTGTTGATGCCTACATGGTACCTGCATCTTAGTACCACCTAGAACGTCAGGGTCTAGGGATACGGCTTAAGACATGACAGACAGATGTGTGCTTTGGAAATGAACCAGAGCTCTATTCGGTTTCAGGGTGACATCACCAAGATGGCGGTGTGGGAGACACGAGACTCTGTCTCCCAGTGAAGATCAACAGTTAGACAGCTATCCATGAAAAAAAAAGTAGCTACTGGAGAGCTCAGAAGTCTACTTAAGAAACTTCAGTAACACAGGGGAACAAAAATAACCAAACAAATGGGAAGGAAGGGCAGTTTCATTTTGTCTGCACCAGCCTATTCCCCAGGCTGGCTGGCCTGCTGGCACTGCTCAGTGCCAAGGGAATGTCCCAGCTAGACAGAGCCCCCCTCACTGAGAAAGAGAAAGCAGGGTGGACAACCAGCTTCCCTCATCTTTCAGGGCACACATGAAGGACCTGTCAGGGTTTCACCCCATCGAGAGACCGGCAAAGTGGAGAAGTACAGAGACAATTAGGAATAAGGAAGAAAAGGAGGGGCTACCCGTATCGGCCAGGCAGTGGGAGTGACAAGACACAGATACACATTTTCGAGGGAGGCCTTAAAAAGAGTTATACACACACACACACACACACACACACACACACACACACACACACAAACCCTAATCTCTGTTTTTCCAGGGCATGACACTCCCTCCTATTCTTCTTGCACTGAAGCCATATGCACAGCACCCTGATACGATATAATGCTTCTAATTTTAAGACCTCGAGTGAAATTAACAGAAAGGCACATTTTGCAGCTGACACGGGCTGGGGGAACACAAATCAGGAGCCATTAAGAACTGTGCTTTAATTTACACAAGTGTAATTAGATTTGGAGAGCCATCCTTTTATTAAGCAATCAAGAATCCATAACTAAACCTTGTTCTGTACAGTTTAATTCTCAAATATATATTGTCCTTAGACTATTTAGCTCCAATAACAAGGAGAGAGTTTGGGGGATAATTGCCATCTCATGTACGTGAAAACCCAACTTAATAACAAGTTTGAATTAACCTTTACGAAATAGGTTGCTCTTCCCTGGCTCTCAATAGTAAGGATCTCTAAGTTGGTCGATCTCATTCAGAAAATGTAAAACCACAAGCTTCTTGGTCCAAACATACTATATTCATATGCATATGAGTATCATATTTATAGAATCATAGCTTGATATTTACACTAAGATTTTACTGATTTGCAGACACCGAGGTAATCAGATTCACAAGTTATTTTTTAAACACTAAGGAACTAGCCAAAGAAAAACATTTTTAGATTTTAAATTATTTATGACCCTCAAACTTTTCAAATTTGTATTTCTTAAAATAAGTGTACATTTATTTACATTGTAAACACGTTTTTCACAGCCACTTATTCTGCCCTGACTTTCCAAAAAATGTTTTATTTATCCACATGGAACCGCCCTGTGATGCCAACTAAAATGAAGAACCTGGTTTTGCTCTGTAACTGGCCTGTTTCACAGATTGCTGGACTCGAGTTCATAGGAGCAACCCCCTAGCAGGAGGGCTGTATTGGGGGGGGGGGAAGTATAGAAGGATGAGACCGTCATTTCTTGCATTATATGCAGTGTCTCAGCACTGTGAACATTGCTCCTGGAAGTGTGGTCTCCAGACCAACAGCATCATTATCTCCTAGGAAGCTTGTTGGGAATGTAGACTCTCCCAAGTCCCACTCAGACCTGCAGAATCAGGATCTGCCTTTTCATGCTGTCCCCAGGGGATTCATTATGCATCAGGGCGCAAGTCTCTGAGGAAATGAGCTTTTATTGTTGGTGTCATTAACTTTAAATGCTGGGCACTTCTGCCTCTAAAGATAAGATAAGGGAAGCATCAGAAGGATGAAGAACTTCCAAATTGTTTCTAGATCAACTTCTTTAGTGCTTCCCAGTATGACTCATAGGTACAGTTAAGCAGATCTTAATGCTTTTCAAAATTTAAAGGATTTGGACATGATTTCAACAAGGATGGCTAAAACAAATCAAGTGTCCAAAAAGGTTTAGCAGTGCCCGGCAAATCTTCCTGTGTTTTTGTCTGTTTGTTTGTTCTGTTCCGTTTTGTTTTCTTTGCATTCTGTTCTCTGTTTTGTTCTGCTGTGCTTCCTTGGGGATCCTGCTTTGCACTGTCATCTGAAAACGGAGTTTCTGATTCCTCAAGGGGGCAGACGTGCACCACAATACTGTTGTATGAACCATCATGGAGGGAGCCTTAGCCACAGGCTCATTAGTGCAAATAAAAACATTTGAAGACCATCCATTCTTCAGTCTAGTTTTAATATTGGGATTGGCTTGGACTAATTTTTTTTTTGAAAGTGACTTAAGCACTTGTCAGGTAACCAGTCCAGGCATTAAAAACAAAAATGTTTTTAAGCTAAATTAATCTCAGGGGCTGAGTCAGGCTGGGATCTGGGCGTCACGTAGGATCTCTGAACTCCTAAGAATCACTTAGGCTCTTGTCCTCTTGCCATGGGCTTCACACAGTATCTCATCTACCTTCCCCTAGCATAACACTTAGCACACTTTATTATAATTACTTAGCCAATTATACTTGTTCCTCAAGGATTGTGGCTTCCCTAAAGGCAGGAACTACATCATATTCATATTTGTACCCCAGGGGCCTAGAACAAGGCCTAGCACATAGTAGGTACTTAACAATTATAAGCTGAAATGAATAAATAAATGAACACAATTGACAAAGAAATGGAGGGACTTAAAGCAAGATAAGCAGTCTAAACAACTTACTTTCCAAGTAGGAAATACTTACAAAAATAGAGCCTACACAGACATAGAGAACAAACTTATGGTTACCACTGAGGGGAAGGGGATGGGAAGGGATAAACTGAGAGTTCGAAATTTGCAGACACCAACTACTATATATAAAATAGATAAACAAGTTTATACTGTACAGCACAGGGAACTATATTCAATATCTTGTAGTAACCTAGAATGAAAAAGAATATGAAAATGAATATATGTATGCATATGTATGACTGAAACATGCTGTGCACCAAAAATTGATACAACATTGAAAACTATACTTCAATTAAAAAAAGAATGCAAAAAAAAAAATAGATGGAGTCTAATATCTTTCATTTGGAGCCCATTCATTCAGAACTTATAAAATATACCTTTTGATTAGAATATACTCTATGCTCTGGTGCTATCTGTGAAGAAGAGTAAACAAGATGGGACAGATTTTATTGATTTGGTAGGAATTTAGGAAGCATTCCTTTATGTACTATTAGTGAAATTACCATTTCTGTTTAAACAGTAGGTCAAATACTATGAAGTTCTAGTCACAAAGCAGAATTTTGACTAGCACAGTTTGTCTTATAATGAGAAGAAAGAAATTTTCATTTCTTTAAATAAGATAAAATTCTAATTAAGCCTCTCTGTAACTGAGATTGGTCTTCCCTCTGAGGAGTCAAATTTGGGGGATTTTTATTATAAGTAATAAGAGAAATGACATTTTCTACAGGAAGCAAACGAACATGTTGGTACCTGGTGGAATTGAAGCTTCTCCTTCTCAAATTCATGAGTAAGTGCTTAACGAGTGTCAACACCAGTTTCATATTTTGGAGCCTTGAGCTCCAATGGCCAGAATATGCAGACAAAAACCATCAAATTCTGTCCTTCTATCCTTTGTAAGTTAGGATCCCAGCTAGAAAGAGATGGCACATTCAAACTGGATAACTGAGGGGAGCTTAGCAAAGGGACTGCTTTACAAAGGCATGGTCAGAGTGAAGAAAAACCAACAAGGATGGTGACGCACCAGGGCCTAACAGAGCAGGGAGGCCATCGTCACACCTGGTCCAGGAGAAGCAAAGGCGGGGGGGGAGTGATTCTCAGAACTGGGAGAGAACTGGAGCTATAGCTGTAGCACAAGGCTACAGGCAGGGGCTGCGGCCTTCAGAGAAGGAAAGCAACCCACTTCCCTGTGAGAAAGGAGATCATAGAAGAAATACACTGACCTCACTCTCCTTTCACCCTTGGGTCTCTGGCTGGTGCCTTCCATTGAGCCAACCCAACAGAAAGTCAAAGGGCAAGAGAGCCTAGTTGATGTAGACCACAGAGATCAGCCTGCGAGGGCACAAAGCAGTGGGGGAAGGGTGGAGAGCAGATCTGATGGGTGACACAGAACATCCACCCTTTACAAAACTCTTCCACTACAAGTATTTATGATCTCATTCATAAACCTATTTTGCCATATACACTCCTAAGAATTGATTGAAAAAAGACATGTATAACAAATTTTCCAATAACAATGACATTTGGTAGTTCCTAATATTATTTTCCCAGGAACCCATGATTCATTGATTCAGTCACTCAAAGATACGGTAAAGGCAAGTTTTCTATTTCCCTGAAACCTGCTGAAATGAACTAAAAGAATGAAAAATTGGAAAGAAAAATGTGTCTACAATGAAACTTGCAAAGAGCAAAGACTCTCAAATCACAGACTATAAGAATTATCTGCTAAAAAGAGTAAAAATTCGATTCAGTCAATGGACAACCCTAAAAGGTGATCTAGATTTTTACACATCTCAATAGGTTTGCAAATTTCTGTATAATTAAGGAGAGAGTTCAGAGAGGCCCAGCATTGGAATGGTGAGGCATGGTGTGAGCAGGTCACGGGCAACATGGGAAACAACTGTGTGGAGGGGCTGGTTCCATACCAGAGTGGTGCAGAAAGTGACACTGAATTTCTTCCTTCTTCACTATCTGAGAAAGCCTGAAACTTACCATCTAAACATAGAGAACTAGTCTGGAGGTGAGAGATGTAAAAAAAGAGAAGAAAAATAAAAATTACCTTTGTAGATGACTTGCAGTGTTTGGGATGCTAAACAGAGTCAACTATGTAGTGATAAATAAGTACTAAGTAGCTGTGTGTCCCTCCAACTCCAACACACACACAAACACACAAACACACACACACACACACACACAAAGTGAGATGAGATGAGATATGTGAGTCTGGGATGCATGACCTGAGGGATCCACTCACTCACTACAAGGCATTTTTAAAACAGAAGACATTGTAAAGTTGTAAGAAATTTTTATGAGACAAAATATTTAATCCAAAGTCACTGTCTGCCCCAAACACTGCTCCCTTCCTTCCCACTTATTCTTGGACAAATAGCAGTTTTGTCCAGGATTACCTCCATTTGGAAATGGGTAATCAGTGCAAAGTTGTCAACCTGTGTGGATTCTATATACTTAACTATTATTTTTAAAAAGAGAGGAAAGATTTACAAGCAAAAGACAGATAAATATATTTCAGGAAAATGACAAGAAAATCGATGAAATTTTCAGATAAACACTTCTCCATACATTTGAAGAAATTAAAGAAAATATGAACCCTCTAAAAAATACGTGCAAAATGAGCTGGCAGAGTCAGAAAATAAAGTGATGATAACAATATAACCATTACAGAGGTAAAAGCTACATTAGAATGGGTAAGAACTCAACCAATATTGCTAAAAAACAGCTGCCTAGAGGATAGATTTTAAAATGTAACAAAAACTCATGGGAAAATCAGGAAAAATGAAAGCAATTCAAAATAACTATGGAGGGCAGTGAGTAATAGATGTACCTGTTGTAGGTAATAGAACAAACAATTTTTTTTAATTGAAGGCCAGGAAGAAAACACCTTTATAAAAAATAAACGAAAATATGAATCTTCAGATCAAAGGAACATACCATTTTCCAGGAAAAACTGACACAATGACTTACAGTGAGAAATATCACAAAAAAAGATGCTGCTACACTTTGATGTTTAAAAATAATTTTACCAGCAAAAGACCAAAAAAAAAAGCCAGAGGAATTAATCAGGCTAGCCTCAGACTTTTCCAGAGAAACAGTCAATGCCAGAACACAATGGAACAATGTTTTATAGGATTATGACAGGAGGGAAAACATGATTCTATAATTTTATACACATGCAATAGGTTTGTTCATAAAAGCAACAAAAAGGCATTCAGAATATAACACCCTTGGGCCCCATTGGAAAACAAAGCCTTCCAACTGAACACTAAATCAACACGACCACTGGTGAAAGGGCTGGTGGTGATCTGGACTCCATTTGGATCCCAAGGTGAAAACTAAGCCCACAAAGCATGGTCCTGCCTCAGGGCCTTTGCAACTGCTCTTCTTCCGCAGTGGGTCACCCTCTCACTTTGTTCAAGCATTTATTCAAACTCACTAGCTCGGAAACCAGCAGGTTCCCTGACTACTCTATCAAAAGTAACCCTCCCTTATTGCTCTCCAGTCTCCTATTGGTTTTTAATTTTATAGTTAACATTTATCACTTCCTGGTATTTATATATATATATATATGTTTTTTTTCTCCATTATTAAATAGAATGATTGTGAGGGGAAGATCTGTTTCAGTTTTGTTCACTACTGTAATTTCAGTGCTCAGCACAGTGCCTAGTACATAAATGACACTCAGTTGAATGAACCATGAATTATGAATTCATAGTTGAATGAATTATGTTTACAGTTCAACATTGCAAATGTTAAAAACTTTGAAAACGTAAAACTCACACTATTAACTGCAACAAATGGTAAATGGAAGGCTAAGTGATGGTTGCTCATTTCCTTAACTGTCCGAGTAAGGAATCAATCAAGTCTAAATTTGACAAACTTGAACAATGTAAAAGAGTTCCCATGCTATGTTCTCTTTGCCTTTTGGCTCCCAGACTGTTCTAGAGGAGTGTCTGGCAAAGCCTGTAGGTGTGGTATCAAATTAGTAACTGCAGGTACTACACAGTTCATGCCTACAAACACATTGATCTGCTACTCAACCCAACAAAGAAGGCTGCCAAGTACAATCACTTAGGACCCTCTTAGCTTATTATCTAGACTTCTTTCTCATTTTAACTAAGATGCTCTTATTCTATTAAAACTAATCATTCTCATGAATAAATGATTGTGTTTTTATTTTCACTCTGTCATTTTAGATGAGTGAACTTGGCTTATTCAAAATGCTCAGATATTGGCAGACAACAAACTCTCTGGCTTTTAAAATGGATAATTCCCTTCTCCTGTTGCAGACACCTGCAGCATTCTGGTGGCTATGACACATTTTCTGTGCCATTCATTTTAAATGAGGAAAGGTGCAAAAATCTCTTTGGTGGCTCCATTGCATTTAGCCATCTCTGAACCGTCTTCCCCTTGCTGCCAAAACTCCAGCCACATGACCCTTCTTCCAGTTCTTCCAACTTGCTGAGGTCTCTTCTGCCCCAGGGCCTTAGCACATGCTGCTTTCTCAGCCCAGAGTGCTTCTTCTCTCTACTCCTCAGCTAGCTAACTCCTACTCATTCTTTGGATCTCACATTAGATTTCAGTTCCTCAGAGGGGTTTCACTGACCCCCCAATCTAACCTATATCCCCTTCCTGCCATTTTCTCTGGGTTTTTTCCCTTCATGGCATTTACTGCACTCTGTATTTAAAGATCGCTTGTGATTACTGGTTGAACATCTATCCCTTCATGAGACTATGAACTCCAGATGATGAAAATCATAACCATTTTGTTGACCAGTGCTAACCTCCACAAATATATGTTGGTTATATAAAAAATAAAATCAGGAAGTGAATTTTATTCCTCTTTTTAATTTGCTTTCCTAAACATAAGTTGGACACAGTAAGTAAGGAGAATTGAGTCCCTATCTAACTCCTATTTAAAGGAGGCTGTCCTACCTGGGATGAGATTTAGGGAGGGTTTAGATTGAGGGGAATAACAAGATATGACATACAGGAAATTTCAAGGTAGGACAGAAAAAAAGTGGTATTCTGAAAGGGGAAATAAAGAGTTAAAAAGGGAATGGCATTAATGAAGCAAAGGAAGTGGGGTAGAGAACAGACAGTCAGTTAGAAATACGGGAGGTTAACTGGAAGGCAAGGAGGGCTTTGGAATGTCACTCAGGAATGGGAAAGTCGGGGCCAGGTCCACTGGGGAGAAGGAGGCTGGTTGAGGCACCAACCTGGATCCCGGAGGAGGGAGGGGGGAGTGTGATGGGACAGGTCTTTGTTCACAAGGAGTTTCAGGCGAGAGACAGGCACACCTGGAACAAAAGCTTAGCAAGGGATGGAGAGGAAATGGGGGACGGTCTGAGGAAGTAAACGTACAGATCCTGTATGCCGTTACACAGTTACTGAACTCCCATGTTTTAAGTCTGGGAGATACGTTATACATTAGAGTATTAATATTAATATGAGACTGTAAAGATGAAAATTGCTGCCCCGGCAAATAACCAGGGTAACTCTTTAACCTTACACAGTGGGATGACTAGACTCATATTCAGTCTCTTATAAAAGACAGTCTCCATGTCAAGAAAATGGCAACGTGGAAGGGGAATGGAGCAGGCCAGGGGCGCGTTGTCCAGTTTGTGCTCTGTATCCCCAAGCCTGCTGTGTCTTCTGGTTGATTCTCCACATCTACAAAGGCATCTTAGGAATTGTGCTACTCTCAGTTGCCCTTGGGGCATTGTAGTTTTTAATCAATTGTCTGGAAAAAAAAAAACAGCTTGGTGCCAACCTGACACCCCATAAATGTCAATGGAAAACACTGGAGACCATAGTAATAATGATAATAGATACTATTCATAGGTAATTGGCATTATTCATTGAGTTTACTTTGTGCCAGGCTCTATTCTAAAAACCTGGTATGTATCAACTTGTTTAATCGTCACAAAATCACAGGAAAGAGTTATTATTACTATTTCTGTTTCCAGAAATGAGGCCCAGAGAGGCTGACGTCATTCAGCAAAGTGTAAAAGGACTCAAACCCAGCAAACTGACTCCAAAAGGCTTAATCATTAGCTCCTTAAATTCGTATACACCATACAATTGACAGAGCTCTTTAGAAGAGATAGAAATATTATCTGATCCTCTTAACCCTTAAAAGTGGGTAAGGAACATCTTTATCTCCATTGTATAAATAAGGAAACTGAGGCTCAGACGACATCAAATTACTGGTGTAGGAAATCAATAGCACTTGAACCAGCCAAGGCAGGGGCTGAAATCTACAACTCATCACTGCTAAATGCCACACCATCTCTCACTTCTGCTTTAGCAGCCTTGTTGGTGAGGATTAAATTGCATCTACACAATCAGATATGCAGGGGGTGGATAAAAGCTGCAACTAGGGTTTATTGGGTTTGGCATGAAAGCCCTGATACTTGAAAACAGGGCATTATCTACAGGCTGAAATATGATTTTCATACAGCCTCAATGTCAGGGAGTACCCGTGGGAAGAGAACAGGAGGAGGAGAAGCTGACCAAGTGAGCAGTTATCTAATAGCTGGCTCCCAAAATGACCCTTTCCTGGAGCCTGTCGCCTGTCAGAGTGGCTCTGCTGCAGTAGCAGCCTGAAAGAGTGACCAAAAAAGCAACGTAGGGATGCAAAGACAGAGGAGAGATGAACCCCAGTCTGAACCAGCACCGAGGCCCTGTATTGTGTCTTTTCTGGTTAACGCCCCTCTTGCCTTCCTGCCCTCTCTTCCCCACCCCTCGCATGCGGTGCCCCCTGTGCCAAACGTTGTAATTAAACCCCGGCTGCCGGTCCTACGGTCTGTCTCCTTTCTCAATTACCCCAGGAACAAATCAATTATTTGGGGGTCCTCATGGTTTCTAGTAGCCAAGGCATTGCAGCTCTGGCTCGTATTACCCACTAACTCATCATCCTTCCATTACACGCTTCACACTGAACCACATTGGCTTCTGATCCGCAGTGACCACCCCCCCCCTCCTTTTTTTTAAACTGCAGTCCAATAATGCTGACATGGTTAGGAATCGGAAGTAACGGCTATTGCGGCCAACTCCCTGAGTAGCGGAAGCTTAGGGCAGGGACGGGGAAGCCTAGAACGTGCCTCCCTCCTTAGCAACATCATCCCCTCCGGAGGCCCTGCTGGCCAAGAGGCAGCGGCCAAAACCACGAATCCCGGGGCTCCTACCCCTTGGCTCCTGCCACCGCGGCTGCTGCTATAGAAACGCCAGGCATACACCTGCGGCTGAAATTAAACACCCATCCCAGACCGGGATCAGAGCCGATCGGCCTGCTGCCTCGGTCGCCATGGCAACACGCGGAGGGGAAGGCAGCGAGTGGCGCGCGCGGCGCGGGGATACTCACTCCATCTCCGGGCTCTGGGAGGCCGGGCGTGCTGCTGCGGGGCTCACCGGCGCTGCTGGCCTTTGCCGAAGCCGGGCGCTCTGGCCGCGCCGCGCGCGAGGTGGTGCCGGGAGCGTCTCCCCTCCCTGCCCGCACCCCCTCCTCCCCTTGAGGGTTGAAAGTGAACGCTCAGGCTCTCTCAGCTCCCAGCCTGCGAATAAAACGGGAAGCAATTGGATAATGTTGTTCGCTGGGCGCTAGACAAGCCACTCTACTTAAGTGTTTGGGGAGGGAGCGCGCAGGCAGCTGCGCGCCGGGCAGTGTGGCCACCAGCGCGCAGGGCCCGGGCGCCCGAGGCGCCAGGTGCGCCAGCGGCTCCCCTGGGACAGGCGGCGCTGCCTTGAGACGCCGGGAACCGGTGGGAGGGGCAGATGCGTGGCTGCGGCGCGTGGCACAGCCCAGAGCGCGCAGGGAAAACGATTGAGTCATTGGCAAGGTTGCACTGGGCACCCATTCGGAAACGCCATTGTGCCAGTTCAGCGGGCATCTGTCTGAGTTTCCCAAGGGAAACTCCAGCTGCGCTGCGGCGCGTTAATGCGGTGTTCCATCACTTTGGCGACCCCACGCCCTTCTTACCGCTCCACATTCTGCATATTCCCGCCTGCCAGGAAGATATTGTCCAGCGTTACTTTCCCTAGTTGGTTCTTTGAAAACAATCGACATATTGAATATGATTTCCCAAATTACCATGGCCCCACCCCACAGTTTTAAGCCTCCCGGGGCATACAGTCCCCTCCTACACCCCCTCTGAGAATCCTCCGCTCCTAACGGTTTCCCGAGTGGGAACCTGGCTCCCACTCAGGTGTCCTACACCTGCTGCAATGAACAGTAGGTGAGACAAGTTTCAGGCTTTCATCTTGTCTCACTGCCCGGCCCTTCAGTGAGTAAGTGTCTGCTGGGTGCTGAGGATGCAGCTGTAAGCGTGGCCGTCACAGTCCCTGTCTTGGTGGAGCTCACAGGCTAATGTAGAAGGACAAAGCACAGAGAAATAGAAAAATAAACATATCACAGGCTGAAGATATTGCTATAAAAACTAAGTAGTAAAATGCTGTGATGAATGTTTTAAAATTAATTTCTGATGATGACTGCACAACTCTTGAATAAAGTAAAAAGCACTGAATTGTACATCCTGGGGAAATTTTGTGGTTTATGAATTATATCTTAATTAAGCTGTTTAAAACAAATACTCTGATGGAGAATAAAAGGGAAATGGACCTGCTAAGGGAAGGTGTTCAAGAAAGCGTGGGCACACACGGGACTGGCCTGAGAGATGGGAGGGCTGGGATACAGGGGGAGGGCACTCTGAGAAGCTATCAGCTTGTTTGGTGACTCTAGATAAGAAAGTGCTACCCATTCAAGGGACTGAGAGGAAACCAGTGCAAAGTGGTCTGGGTAGATTCACTCCCTTCCTTTCCCTCTGGAAAGTAAGCGACAAAGTCAAGGCCTGTGAAGATTCACAGAGATGTTTTATGGAAAGAGATTCTAGATTTTCTCCTATTTCTATTCAGAGAATCCAGTGTGAATTTAGAGATCGTGAAACCCTCCCTCAACCCATGTGCCTCTGCAGATGCCATCCTGTCTTTACTCTTCCCCTTCATAGTCAAGACGCTTGGAAGGGTTGCCCATACTCTCTTGCCTTTTGTGTTTGGCTTCTTTCACATAGCAAATGCTTTTGGGAGTTATCTGTGTTGTTGTGTGTAGAGGTAGTTCCTTTCCGTTGCTCAATAGTATTCCATTGCACAGATGTGCCAAATGTATTTATCCACTCACCAGCTGATAATTTATATTTAGATTGTTTCCAGTGTGTGTCAATTACTAATAAAACTGCTATATACGTTTGTGTACAGGTCTTCGTGTGAACATATGTTTTCATTTCTTTTGGGTCAATACTAGAGTCACTCCTGTTTTGAAGCACTGTCTTCTATGACGCCACACTGCCTGGATGCTAGCTACCCCGTATCTGCTACTGCTCTCTTAAATGTTGGCATTCTGCTGGGTCTAGCTTTAACTCTCTTCACTTTTCACTGCACATCCCCGCCCTATGCAATTTCATTTACTTCCATGGCTTTATTTAACTATTTACATGGTGCTTCCAAAACTAAATCTCCAGCCCTAAATTTCAAAACTGAATATCCAAAGACCATATTAACATCTTCACAAACACCTCAAGCCAATTATGTCTCAAATTCACTCATCAATTTCACCTGTAAATCTCCTCCTAATACCCTGCCTACCTATCCTCACAACAGGAAGGGGAGTGTCTGCACGGATACCTGGGCATTGTCTTTGATTCCTGACCATCCTGACTTGTCCTCCCCAGTCAATGAACAAGATCAATCCGGGCTTACCTCCTGAACAGCCACAGAGCACATGCACTTCTCCCTATCCTCACTGCTGTTAATAAAACAGCCTCTCTCCTGGCTTTCTGGCCTCCTGTCACATCTTGTTCCTACCCATTCAATTGAACAGCTGGAGCAATCTTCCAAGAATGCAAATCTAATCATATATCCCCTTGCCTAAAACCTTTCCATCGGCATCTCTTTAAGATAAAGGTTAAATTGAATTATAGGTGCACCCTAAGTTTTTTGAAGTTAGTAGATTAACTATTATAATTTTAAAATGCAATAGAAAAACAAGAATTAATTCATTTTATAGGGCTGGCTTATACTTCTTATTAAGAGTCATAAATACAGCATTTGCTGTATTTAACTTTAGGAAAAAAAATCACATGCTTCAGAGTCAAACGGACCTTAGTTAAAATTCCAGTTTAGTCATCTACTAGCTTTGTGATTTTGGACCTATTAGTTAATTTTAGTCTCAGGTTTCTTTACCTATAAAATGAGGAGAATAATTCTTAGCTTTAAAGGTTGGTTTGAAAATTAGATACAATGTATATAAATTACCTAGTATCATGCCTGGTACTTAGTAGATACCCAGTAAACAGTAGCTATAATAAACTATCATGATGATCATCATCATCACATCATAACTTTCTGCTGAAATCTCTAACATTTTAACACCCATCTTTATGTATCTTCATAGTATTCCGTTGAAGATGTGAAGTCAGTACAGACATAGATACTTAAGTGACCAATTTGTTTATTCTCACTGATTAAATGAGAATGTTACACTAGATGTTACTATTTGTTTATTCATTAAAAATTTACATATATATAGCATAGCTGCAAAATAGCAGGTATGATTATGTGAATCCATTGATACACATTCTCTGATAGTTTATTCATTTAAGCTGAGCTCACTGGGTACTCCTAGCACACAAAATACATGTTAACTGACTTGGAAGTCAATAACTTAACAACACTACCTACCTGAAATTTAGTCTAGAACCAGGAAATAAACAAAACAACAATAATATCATAAAGTCCAGTCCATAAGCACTAATTCTTTTTTAATATATTTTTATTCTTATTTTTTATTGAAGCATAGTCGATTTACAATGTTAGTTTCAGGTGTACAGCAAAGCCATTCAGTTATATATATATATATTTTTTTTTCAGTTTCTTTTCCATTACAGCTCATTACAAGAAACTGAATATAGTTCCCTGTGCTATACAGTAGGTCTTGTTGTTCATTCTATATATAAGAATGTGTACCTGTTTAATCCCAAACTCCTAATCTATCCCTCCCCATCCCTTCCCCTCCTGGTAACTATCATTTGTTTTCTATGTCTGCATAAGCACCAATTCTTAACATTCTTAGGGTCATAACCTTCTTGAGTACCTGATGAGAACTGTGTACCCTGCTTCCAGGAAAAACACACAGGTGTCACAAACCCACATTTTGCTTAAAATATCAGGTGGTTTGTGGACCCCTGGAGCCCATCCATTGTCTATGGACCTCAGGCTAAGCTTTAATTGTCTGGAGTTTGCAACTTGCTTGTACCTACTCTGTTTTATATTTATCCTGTGATGATCTTGTAAGAGTTACAATTACTACCATCTTGTAGATGAAGAAACTGAAGCTTAGAGTAGTTAAATAACTTAACTCAGGTTATATTTTAGTGAAAGTCAAATTCTTTATCAACAGAAGCAAAATCTTCAGCCTTCTGGTCTAAAAACAGAATGACCAGCTCTGAGAGAATACCTACCAGGATTTTTATATAAGGATTATGCATAAGCTTTAGAATAGGAATTCTTAAACTGGGGACCACGGTGGACTTAGGGAATCTGCCTGAGATTATAGGCAGAATTATGGGTTGGGGTGTGTGTGAGGATAGAGATTAGGGGTCTATAACTTCCACTGTGAACTCAGTGTTTCCTAATTCAAAACAAACAAACTCATAATATGACTACTTTCGATATAATTCTGAGCATATTTGGTTAAATCGTTTCGTGGTTCAGTAGAAACAGAAACACAGACTTTGAAGGGGTTGGAGAGGAACAGGAAAAGTGTTACTTCAGGCAGTAGCAGCTAAAGGTGAGGAAGTAAAGTGCAAAAATGGGCACAGGACAACAAAACAAAACAACAACAATGTCGGTTTGGAATCCTTCAGTGTAGGAACAAGCAGCCCTACCCATCACAGTAGCTCCTGAGAGAATCATAGGATAATCATGTCCCCTACTTTGTGTTAAAGGCTAAATAGGCTTTCATACAGCACAGGGAACTATATTCAATGTCTTGTAATAACCTTTCATGAAAAAGAATATGAAAACGAATAAATGTATGTATGTGCATGACTGAGACATTGTGCTGCACACCAGAAATTGACATATTATAACTGGCTATACTTCAATTAAAAAAAAAAGATTAAATAGGCTTTCAAATGTTTCCATTTATATTCGATTGTTTATGTTTATATCTTGCCTAGGCTAAAATGTAGTTACTTGGAAAGTATATTCAGTGTTCCTGTTCACTCTCCTTCCTCGTCAACTGGATAAATGGAGATACTGCTATCATTTCCAGTCTAACGGGGGAGGAAGAAAATAAAAATAAGCACAATCATTTTGTCAAGCTAAAGGCACGACTCCAATACATCAACAAATGCAAAGCAAACCACAGACTGACAATTAATACAAAAACAGCAGTCTTTTAATTTACTTGGCATTACTGGATTTCAACTGTCTGTACTCTAAGAAGTATGACATCCTGTGGAGCTTTATGTACTTTTCATATTTTATAATGTGAGTCACACTACCCTTTTACTTCCATGTAAATGATGTCACTGTTAGAGAGATACAGGGAAGAGACATATCTCTAACAGAAACTGGTTATTTGTTCATCTTATCTAGAGCTGTGCACATTGGGGTGGGGGTTGGGGTGTGGAATGAAATAATTTACTGAGTTTCGTTGATCTGCACACCTCCAGCTTGGTTTTATAGGGCTGGAATTAATATCATGGCGTCGCTATTAGCCTTCATGTCTCACTCTTTTTCCACCATTAATACATTTTCTCTGAAAATACGTCACCTCAAGTGGCTTCTTATAATTCTACTGACACTGGGTAAAACTAGCCCATAGACTGTGACAGGAAAGACGTCAGCAAAATGCGAAGAGCTCTTTTCTTGGGTTAAACATGGGCAAAGGTTATCTCTCTTCTTCATAGTCTTTCTGTTGCTCAGATAAGACACTAACAGCGCAGACTTCTGACTCATGGGTGATTCTGGCAGTCACGGTCTATCGACAACGGGAGGGGTTCTGGGGGTTACCTAGTCCAACAGCCAACACAGACTCCTACCATTGACCTGGGATCATCCTCCTTGTTGAAATACATTTATTGTTTTCTTTCAGCTCAAAAAGCTGAAAAGGCCTATTTGTTTTTTGTTTTTAGATTCCTCTCACCCACCCGCAAGATGACGTATGTGTTCAGAACAGCCCATGATTATGCGTGTACAGATGTAGCAAGATCACTTATTTCACCACTGCCAAGTCTGACCTACGACGGAAGATGAACAATGACCTCTCAGAGATAACCCAGTGACACCATGGACTCATCAAAGGGACTCTGCCAAGGAAAAGCTGCCCCTTAACCACACATGGGAGGGGAACCAGTCCAAAGTCACCCAGATACATTTCACATTGCTTAAGCTGAGAGCCAGAAGAGCTAGATGATGTTCAACTGCTACAAGGCTATTAATACTTGACTTAGTATTATCTCATCAGCTCTCCTAGGCCACCTAAAGCTGGAGAAGCTATTTGGTTACTTGGCGGTATCTTTAAAGGTAGGCTTATGTACATCATCATTAAATATTTTCATCTCCTGACACAAATATTAAATGTCAACATTAAAAGTAACACTACCTAAGATGGTAAGACTTTTTCAAAAAAATTTTATATGCTTTGAGAAGGATCATTGGAAAGTTGGAAACCATTTCTCCTTTCTGAGCATTGAAAACTTGGATTTATTCTTGAGGCAGAATGTTCTTTTGTTTTAGGAAATGTGAGGAGAACATTTACGTATATGAATGCAATCAAGTACCTGTAGAAAGTAAGCTTGATAGGGACAGGGATTTATTTTTCTATTTTGTTCACTCATATGTCCCCTAGAACAGTGTCTAGCACATAGTAGGCTCTTCATAAATATTTGTTGAATAAAATAATGAAAATGTCCCTCTTGAGAAAGACCTCAAGAAGTTGTAATTTCCTGGATATCTCTTTTGTCAGACCCAAGTCTTTACAATTGATGGTTCCCGTAGAAATGTTTCTTTCTCTAAGTATGCATTGACTTCCCTATGCCTGTATAGTGTTGTTTGTCTGTGTGTATGTGTTGTTATCTAAGGAATCAGGAACATGACTCACACTTGCACACGCAGGCACACACAGGCACACACACATACACACAAGATAGTCAGGGAAAAGTGCAGATTTGTCTTCTCTTCCTTTGACGCTGGAGAAAATTTTGTAAAGGAACTAGATAATGCTGTAGGAGGTACAGCTTGGTCTAGATTGTCAATGTTTCCCCTACAGTATCAATACTCAATGAACCTAGACCTTGGGACTATGTGGGGGACCAAATATTAGGTTTAATACCTTTTAGGGGCCCATAGGACAAAATCATATCCCTACAGGTAAGGTAGGATTTCCAGTGAAGGGAGAAGATACTCTCACTGTCAGTCATCCTGAGAATGGGTCAACTTTGGGATGAGAAATCTGAACTGCAGAGAGAGGTGTTAACAAAGGGTAAAGGAAAGATAGTGTCAGATACTGTGGTAGGAACCGGGACTACAGTAACATATGAGATATGGTGTCTGCCCCTTTAAGAGCTCACAGTTTAGTGGAGGAAAGGCATATAGATAATCAAAATACACTAAATGAAATACAGTGTTATAAGTGTGATTACAAAGGTGAGCGTGGGCAGAGAAATAGAGAAATCTTGCTAAAGAAGTTGATGCCTAGGCTATGTCTTTAAGGATGAATAACATTTAACCAGAAGTGTGCATCTGTGTCCATGTCTGTGTGTATCTCTGTGTGTCTGTGTGTCCAAGGAGGTAGGAAAAAGTAGTTAGAAGATTTTCCAGAAAGAGAGGCTCACAAAATCAAGAACAAAGAAATAAGAATCAGCAGGAAGATGTCTAAATATTTCTGCTGGAAAGGGAGGTAAAGAGAAGGACCACAATATCACTCAACTCTGGAGGCCCCAGTTACATACAACACAGTATAATAGTGCCCCCTGGAGTTGTGTAATGCAATGGTCCTGAAGAAAGTGGTTAAAGATGAGGCTGGAGAAAGGTCACCAGAGGACCTTGCCTGCAGAAGCTTAACAAAGGGACAGGATGATGTTGGCAAACACAACACCCCTCCTTACCTCCAAATCACAAGCAGAGCATTGTAATTGGAGACACTTAGGATCTCTTTATGATTCTATGTCCTTAAAATTTGGGGGACATACACAGAACAAATAGAATTGTTTTTCATGACTGACATGGTTGATTTCAACTATAATCATAATTGATGTTCTGTTACATTTCAAATACTTTGGATTTTCCCCTCTCTAGGATACTGAGTTGCAGATTGTGATGTGGAGGAAGGTGTTATCTGCAAGTTGAGTACCATGATATTTCCCACTCAGTCTTACGCTATTGCTGCCATGTTAAGTTGGTAAGCTACCGGCATCTCATGACAGTGTGGAGGATGGATCTTAGGATGGACAGCTGGTTAGAAGCCTGATGCTACAGTTTAGACAAGAGATGATAAGGTCTCCAATTAGGGCAGCCACCGTTGGCATGGAAAGGAAAGGGAGTCAAGAAATATGCCAAGATGCAGAATGTGTGGGTAAGAGAAAGGCATCCAGCCTGATTCTCATGGCTCAAATGACTCAGTGAAAGGTGATGAGACCAGTTGAGCCAGAGCATTCAACAGGAGTCCACAGGTGTCTCTGGGGGAATTCTGACCTCAGCAAACAGGCAACTGATCATCACTTCCCTCTAGACCGGGACCACCTCGTATTTGGTTGTGTGACCTATGAAATGCATTAAGCTGCTCACAGGAGAGCTATGCAGAGAAGTCAGAAGAGGAGAAGAAATATCTGAGGAACCAACTGAATTAAATTTTCTACGATACACTATTTTGGAGAGCGGTGAAAATGTAGTATCAGAGGGCTCAGGGGAAATAAGTGCTATCACTGATTATTCAAACGTTGTATTTTTGATTATATATTAATCTAGAGAACTAGGTAAGATGCTCTCAATAAGAAATCACTTGATGGGGGGAGGGTATAGCTCAGTGGCAGAGTGCATACCTAGCATGCACGAGGTCCTGGGTTCAATCCACAGTACCTCTGTTAAAATAATAAATAAATAAATAGACCTAATTATCCCCCTAAAAAAAAAAAAACAGAAATCATTTGATTTTTCAGGTCGCAAACTTTCCATCGTTAGAAAGATTGGTAAGTTGGGCCAGGCATCCTCTTAGCTAGAGTTGCTATTTCTCCCCTGTTAAACCTCTATTCTCAGGTACAATTTTTAAATGTCCTCCTTTGAACCAAGTGAACTATAGCAACTTTTCTGTCTGAACACCTTTGTCAGTTAGGGTTAAGTATCGTCCTCATGTCACCTGAATGTCTTATGCAAACCCTGTCATCATAGTTTCTTGAGCTCCTCAAACACAACAAATTTACTTCCATTCCACTCATGCCAGCCATTTTCTCTAAGATGCTAGCCAAGGAATTTTTCGGTGAGTTTTGCAAACTCAGCACCCAGAGACCAGGCATGTATTTTAAATGAGTAAAGAGGTCTGGGTAGAGGGACAATAGGGAACTGTGGGGATGATGACTCCAACCAGGAGTCTCTACACCATCTGTTCCTACCTCTACTTATCCCCAGACAACTACCACCATGTAGGAATACAGGTCTGGTGTGTCCAGATCTGAATTTTCTCAAGGAAAACAAGTCTTTATTTTTGTATAAAATCTCCCCCAAGAAAATGGTGAGCAATTACTAAAAATTTTAAAATAACCTTGTGGATCAGAGGCCATAATTTGGCCCTTTATAGTCCCTGCTTTAAGGGACCAGATGTGATGGGTTTGAATTTCACAGACCACATGGATGTTTCGTAGGTTTCCTCCAGTCACACAATTGGCTAACCTGGCTATCTAGTAATGGATGGGCAGCAGGGGGCGTCCTCTGAACTTCTTTAAGAGATGTTGGTTGTTAGGAAAGAGGAGAGGTCGAGGCATACACAAGTTTTCTTGAGGGAGTTATGGGTTCCAGGACAGGTCAGAACAAGCCACTTAATGAGCCTGTAAGGAGATGAGTGACGGAGAGGAGTTAGGATACTTCGCATCAAACTCAGAGGTCCCTAAAGCTTCTCTTCCTTGAGATGACTGGCTTGAAGCCCCCTCTGTTGACTGTATGTAGATGTGATATACATATGCCCCAACTGTCAGACCCTCTGCCTAGGATGGAATTTCTGCCTCCCAGGTTGTCCTTGAGGCCTCCCAGACCTACTCCCCAATTCTCCAGGCCTTGACTCATGATTCTACTTAATGTTATAGATAACTTTTTCCCTGGCCATTCTCTTTAACTCGACTTGCAGCCCTCTCTGCCAGTATCTTAAGCAACTTACAAAGATGAACTTGAGCTAAGTGTATCTGTCTCCAACAACACAAATAAATTCCTTCCTTTTAATTTTCCATATTCATAAGCACCATTTCCACACCGCTCCAAAACCAAAACATTAGAAAATGTTTGAGACGTTAAAACAAAAATAATGAGCAGGGAAGGGGCTGAGTCTGAAAAGTGAAATTGATCTCAAGAACCCCAGAACCTCTTCCAGTCTCACAATCCTCCCATGGGGATTCACATTTCCATGGAGGGTACTTAAGGACCAAAAATATTATAAAGCTCCCTTCTTCATCAAATGAATCTCTAATGCTCAGATTTCAGACACTGATTAGTCTTGGGGAAAATATTTGGGTACTGGGTAGTCTTTCAAATGATACCAATTTTAAAATGAATATTAAAGTTCCAGTATGAAAGAGCAGATGGACCAGATCAAATAGAACATCGCACAAATCACAGGATTCTCCAATCCAAATAAAATGCTAACAACCAATGCTTTTTAGAATGTTCTGGGCATGGACACCCTGTGCTACAAGGCAAAAGTGTTCTAGAATATGTTTTGCTTCTGCGCCATGTGCCTTTCAATTTCCTTGTGAAAGCGAAAGAGACCTGTACCCCCATCAGCACTGCGGGAACCAGGGCAAGAACCAAAGCAAGTGCAGACTGCCAAGTCTAAGCAGGGGTGAGGGGAGGACGCAGACTCAGGGACAATCTGAGGTCAGAACCAGCCAGCAAACTTGAGGAGAGGCAAGGTGAGAATACCAAGAAACCCAAGAAGAATATATAATCTGATGAGTGGCTGGATCCAAGTACAAGGAATTGGAGATGACTAGACGCAGAGACAAGCAAGTCTCGTGGGTCCTCCAGCAAGCATTTCACAGGGTGAGAGCACAGGGGGAGAGTTCAGGTGTGGGCTGTGTTGCTGTTATTAGACTTAAGTGTAAAGAGTAATAAGCTCTTCCAAAATTTTGAACAGTTTTCATTTTAACTACACCCATAGCCCATTCTGCCTTGCCAGAATCCTGGAGCCCATATGGACAATGGTTACTTGTTGGCATCTCAGATATTTGGGGCATTTTTCTTTAGTATTGGCTTGAATCTTAATAACTGATATTTTTCTTCAATTATTGGAGTGCCTCTAATAAGTCATTACTTTTTTTTTCTTTTATTTTTACACCATATCACAATCTCAACCAATCCTTAAGATGTATCCACTATTGGTAGAGATGTTAATGTTTCAGCCTCTGGTAGGCGACTACCTGAATAGAATGAGCTATATAGGTAACTATATCTATAATAAAACATTTAAAAGTTATAGTATATCAGAACAAGGTATACCTTGGTTGTTTTTAATATATGAGGCATTATCAAATAATATCATATTAGGATTACCATCCAGTTGAATACCAGCCAATTCAAAATAAACAGGGCAGCACAAATTGGAGATTGGTCACCTATACACAGATTAAACAAATAAAAGAAATGGAAAGATATCTCATGCTCTTGGATTGGAAGAATTAATGTTGTTAAATGGGCAATCTACAGATTTAATGCCACCCCTATCAAATTATCTAAAGCATTTTCACAGAACTACAACAAATAATCCTCAAATTTATATGGAATCACAAAAGACCCAGAATTGCCAAAGCAATACTGAAGAAAAAGAACAAATCTGGAGGAATAACCCTCCCAGACTTGAGACAATAGTACAAAGCTACAGTAATCAAAACAGTGGTGTTGGCACAAAACAAACCTATGGATCAGTAATAGAATAGAGAGTCCAGAGAGAAACCCACACACCTACAGTCAATTAATCTTTGACAAAGGAGGTGAGAATGTACAAGGGAGAAAAGACAGTCTCTTTGGAATGTGGTGCTGGGAAAGCTGGACAACAGCATGTAAATCAGTGAAGTTAGAAAACTCCCTCATACCAGACACAAAATAAACTCAAAATGGCTTAAAGACTTAAACATAAGACAAGACAAGAAAAATCTCCTAGAAGAAAACATAGGTAAAATATTCTCTGACATAAATCATAGCAATGTTCTCCTAGGTCAGTCTACCCAGACAATAGAAATAAAAGCAAAAAATAAACAAATGGGACCTACTAAAACTTACAAGCTTTGCACAGCAAAGGAAACTATAAACAAAACAAAAAAACAACCTACTGAATGGGAGAAAATATTTATAAATGATGCACCTGACAAGGGCTTAATTTCCAGAATATATAAACAGCTCATACAACTCAATAACTAAAAATCAACCAACCCAATCAAAAAAAATGGACAAAAGAACTAAACAGAAGTTTCCCCAGTGAAGACATACAGATGGCCAATAGGCGCATGAAAAGATGCTCAATATCATTAATTATCAGAGAAATGCAAATCAAAACTACAAAAAGGTATCACTTCACACTGGTCAGAATGGCCATCGTCAGAAAATCCACCAACAATAAATGCTGGAGAGGGTGGGGAGGAAAGGGAATCCTCCTACACTGCTGGTGGGTATGTAATTTGGTGCAGCCACTATGGAAAACAGTATGCAGATTCCTTAAAAAACTAAAAATAGACTTACCATATGATCCAGCAATCCCACTTCTGGGTATATATCTAGAGGAAACTCTAATTCAAAAAAATACATGCACCCCAATGTTCATAGTAGCACTATTTACAATAGCAAAGACATGGAAACAACCTAAATGTCCACCAACAGATGATTGGAAAAAGACTATGAAAAACTAACACAACATTGTAAATCGAGTATACTTCACAATAAATAAATAAATAAATAAACACAATAGAAAAAAGATTGAACAATTACGTAGATATATATGGATAACAGGTGTCAGGTTTCTCAGTGTCAGAAAAGGAAGTAATATAGAGAGGGAAAAACACAAAATAAAATTTGGGGTGTTGGGTTGGAATTGGAGGTATTGGTGCTAACTCATGGTTTTTCAATTGATATATAGTGTAAAATATAATTCACGTTTTATGGCAAGACAGGAAAAATTCAAACATAAGAGATTCTTCTCTGCCCTTTGGCCTCCTCTCTGCCCCTACTGTGGACTGTGTATCTGCATTACGCATGGACCAAACCTCCCCGCATCGGCAGGAAAGCCTGCTCTACCATAAAGAGCAACATTTGCCTAGCATCGGCAAGACATCTCCTTAAAAGATAACACTCCTTCTTGATCTTGTAAGCGGTCACATGACTCACCAGGATGACACACATCTGGATGATGTCAACTGTCAATAATACATCATTTGATGTACAGCCCTCTCTCTCAAAAAACTTATATAACTATGCTTTGATTTCTAACCAGTGGAACAGTTCTCAGAGCTTTCTGAGATGCTCTCCCTGGGTTATAATTCTCAAATCTGACTAGAATAAAAATTTTAAATTTTTTTCAAAATAAATAATGTATTTATTTTTCAACTATTATACCCATATAATCTCAGCATTTTTATTACTTGCTATCTTTAACCAAAGCAACCAAATTTTTTCCCCAGACACAAAAGAACTGAAACAGAAATGCAAGGAACTATAAAGCTATTTTTGTCCACAAGAAACATTATATATTTCTTTCTATAATGAAATTACCTTTAAAAATTTTATTTAGTTGAACATATGATTTTGTGATTTCATAAGTTTAAACAAAGTGATTGTAGGTAATCTAACCAACTAAACTGATAGAATTTAGGAAATTCAAATTAATTAGACTTTTCATGAAAAAATACATCTAAGACTGGCATAGAGGGAAGAGAGAAAGTCATTTTTAAACAAATTTATTGTCAGTTTAATTTTTAGAGTCATTTTGATTATGAATATTTTAAAAAGCTGTTTTTTATACCTTTATATTATATGTAGAATCTCCAAAATGTTTTAAAGCAAATTTTTCCATTTGATTTTCTAGGCTGGTACCTAAGGCTATAAATGAAATTCACACTTGCCTTTTTTTCTGACTTACAGATTTAGCAAAAAAAATTTCTTATACAATCAACATATTTAAATTATACTTACAATCTTCAGTTTTTCTTCTTTCACGTTTATATAAGCACTTAATATTTTGAAATTGCTTATTAAAGTTAAGTGGAAAAGGTATTTGCTCCATTAGATTTTGAGACCTTATAATCTAATTTGTTAACTCGCTAGAGGTAGGCAAAATATGTCTATTTGCTCAAAAACAACTTCATATTTATAAAGTGGGAAATTTTATCAACTCTTTTATAAGTTAGAGGAGCTAATTGTGATAAGCAGCAGATCTTAAGGTAGAAATATAGGCACCAATATTTATGAAGGATATTGATCAGTTCAAGAATGAAAATATATAATTAATCACCATTTGCTCCTCTTGGGAAACATAGTGTTGAAAATCTGTGTAATTTTGCAATTTTCCCTCTGAATTTATCAAAATAATCTTTCTCTTTTTTTCCCTAGTGTCCACATTTTCTTCTTCCTTCCTTCCTTTCCTTTCCTTCCTTTCCTTTCCTTCCTTTCCTTTCCTTTCCTTTCTTCTTTCTTTCTTTCTCTTTCTTTCTTTCTTTCCTTCTTCCTTTCTTTTCCTTTCTCTTTCTTTCTTTCTTTCTTTCTTTCTTTCTTTCTTTCTTTCTTTCTTTCTTTCTTTCTTTCTTTTCACTATAGTGATAACCTCCCTTCTTTAGCCTTATTTTGTAAATCCTGAAGAAAGTAATTTTGGCATTATTCAATTGTTAAAAAAAATGAAAGCTGATCATTGAATGCTAGGGATTCATCCTCCTTTTAATTTTGGTGCAGGAATTTTAACTCTAGAGATACTTGCATGATTGGGTCCAGAATAAACTTTTATTTATTTATTCAGAAGAAGCCAAACTGACACAAACCAAAACACATAAACATAGAAATCTATCAGAATTAAGAACACCACCAAAAACTTTTCAACCCTGTATTCAAGTGCCAGGAACAGCCACACAACCAAAAATAGGTCATCGAAACCGGATTACAGATTCCCTACCAGCTGCAATTTGACAGAAGTCCCTTAATGGTCAGGTTATAGAATTAAAACCCAGATGCCACCATTGCTGCCACCAGGGTAGATTAAACCCACCCTGTTCAACTAGACCAAGAACTAGAAGCAGAAAGACATGCAGCCAAGAATCAGTTCAGCGTGAAAGTCAGAGAGCCCAATCGCCACACAAGACTTATTACAGGAACCAATGAAAGATAAGCTGAGGACCCAAGGGGTCTAGGTCCCAAAGAGATATGGACCAGATGTGCTGTAATCTACACATTTCTGTGGTGGGATATATCACAGTGGAGCCTCCAGAATAACAGTCAAAGAATGACTCAAAGACATACAGTAAAATTATTGGCATACTATCTAATTGTACACAAGGGAAAACAATAATACATTAATTTCCTCTAAAAATGAAATAAAAATAATACAAAATAAAATGACACAAATATGAGAAAGAGAGACTAGGTGAGAAAAAAAAAAACTCCAAGTCACTTTGATTTTCATGCTTTGGGTAAAATATGAGCTGGCAGCCAGCAAAAAGATCTGTCAGGGGATTTTGCCCTCGGGCAGCCAAATGGGTCATCAAAGGAATCAATTTCAGTTATTTGTTTAGTCTCCAGAAGACTTGGACACAGAAAAAACAGGCAGTTTCTGCATTAAGTCCTGCTGTGTATCCTTTGCCAGCACTTGCAACTCTAGGTCTGCACCATTTCCTTATTCGAATTGCTCACTGAAAATCAAAAAGTTAAATTAAAAGAAGCCAAGGCAATTCAAATTTCAAATGAAATTTAAAAAAAAAAAAAAAAGCATTTCCACTGTTACAGGCTGTTGTAGGTGCAGGAAGTCTTGATTGGGCTTGCTTTCACCCATCAAGCCTGCCTCACCACCCATGACCTAGCCTTCCTCTCCACGGTTTGCAATCTTGCCATCCTGTTGTCTTTCTTCTCCAATGTGTGCCTTCGCTGGCTACTCTTAAGTTGATCAACTCACTTTGGGTTTCCTGGGACTTCCCGGTTTTAGCACTGAAAGTCCCGCACCTGGGGAAACCTGTCCATCCCAGGCACAGTGGGACAGCTGGTCACCCCAATACTTTCCCCTTAAAATGTAAGAATGTGTCCACACTGCAAGGCTAATTAAGATTCAAGAATGCTGCACTTTGAAGAGGTTTCTGGAAGCATCTTGCATTTTCTATTAAATTCTTTCACTAATTTCTTTTTTTTTTTTAATGCGATACCACATACATAAAATAAACTTTACTATTTTTAACCATTCTCGGGTATACAGTTCTGTGGCATTAAGTACACTCACATTGTTGTGCAGTCATCCATCTCCAGAGCTTTTTCATCCTCCTTGACAGAAACTCTGTGCCCATGAAGCACTAACTCCCCATTCTCCTCCCCCAGCCCTTGGCAATCACCATTCTACTCTCTGCCTCCGTGAATGTGACTACTCCAAGTACCTCATGTAAGTGGAATCATATAATATTTGTCCTTTTGTGCTTTTGGTAATTTCTTAAATTAGAAATTGAATTTTGCTGGTTTTCAATTATAATAGCTTAAAAACACCCAGCTGTTGACTGAGCGCTATTAGCAAATGAAATCAATATATAACTTGTGGTTTTTTGGCCCTCTGCTCATCTTTAAAAACATATTTAGAGGATGAATGAATGGATGAATGGCTCCCCTATGTCTGCCCCAAAACTTGGGCAGGCCCCAGGACTTTTGCCGGGCACTCTTAAGGAATAGCTGGTCACTTTCAGTTACAAACAAAAATCTTGATTTCAAAATCGGGGCACATTTGATGTCTTATCAGAAGTCTTGCCACCTTATGACTAATTTTGGGGGTGCTTTGTGTTTGTATGTTGATCCCTACGGGGCCTCTTGGTATCAGTAATACTCCTTTTAGCATGCACACATTGAGGAAAGAAGAAAGCAGATGGTCGGTCACCTCCAATCATTAGCAAATCTAATCTAAAAGACATTAAGCAAAGGCATTTGATGAGAAGCCAGTTGAAGTACATCTACCTCCATACCTAGGCTCTTCCTTTACCTTTAAAATACCCAGGACTTGGGACCTGAAAGTTTGAATTTCCTTGCACTTATTACACACTGTTTTTTAATTTTTATGCCAAAAATAGGTTCATGTTAATAACTAGACTACAAAGATATAAAAAATAAGTTAATAATTTCCCACAACAATCTCATCTCCAATTCCCTTAAGGGGGAAAAAAAACATTGTTAACAGGATGTAGTCTATCTTCCATCTCTTTTACTTATAAAAATATTACATCACAGTCAGACAGAGAAAGACAAACATCATATGATACCACTTTTATGTGGAATCTAAAAAAAAGACAATATATATACTTCACTAAAAAAACAAAAAAAATTTGCAGCATAGAAATATTACAGATCTGTAAATGTACATATAGATGAATGTAATTATATTATATTATATTCATAACCTTGTACCTTGCTTTTTTTCTTTAGCAGACCATAGACTTCTCTCTTTGAGACTTTATAATTCCACACTTTAGTTTGTTTTCCTCAAGAGAAAACAATAGCAGTGGGTACTCAGGGTGTGATTTAGAGGCATAAATATAGAGGAGACATTGTCTGGTTGTCTAAAGCTGGCATTATTTGTGTAGCTGTGAAAGGCTGCTGACTTTCATTCATAAAGCATAGGTGACTATGTTCTTGAATCAAAGAAAAAAAAGAAAATGAATGAATGCTCCTTAGATGAAGTAGATGAATGACAGAATTAACTAGCCGAGGGGTTTAATTTCGGCTTTCAGCTTTTCCACATCTAATAAGCATTGCAACCATTCCACCTGTGGTCAAAAATAATAAGTAGCTTGTATTGTGTCTGTGATTATATATCTGAAATCAATGAAGGGAAAAACAAATCGTAAATTCATTCCCTGGATTTTTCGTTTTAACAGTTTACACGATCTCTTTTGCCTAAGTCCTGCTGTTTCTAAATGGTGCTTTTTAGACCTTCAGGCATCTGATATATGAGGACTGCTAAGTGCAAATGCAGACTCCTTGGCATTTTGACCCCCCCTGGATCAAACAGAATTTGCATTAAAAAATATTTTCCCACGTGATTCTAACATACACTAATTTGTTTGAAAACTACTCCTAGGCTTCCCCATAGGCTCAGAGATTTGCTTTTATCTTTTGAAAGATTCTAATCATCTCTAGACTTCAGATTCCTAACACCCCCTTCCCTCCATCTCCCAAGGATGGAGAGGAGAAGAGGGAGCTTGCATACTCTTGGGTCCGACCCAGTGCAGGCAGGCTCTGGATAGCCGCTGGGTTCCCAGAAGAACATGCAGAAGGATCTCCTGATTGGATTGGGTTTAAGACTTGCCCTTGACTCTTCATGTTCAGACACAGGAAATACTAGTTCTGAGTCTGCTGGGACCCTAACAAGCATCAGAGATCAAATGCTTTCTGTCTCTAGGAAAGACCAGAGCAGCATGCAAACACCTTTGTGGATGCTAAGAAATGCCATGAAGGGAGAGAAGAACAAGGACCAATAAAGCCAATGACTTTGCCTTTTGCACCTTGTCACTCTCAAGACTTATAGCCAATGACTGCTCTTGAATGAGTAAAGGCCAACGTGGGTATGAATGATTGGATGACTTTTGTATTTTTTTGGTGAACAAAAACAACAAAGCAACAGCAAACAATTTTCTAATCCCTTGAGATTATTGCCCACTTGAAAAAGACATATGGGTGCTTTGTATTAGTCATCAGTCAGAATGTCACCTGTACCTTATAGTAATGTCTACAAGGAATGCTGGTGGGAACAGATTCAATAGGCTTTTAAACTCCAGAAGGTAAAAGCATGCCATTCCCTGGAAATGCTTTGTCAGGGAGCCACTGCTAGGGAAGAGCTCTGGAGCTGTGTGGGTATCTGATTCAGAGTCTCACAAACACAAAAGAGAAATAGTAAAAACTGAGAAGAGCCTACATCAGAAAGCTGCCCTGAGCAGACACATTACTGCCCACCAGCTAAGCTCTAGACTATTCCGTCCAACCTCAAGGACTTTGAGCTCTTTCCAGGTTCTAATTTGACCATACATTTTCCCCATTAGGTTGTGATAAAAGGAGGAATGAAAGAAAGTAGATTCTTTGGAGAGACTGGAAAATAAGATTTCATAGGGAAAATGAGAAAATTAGCTGAAATAAAGACATACACTTGCCACCAAAATATCACAGTTTCTTCAGGTATAACTTGCCTGCTGAAACAAGCCACAAATACTTTTGAAACTCAGGAACATGCAGCACATTCTTTATAAGAGGGTATTACTGTGGCTCCCTCAACAGGGGACCCTGTCCTCGTGGTGGGCTCAGTGTAAGAAAGCTCTCAATGTTCTCCACCCTAGTATTCACACCATTGAGTTATCCCCTCCCCTTGAGAGTGGGATGGACAATAGAACACAGCAGAGGTGACGGGCTATCACCTCCATGATTATGTTAGAACCTCCATCTTGCTAGTTTTCTGTATTGCTTTTTCAGCTTGCGTACTTTGATGAAAAATGTGGCCATGTTGGCGAGGTCCACGTGGCAAATCACTAGGGCAATCTCCAGCCAACAGCTAGAAGGGATCTGCCACCCTCCGTCAAACAGTCCTCTGGGAACTGATTTCTGCCAACAACCTGAATGAGCTTAGAAGTGGATCCTTCCCAGTTGAGCTTTCAAATGAGACCACAGCCTCAGCTGCCAACTTGATTTCAGCCTTGTGAGAAGCCCTAAAACAGAGAAATTGACTAGCTGTGCGCAACTCTCAACCACAGAAACTGTGAGTAAGTAAATTGTGTATCATTTTAAGCCACAAACTTTGTGTTAATTTGTTACACAGCAATAGATAACTAATGCAATCCTGACCCAAGATAAGATATCAAGGTAAGTGTGTCTGGTTTTCACAGTTCTGAATAATTTCCCTTACTGCCCTTGCCCTTGCTGAAGCCTGTGAAATAAGACACACTCTCCCAAGCTGCCTATATCCAGCACATATATGACAACCTCTGCAGTCACTGAGAGGTGCCAATGGGGAAGTCATTTTGAAGGGGCAAAACCCACAAAGGGACCAGAAAGACCTCCCAGGCAGGACCATTGCCTTCCCGCTTTTGCACTTCTATAAAATGGCTTGCTTCTAGGAAAATGAAACTTACTCCTAAAATTCCACTGGTTCCCCAAAGCTCACTCCTGATTGGTCCATTTCTAACACCTCATTTGCATATGGCACGAATTTAATTGAAACTTAAAACCCTATAAAAGTCTGTGTAAACCTACAGACAGGGTCCAGAGTTTGGAGCATTAACTCCTCTGGGCCCTCCTGTGTAATAAACCTGAGTTCTCCAACCCTCCGAGTGTCGCTTGGTCTCTCGATGGGATTCAGGTTTTTGTAACATTTCAGTCCATGAAAAGATATTGATTTGTTAAACTATAAACTAGTATTGGTTTGTGTTCTAAAGAGCCTTTTAAATCTCAGAGAAGAGGGTGATAAGTTAAGTGCTATGTCCACATTTTCAGTCAAAGGCTTCAGTTATAAGTAATTCCACATGGTGCAGCCATCAGCAGTATGCAAGGAGGTGGCCATATGAAATAAACCTTCATTTGCTTGAAGCTAGGATTTATACTTTCTTTAAGATGAGATTCACATCAATGCATGCACACACGACTGTTTTTGTGGGAGGGTAGATTAACTGAACCCCCTTTTCGATTGCATCAGGTTCTTTTTTAATGTAGTGACGAATGGATTCAATTAGACGGAAACCATATTTGTGGTTGACATATCAGTAGTGTTATTTCTTCCTACAGACTTCATAATGTGCCATGACTAAAGGCATTGCCTTTCCTTACTGTCTATCCAGGTTATCCTTGTAGGCAGCTCTCTGACCAGAAGACTGTAGATGATTCTTAATGTGACACTGGTATAAAGGAAAAGAGAAATCCTCTGAGACACTTGCCAAGAGACAAGTTTCTTTATTCTCTTTTTACTCTCCAGGCCTCCCTAGACTCAGCTGACCAACGGAGTGTAAGACCTGAGTCACTGAGGGCTTCTCTTTGTTAAATTTGTACACCCTCATTGCAAAGTTTGGGTGAAAACAAAGCCATCTTTACCTCTGTCACTAACTGTAAGTTCAAGGGTCCCCAAGATCACCCTTAGGTTTGATAATTCCCTAAAAGGACTCACAAAAACCACTAAAAGCAGCTATACTCACAGTTAACAGTTTAATACAGCAAAAGGATGTTGATTAAAAGCAGCTAAGGAGAGAGGCACATAGAGCAGGGTCCAGGAGAGTCCCAGGCATGGGACCTCCAGTTGTCTTCTCCCAGTGGACTTATGCAAGCACTGCTTATTTCTCACAGCTATGCTGTGTGACAATATGCATGAGCTATTGCCCACCAGACAAGCTCACCTGTGTCAAGGGTTTTAATTGGGGCTCAGTCACATAGACATGGCTGACTGCCCATGTGGTCAACTTTGGTCTCCAGAGGTGAAGCTTATACCTCGTGACCCAAGGACCTCTACTAAAAATCACATTGCTAGCAGAGAGTATCTGGCATGGACAACAGTCCTAAGGTAAACAAATCAGGCAGGACATTCCAAGGTCTTAGAGTTTACCTCATAGGAGCCAAGGGCAAAGGCCAGACCTCTTTGGGGGAGAGGTTAATCCTTTACTGCATACTATACCAAAACCTACCTAGACTTTTCTGTTCCATTGGCAGAACTTCTCTGTGACAGCCCTCCAAACTTGTGAAGGAAAAGCCGGGCTGGTCTAACAAGATAACTCACAAGTCTAAGAATGTGAAAGAAAAGCTGGGCTGGGCTAACAAGATAACTTACAAATCTAAGTATCGGAATACTGATCTGAGTTCTGCTGGACTAACTTGTAAATCTAAGTTAATTAGTGTTGGTTTGCTGTTCATGTTTTTTTTTGCTAGCCAGCTGGGTTTTCAAAGAGACATATCTGGCTTTGGAATGTTGGTTTGCTGCCTCCCTGCCTCCACTTTTGTGATAATGATGCTGCTAAAGCTGTTCCATGCCTATTGGCCGAATACCCCAAGCTTGTACTTTACCCTATAAAACCTCATGCGCACGTCTTGGAGGTGCTCAGAGCTTCGGAGCAGAAGCCCCTCTGAGCCCGCCGGCGTAATACATCTGAGTACTCCAACCCTCCGAGTGGTGCCTGTTTCTTGGCTGGCCTGTCGTTTCCGTAACAAACTTACCCCTCCCCAACTCTCTTCCATCCTCCAGAACAGCACCAACAACTACACAGGTGGTTAACACCCATCACCCTAATCCAAGCCACCACGATTCTCACCTGGACTATTGCAACCAAGCATCTCCTTGTCTCCAGTCTTGCCACCTCCCAGGCCAGTCTCTGCACAGTACGGAATTCAAGTCATTCCTCCTCTATTTAAGCCCCACCTTCCCATCCCCCAAAGACATTCCTTCACACTTAGAATAAAAATTCGTATTCCTTTTCCTGGCTTACAGAGCCCTAAATGACCACACTGACCTCCTCTCCTTCATCTCATATTTCTCCTCCTATGCCCACTTTGCTCTGCCCACTCTGGTCGTTTTTTCTCTTCCTTCAAGCTTATTGCCACCCTAGGGCCTTTGCACTGCCTATTTTCTCTGCATTGAACCTCCACCCTTAACTTTCCCCAAGATTATCTTCTTGTAATTCAGACCTCAGCTTAAATGTCACCTTGTGGTGTCATCATGCCTGGCTATTCAATCCAAAAGAGCATCCACTCAAATTCACAATCCATTCACAATGACATCCAAGACATTTAGCAACAGCTATTATTTTTCTGGTTGGGTGGTTTGTTTACTCCCTGCCTCCCACCTATAAAAATGGAAGATCCACACAAGCAGGGACCAGTCTGCCTTTTTCCTACCTGTATTACCTGCTCTTAGAAAAGAGTCTAACACATAGTAGGTACTTAATACATATTTGCTTGACAAATAAGTGTATGCCCTTTTCTTGAAAGTCAACTGGTAGCCACTTGTTTATTCATTCATATATTGAATCAACAAGTTTTTACTGAGCAGCCGCTATACAAAAGGCCAGATGTAGGTGAGTCTAGGCGAAGCCTGCCCTCAAGAGCTTAAAGGAGTCTAACAGCAGAATCACAGAACAGAATAGACAGCACTCATCTTTGTAACTTCCACCACACTTAGCACAGTCTTGGGAGCTCGTGAGAATGAAAGGACAAAAGAGGACTCTGATAAAATGGAATTAGAAATCCAGAGGGAGGAAAGCGTTCTTAAAGATGAAAGGGTCAGTGAAGACTTCGCATAGGATTTGTGTTGATGGGAAACAGGGGGCTCAGCCCTGTAGGTAACAGGAACAGTACAAACAGAGGCCCAGAGGTAGGAAAGGATACCTCTGGGGAAGATCAAGTAGTTCCATTTGGAAGAGGTATAGGGCATGTAAAGGGGAATTCTAGGAGAGAAAGCCCGGGAGGTTGGTTGGGACCAGAATCTATGTAAGGCCCTATAATTACAACCCTAGACAATGCAGAACCGCTGAAAGTTTTTGAAAAAGTACTTACCATGACTGAGACTGTACTCGAAAAGGACTGAACTCAGGCAGGATCAGCTTCATGACTGTGCAAACTATGTCATTACGGAGAACTCCAAGCGTAGAAGGGCCCTGTGCTGGATTGAATGCATTGCTGTCTGTCCTTGTGTTGAAAGTTTGAGTAATTGTTTTTTAGGTTTGAGTGATTTTGAATAAGAGGCCCTGTATTTTCATCTTGCACTGGGACCTTCAATTATGTGCCTGGCCCTGAGCACAGGAAAGAGTGATTATAAATGATTAAAATGAGGGAGAGTCAGGAGGTAAGGAAACCAGATAAGAAACCACAACAATAGTTCAAGGTAAAGCTAATGAGGACATGAAGGGGGGTAGCCTTCCTAATCTTAGTGCTACCGAATGCAAGTTTGTGTGCCTGATGCACCATGAGGCCAAAGAAACCAAGACGTCAGAGTTTGGAGCAGAGAAAGGTTTATTGCAGGGCCGAGCAAGAAGAACGGAGCGGCTCAGGCCCAGCAAAATCCTGAACTCCTTGAAGGGTATCAGCAGAGCACATTTAAAGGCCAGGTAAGGGAGGGGGCGGTCGCAGGGTACGTGATCAGCTCATGCACAGTCCTCTGGTTGATGTTGACAGAACAGGGCCGTCAACACTATCAACCCCCAGGCGCCAGAAGGTCTTGGGGCCACATGCTCTCAGTCATCAATAAGTTAATTTCTTGTCTTTGGTGGTGATTTTTAGCATCTGCAAAACTCAGGAAATATACACGAGATAGTATTATCTGGGTACTCTGGAGAGGAGGTACAGCTGAGGATATGGGAGAGGAATCTGTCCCGGGAAGACTTCACAGGGTCCTGCTCCGGTACATTATTAGAAACTGTAAGTATTTAGGGGTAATAAAGAAAGCCTTGGGTTATAGACCCAAGGATATTCTTTGAATCCCTTAGCTCCAAACTACATAGAATGATTCCTAATTAAATACCTAATTCAGGAGGAAGTTGAAAGTCTGTAGGAAGCAATTGGAAGTTTTTAAATAGGGATATCACATAAGATTTAACAAATATTTATTGAACACCTGCTATGTGCCAGGCATGGTGGTAGACTCATAGTTACATTAAAGTAACTACAGTGACATGAAAGCAACTACTGAGAAGTCATGCCAGGTGCTACCCTGGCTGTGGCCTTTTCTCCAGTGTCTTGTACATTAATGTTGGATGGTTCTGGCCATTTTGGTAGAACTGCTATAATTATTAGCAGAGAAAGGTACCTGTCCTCAGAATGAGTGTATTTTCTCTTTGATCTAAGTGATATGAGTTACAATTATTATTCTATCCAAAAGAGACATGGCAATAATATGAACAATCTTAATCTATAAAGCTTTTTCACATTTCAAAATATTTTCATATATAGTATCTCCTTGATACTCACCAATAATCCTATGGAGGTAGCCCAATCAGGGGGTTATTATCAAAACATTAAGATAAGGGAGCTGGGCTCAGAAGGTGTAAGTGATCCACTCAAAAGTACAAGGCAGTAAGTGGCAGGTTTAGCCTCTCTATTCCAAACTCCTAATAAAAGTTTACCTGGTTTTTGCGTAAAATATAAAGGCTGAAATTTCCAGATAAGACTAACGTGTAGCACAGGGATCTAACTCACTGCATCAGATCCTTTGGGTTCTACACATGGTGGGTCTGCGTCCCCCTGCTCCTTAAAGTGAGGTGTGGCCGAGTGATTTGCTTTGGTGGGGTGAAGCTTTAGAGTCCAGTACACAAGTGGAGACCCTCTTTCCCTCTGCCACTTAGGTGATGGCTACTCCTTCAGCCTGAGCCCCAGAGCCCCCAGCTGACCCACAATGGACCCAGCCAAAGAATAAACCGTTGTTTCATTGAGGTGTATTGTTACCACCGCATAACCTGACTTACCCTGCCTGATACACTACACAGAAGGGCTTACGTTCAAGGACCTCACTGAAATGACCAAAGAACCATAAATATAGGGGGAAATTGCATCTCTCTGGAGGCTAAGGAAGAGAGCCATCCATAAGCCGTAAGCTTAGAGGAATTTCAACAAGATAAAATAAGTTTAAGGAAGGATAACAAGGGATGACTCAACACGTCTTTAAATAAATTAATAACCTAGAAATGTTTACTTTTTCATGCTGAACAGGGACATGGTGGGGAGTCTGCCCTTCCCCCACCCCCAAAACAATAATGCTTTCCAACTTTTGGTTTTGGAGAAGAAAGTACCTTAATAGTTGCTGGTGGGGCATGCTGCAGCAAGCCCTAGCTTTGTTCCAGAATGCATTGTTCTGCTCTCCCTAAGATAACACACAGCATGCACACACACGCAGAGCAAACCAGAGCCAGCTCCCCAGGTGGAGGTGCTGGCGTGTGGTGACTGAAAAACGACGTGCGGGATCTGACCGAGCACTGGATGATGGGCACACATGCCGCCTGTTTTCCGACCAGCATCCATATGGTCCTTGTACACAGACACTATCTCTTGAAGCCAAACTTTGAAGCATGAAAACAGAAACATATTTGGCATCTCGCTGTTGGCCTTTAAATCACAGAGGATAAAAATAGCAATGACACAATGTGAAATGTTATTCACGTTCTGGGTAAAAATGATGTCAGAGTGAGAGAACCCATTCAGACTGAGAGGGTAAGCCCAGCACACAGGGAGTCAGGGAGGGAGAAGTGGTGGGGAGTACTGGGTCACGGAAAGGACAAACAAGTGCTGAAAGCAGAAAACCAGGAAGCAATCCCTACCTCCCCCATTTAGCAGCTAAGTTACCTCGGCTAAGAGTCTTATTAAAGCTCAGGTTCTTGATCAATGAAGACAATAATACCTGCCACTGAGCACTGCTGTGAAGGTAAAACAAGGTCATATGTGTGTGGAAGTGCTCTGTAAATTATGTTCTGGTACAAGTGGTAATTGTTTATCTTTGGGCAGGACTGAGTGTTTAAAAGTCCCTTCTTGAACAGCAAAAGCTGCCTCTCCTATCTCATTAAGTGTCCTAGTTCAGTTCCTGAGAGTTGACGTATGTTAGATATCTGAGTAATAGGGAAGAAAGAAGGAAGGAGGGAAGGAAGGAAGGGGAGGGGTGGCGAGGGGAAGGAAAGACTGAGAGAAAAAAAGAAGAAATCCTCATTTTGCCCATTGGAATCATACAGATTTCGTTTAATTCTTCTCCTAGATAAAAATTTATTTACGTCCTCAGCCTGGCTCTAGTGAACCATCAACTGGTTTTCTAAGATTTGCAGCCTCCAACATAAGAAAAGAAATACAATCATATATACAGTTCCCAACATCCAGGAGGCAAAAAGCGGACCCACCATTCAAGAGAAGTGCCAATATTCTTAGCAGTGAAGAAAAGAATCTTCCCAAGAGAACAGTGTGAAAGGAAAGCATGATGCCCTCAGTACAGCTCTTCAACCAACAGAAC